>NC_091162.1:24464289-24765539 GCF_040958095.1 Procambarus clarkii
AGCAGGCCGCCTACCTCTTTCATCCCCTCCCTAACCCTCACTGCACCTCTTCCCCCACTCCCTCACTCCTGGTCTCCCCCACACTCTCACTTCCTGCCTCCTCCCCCCCCTTTCCAAGACCCTTCTGGCAAATGGCTCAGTAGACTGCCAACCAGCCAGAGACAGCCTGCAGAATCTCCATCTAATACAATAAAGCATTCATGAAACAAGTATTTTTCTGTGGGGAGCCCCTACGGCTCCCTGGAGCTTATCGGGCTAATGTATGTTATATTAGACCGGGACATTAGCTACGGAGTTCAGACCTACCAGGGACCAGCGCCAGAACCTGGCCCCTTCAGAGAGGTTTCAGGGAGCAATGGCCCTGGAAAACCCCTTAGTGGTTGGGGTTTTCCTTATCTGTCATCAACCGGGGTTAGGCACCCAGAAAGTTAGGCGTAACAAAACAAACCCCACATGGTAAAAAACTAAAACAAAAAACCGAACAGAGAGGTAGAAACTCCCTACAATCACAAGGAAACAAGCAAACATCACACTTTACTGCCGCGCCGATCGTCCGCGCAGCCCTCCCCGCCCCGAGAGGGGGAAGGGGAGAGCCCCGGACCTACCGCGCCGGCTACCAAGCTTCAGTTCATTCGCTAATGTCAACCGGGTTAGACGCTTCTCTGGCCTCAGTTTCCTAGGCGGTGTTTGCCTTGTGTGGCGTTCACTGCCGTGTGTTGTGTAGTGCGGTGGCCAGGAGTACCTCATCAGTGCCAGGGCTGCATGCGCTTAGTGGCTGACTTCCCTAAGCGCCCTGTGAGTACTGCCCTTGCGTAACAGGGTTCTCTTCCCTGGGGCGTTCGGGAACTGTTCCGTTTAGAGGTTCTTGCTTCTCGGCGTTTGCCTTGCCCTTGGGGCCAGCTGGGGCTTGGGGCCCTTGTTTGGCCCTGGGTAGGGATTGATATTGTGCTGGTTAGGGCGTCAAGGTGTTTCACGGCCTGCCACCTAAGCGGCGGACGGTTCCTGTTACCTCTGGAGACGGTGTACTTTTGTGGGGTTTTTCTTTTGTTTTTATTTTTCTGCCTGGTGGGGGTCTGCCTAGTGTGGCTATAGTTCCACTGGTAGTGTTTGGCGGCCCTCTGCTAGGCCCCCGTGATTGTACACGTCGCAGGGGTTTTCAGTGCTATCCTCTACCCTCTTGTTATGTTTGAGTTTCTTAACCGGTTAGCAACACCTTGCCCGGGCTTCCCGTAGTTGTTACCCCTATGGGCACTGGAAACCAAGGTCTGGGCTCGGGGGACCATTGAATGTGTCTTCCGGGTTCCAACCCGTCTTGAACGGGATCGTTGGTTGCTGTGCCCTTGTCTCCGGGTGACAGTCGCCACTTTTACCTCCGTCATGCTGCCTGTTGGGTCACTGACACCTTGACCCGGAGTCTAGCGAGAGATTTTCTCTGCTTGTTCTCCAGTACTCTCCTTATGTTATTACTGTTCAGAGTATAGGCGGCATCCGTGTTGCAAGCTAGGTTAGGTTGCTGCATCATGCTAGGTTGGTTTCCCACTCGGATGCCCCGAGGCCGCCCTGTTTTGGTTAGGTGCTGTTACCGCCCCTCCAGTAACAGTTCCTGCCAAGGCTTTTCGGGTTTTATCAGCGGCCCTTTCTTGCTGCCTTTCCCATGGACTCTTGCTTTTCTTTGAGGGCGGAGGGCTTGGAGGACGGCTCTGCCCCAGGGCCTCTGTTGCTGGCTTCCGGGGCTGTGGGGGATGCCTGCTAGCAGTTCTGGGGCGGTTTGCCCCTGCCTGGGTTTTCTGCTTTTGGGCGGCGTTTTTCGCCCATCCAATCTGCTTGCTTCCCACTTTTGCTGGTGTGTTTTTGTATCTTTAGCATCAGTCACAGCCCCTGTTCTGGCCGGGTTCTGGCCGCCATTTTCGTCTGCCGGTTTCTCGGCGTGGCCACCGGGGCGGCGTTGCGGTTTGTTTACACGAGCCTGGGTGTGTGAGCGAGCTTCTTGGGTGAGTTTTCGCCTTTTTTCAGGGATTTTTATTCTCCTGTTGTTGTTTCTTTGCTTTTCTGGTGTTTT
This sequence comes from Procambarus clarkii, assembly GCF_040958095.1. Lineage (NCBI taxonomy): Eukaryota > Metazoa > Arthropoda > Malacostraca > Decapoda > Cambaridae > Procambarus > Procambarus clarkii. The sequence continues at coordinate 24,466,349 of NC_091162.1, forward strand.
CTGCCCGTTGCCTGTTCCTCTGGGAACGCTTGAGTGTTGATTTTACACTGGGTTTTCCATTTTGTCTGTTTTGGGTCTGGGCCTTTGGGTTTGGGCTCAGTGTCCCCTGGCTGTTATGCTTGCTCCCACACCTTGTCCCTTGATTTTCGGTCTGTCATGACCGTTTTCCCAGGGGTTTCTGTCTGGGGGCTGTGCTTTGCCTCTCTGTGGTGTTCTCCGCTGGCAAATGTGGTGGTTTGGGCTCCCCCTGGTTCGATTCTGGGTTCCTTTGGGTTCTTTGGTTTCATTCCGGAGGTTTCTTCCTCTTGGGCCCCTTTGTGGGTTCTGGAGGCTTTGTTTCCTCGTGTGTGACCCAGTTTCTGCATTCTGGAGTTCCAGGGTCTTCCTGGCTTGCAGACTGTTCTTTTTGGGTCTTGGCATGTGTTGTGGTCGTTCTTGGGACTTTGAGGTTTTGTCGAGGTGGGCCTTTTGATGCAGTTTTATGCCTTCTTTGCCTGGCCGGCAGATTGTAATTTTCTTTTCAAGTGTATATGTGTGTGTACGCATGGCACATGTGTACACTGCGGTTGTGTGGTGCCCATATCTTAAGAAGCACATCAACAAACTGGAAAAGGTGCAAAGACATGCTACTAAGTGGCTCCCAGAACTGAAGGGCAAGAGCTATGAGGAGAGGTTAGAGGCATTAAATATGCCAAAACTAGAAAACAGAAGAAAAAGAGGTGATATGATCACTACATGCAAAATAGTAACCGGAATTGATAAAATCGATAGGGAAGATTTCCTGAGACCTGGAACTATAAGAACAAGAGGTCATAGATATAAACTAGCTAAACACAGATGCCGAAGAAATATAAGAAAATTCACTTTCGCAAACAGAGTGGTAGACAGTTGGAACAAGTTAGATGAGAAAGTGGTGGAGCCCAAGACCGTCAGTTGTTTCAAAGCGTTATATGACAAAGAGTGCTGGGAAGACGGGACACCATGAGCGTAGCTCTCATCCTGTACCTACACTTAGGTAATTACACTTAGGTAATTACTGTGTGTGTGTGTGCACATGTGTATGTGCATACGCATGTGTAATTACCTAAGTGTAGTTACAGGATGAGAGCTACGCTCGTGGTGTCCCGTCTTCCCAGCACTCTTTGTCGTATAATGCTTTGAAACTACTGACGGTCTTGGCCTCCACCACCTTCTCACCTAACTTGTTCCAACCGTCTACCACTCTGTTTGCGAAAATGAATTTTCTTATATTTCTTCGGCATCTGTGTTTAGCTAGTTTATATCTATGACCTCTTGTTCTTAAAGTTCCAGGTCTCAGGAAATCTTCCCTATCGATTTTATCAATTCCTGTTATTATTTTGTATGTAGTGATCATATCACCTCTTTTTCTTCTGTCTAACAGTTTTGGCATATTTAATGCCTCTAACCTCTCTTCGTAGCTCTTGCCCTTCAGTTCTGGGTGCCACTTACTAGCATGTCTTTGCACCTTCTCCAGTTTGTTGATGTGATTCTTAAGATATGGGCACCACACAACTGCTGCATATTCTAGCTTTGGCCTAACAAAAGTCGTGAACAATTTCTTTAGTATATCGCAATCCATGTATTTAAAAGCAATTCTGAAGTTAGAAAGTGTGGCATAGGCTCCTCGCACAATATTCTTTATGTGGTCCTCAGGTGATAGTTTTCTATCTAGAACCACCCCTAGATCTCTTTCTTTATCAGAATTCTTTAAAGATTTCTCACATAATATATAGGTTGAGTGGGGTCTATGTTCTCCTATTCCACATTCCATAACATGGCATTTATTAACATTAAATTCCATTTGCCAAGTGGTGCTCCATATACTTATTTTGTCCAGGTCATCTTGAAGGGCATGACAATCATCTAAGTTTCTTATCCTTCCTATTATCTTAGCATCATCAGCAAACATGTTCATATAATTCTGTATACCAACTGGTAGATCATTTATGTAGACAATAAACATCACTGGTGCAAGAACTGAACCCTGTGGTACTCCACTTGTGACATTTCTCCATTCCGATACATTGCCTCTGATCACTGCCCTCATTTTTCTGTCAGTCAGAAAAATTTTCATCCATGTTAGAAGCGTACCTGTCACCCCTCCTATATTTTCCAGTTTCCCGAACAACCTCTTATGTGGAACTCTGTCAAAACCCTTTTTTAGGTCCAGATAGATGCAGTCAACCCAACCATCTCTTTCCTGTAATATCTCTGTTGCTCGATCATAGAAACTGAGTAAATTCGATACACAGGATCTTCCAGATCGAAAACCATACTGTCTGTCTGATATTATATAATTTCTCTCCAGGTGTTCTACCCATTTAGTTTTAATTATTTTTTCCAATATTTTGACTATTACACTTGTCAATGATACCGGTCTATAATTAAGGGGGTCTTCCCTGCTTCCACTTTTGTAGATTGGAATTATGTTAACCTTTTTTCACACATCGGCTACAACTCCTGTAAACAGGGATGCCTGAAAAATCAGTTGAAGAGGAATGCTGAGCTCAGGTGCACATTCTCTCAGAACCCATGGTGAAACTCCATCTGGACCAACTGCCTTGTTCTTATTTAGCTCCTTGAGCATTTTTTCCACTTCGTCTCTAGACACCTCTATGTGCTCTATGTTGTTCTCTGGAATTCTTATTGTATCTGGTTCCCTGAAGATTTCATTTTGTACAAACACACTTTGGAACTTTTCGTTTAATGTTTCACACATTTCCTTTTCATTTTCCGTGAATCTATTTCCCATTTTCAACCTCTGTATATCATCCTTTACCTGCAATTTGTTGTTTATGAATTTATAGAATAGACCTGGTTCTGTTTTACATCTGTCTGCAATCCCTTTTTAAAAATTTCTTTCAGCCTCTCTCCTCACTACTGTGTAGTTGTTTCTCGCATCTTTGTATCGCTGGTATGTTTGGGGGTTTGGCCTCTTCCTGTATTGATTCCATTTTTGTGTCTTTTGGTCTCTGGCCCTCTCGCGCTTTCTGTTGAACCAATCCTGTTTCCTAGTTCTGCTTCTCTGTTTTGGCATAAATTTTTTTGTGCCTTTATCATATATTTCACAAAACTTGACATACATCTCATTCACTTCCTTGCCTAGCAACAAGTCTGTCCAATTATACCCACTAAAAAAATTTCTAAGGTTGCCATAATGTCCTCTCCTAAAGTCAGGTTTTTCAATTGCATCAACCTTCATATTTTCTTCCAGATTATAACGCATTGCATACTTTATTCCCAAAAAGACATGGTCACTTTTACCCAAGGGAGGAAGGTACTGAATGTCAAATATTTCTTCCTCCTTCCTGGTAAATATCAAATCTAGCATGGAGGGAACGTCCCCTTCCCTCATCCTCGTAGCTTGTTTAACATGTTGATACAAGAATGTTTCCAGGATGAGGTCTACAAATTTACAGGTTCAGAAATCTTCTGTTTTAGCTTCATATGCTTCTCAGTCTATGGCTTTCAAGTTGAAGTTGCTGACTATCAACAGTCGTGAACTATCGTTATCCGCTCTCGCTATGATCTCTCTCATTATTGTTATAAGACCTTCTCTTTTACTATCTAGCTCCTCCTTTGACCATGTGCTGCTTAGTGGTGGACTGTATGCATTTATGATCATTAGTTTATCATCCTCATGGCAGGTCTCTAGTGCTATTATGTCAACTTCTTGTGGATTGGCAGTCATTATTTCGTTCACCTTTAGGTGTTCTTTCACCAGCACAGCAATGCCACCGCCTTTCCTAATTTTTCTGTCCCGTCTCCAAATTGAGTAGCTCCTTGGTAATATGACTTCATTTCAAATAACATCTTCAAGTTTTATCTCCATGAGTGCAACAATGTCTGGTGTCTGCAGCTGTATTACATCACGTGTGTGTCACATACCTTGTGTGTATGTGTATATGTATGTGTATGTGTATATACATGATATGTATATATGTGTATGTGTACTTTTTCTTTCGGAAGGGGCTCTGTTCCTTCTCTGTTGACGGGGTGCTGGGGGAGCAACTTGCTCTGTTGACTCTCGTATGGTCCTGCTGTTAGTGGGCGCTTTTGGTTGTCTTCCAGCCTCTGGTGGCGTCGGTGGACGGCTTCTCCCCCTTTGGGGGGTTCAGAGCTGGCGGGGTGGGCTTCTTCCCCCTGCGCTTCGTCATGTCATCTTGATGGGTGCGTTGGGTGTGGTCGATCCGCCCCATCCTTCTGGGGTTCCCGTCTGCTCTTTGCAGACATGGGCCTTCGAATCTGCGGTTCTTCTGGACTTCTTCAGTCTGCGCCCTGGTTTCTGTGCCCTCCTTGGAGGACTGTTGTCTCCTGTCCGGCTTCTGTTGGGGCCGGGTGCCTGGATGGTGGCCCATGACCTCCAGGTCAATTATTGGTACTTTTTTTTTTTTTTTTTTTGCATCTTTACTGGATCTTGGTGCCCTGTCTGAGTCTGCTTGAGATTCAGTGTCTGGCCTACCTTGACGACTGGCTGGTGTGGGCTCCCAGTCGGTCCTCTTGTCTGCTCGCCGGGGGTGTGGTTCTTTCCAGATCGCTGGGTTTGGTTTCCTGGTGATCTGGAGGCCATTCCATCTGTTTCCGTCCCGGGTTCGGACCTGGGCCTTGATTAAGGCTATTGGGCCACTCCTTGTCTTTCCCTCCAGAAGTATTACTGCGGCTGTGGTCCTGTATTTGGCTGTGCATGAGGGGGTCCCGGGTTGCTCGAATGGTTGTGCGGCAGTCTGAACTTCGATGTGCTGGTCTGCTCGCGGGGTCTGGTTTGGCTTCGGCGTCTGGTTGGTTCCTTCTGAGACTCCCCTTCCGCCTCTTGCAATCGTTGGGTTCGTTCCTCCGGGGATCTTGTGTTGGTGTGCGTCACCAGCTTCTTCTTTGGGATTTTCGGGGTTCCATGCCTTGGCACCTCCCCCAAGCCTTCGCTCGATGTGTTCACAGACGGGTCATCTCTTGGCTGGGGCTTTGTGACCAGTGCTCACCAGTCGGCCGGGGATGGTGGAGTCTGTCCGTCCGTCGGGCTCACAGCACTATTCGGGAGTTCTTGGGTGTCTGGTTTGTGCTTCGAAGGGTATGGGTCACTCGGTGCTCTACCATTCAGCTCCATTCGGACTGTTCTCTGGCGGTTCTTGCCGGAACCACAGGGTTTCTCTTAGGTGTTGACCTTTGGGGTTGGTTCCTTGGAGTCGCTCGTTTTCTGGATTCTTGGGGTTTGGCTAACCGTGAGTTTCATGTCCGGGGTGTGTCCTGCATCCTGGCTGACAGCTGTCTCGGTTCATTCCTCTGTTCACGGATTGGCCAGTCGTCGCCAACACGTTTCGTTGGCTCTGCTGGACGTATGGACTCCTGGCCATGGACGTTCTTCGAGTCGGTGTGGTCTAGGCATCACCCATTTTATGTGGCGCGCTTACCCGCCTGCGAGGCGTTCATGTTGGATGCTTTTTGGCAGGACTGGTCGAGGTGGGGGTACTTGTTCCTCTTCTCCCGGTCCAGCTGTTGCTTCGGGTTCTGGCTCGGTTGCAGCCCATTCCCACGAGAGCAGCCCTTATGGTTTTTTTGGTGGCCGGCCCAACTTCTTTTCAGACGCTGCTTGATAGGTGTCCAAACCCGGGGCGCTTTCCCGCGGCTCCGCCTCTTTCAGCAGGTCGGATCGGTCCTGTACGTGACTGATTCGGCCTTCTTCCTCGGCTCTTCACGTCTGGTATTTTGACGCGGGTATCATCATTTCTGTGGTGTTCAGGTGGCCTTGTTGACAGTGTCCCACCTGCAAGCTTCATCTTGGCGACAGTATGACGTTCCTGGTGTTTCTATGCACTTTTTCTTGCTCTTTGTACGTTGTCTTCTCTTTCGCATCGGGCTGTCTTGTCCTTTCTTGGGTTTTTCTGGACTACAGTTATTTGATGTTTTCTTATTGTTGCCTCGTTTTATGCGGCGCTGGCGGAGCCGCTCTGGCTTGCGTATGGGGTGGACGTCACATCTGCCCCGTTTCGTACGCTTTCTCGTGTTTTGTTTCACCTTCGGCCTGCTCATGCGTCGCCTGCGCCGTCCTGTTCCTTGATCAGGGTGCCTTCTTCTTCCTCAGTTTGTGGTAGCCCTTTCGGTTCAGGTTTCTGCTCCTTGGTACTGGCAGTAGATTTGTACGTGTGCAGCCTTTCTCCGTCCTGGAAGCACGTGAACATGAGGCTCTTGGTGCCTCATGTTGTTACATGCGGTGGCACTTGGCTGGGCAAGACGCTGCTGATGCGACAAATTCTCGCCCAGTAACACCACTGGTACTGGCACCAGGCTCTGTAACACTATGTTCTGATTCCACTTCACTAAAACTAGAAAAAGAGTCGCCTTCCTCTGACTCGTCACCAAAACTATCCTCAGACTCTAAATAAGCTCAGGAACTGTGTGGTCGAGGGTGAATTGGAGTAGACATTGGGCGAGATGGCATGGGTGAACATATAGGCCTCGCCATGGGAGGCGGCTGTATCTCATTTTCACTGTCCGTGCTATCATCATCGGTCAATTGTGTGTAGTCTTTATCAATGTCAGAATCATCAAAATCACTTTGCTCACCATCGGAAAATAATTCACTGGTTATATGCTCTTGGGCGAGTGATTGCGTGGTGCGTGCCCGGGAAGCGTTCGGCCGTGCGCTCGACATGGTGGCTGCTGGGTAACTGAGGCCTCCCACGCGATACTAGCATGAGCTGGATTTTTTCAAAATGGCGGCTGTTTACTATAGCCCCTGGGCAGCGTATGGAGACCCCCTATACCCCGCGGGCCTTTCAAATCTTGCGCAGTACTCCAAAGCATCATATGCTGCGAGCGCAAGTTACTGTAAGTTACTCAAAGCATCATAGTTGATGCGCAACTAAAGTTGCGCATCAGCTGTTTAGTATGTGTAACATACTAAATTGCGATGTGTACTAACATACTAAAGTGTATGTGGCGGCTGTGTGTTTAGTATGTGTAGTAACTTACTAAATTACAATGCGATGTGTAACATCGCATTGTTTAGTTGTCTTGCGCAACTAAAGGGTTACTCATTGGTATAATTCCCACAACAGGGCCATGGTGGGCAGGTATTTATTTAATTAATGTCCCTAGGCCTTGTTGGTCCTGTGTTGTCCCGAGGTATGTTTCTTGGCCAATGGTCTCTCCTTCTAATTAATCTCTACTCCCCTCCTCCTCCTCCTCCGTATTAAGTCCCTTATCTTTCTCTGGGTATTTAGATACAAGAAGCCAAGACACCAGAAACCAAGCATTGAATGTTAGGAAACACCTCTTTCTGGTAGAGCCTTGGTGGCTTCCTGTCTCCCTCCCTCCCTCTCTTCCAGGTTCGTTGGTTCATTGGATGGTTCAGACAGGTTCATTGGAGCAGGGTTTTATCTGCTCCAGGACTGCCAATAAGTTGGCAGAGGACTGTGCTCCAGACCACCTCATGGCAGCAATTGGTACTAACAGGTTCGATCTAGTTTTGATCGGATTACAGTATTTTGTTTCATTTGAATAATTTGGGGAATTAATTGTTTGGCAGTTTCAAGGCTTTGATTCTTGTGAACCCAGCAGTTTGTCTATAAAGTTTCACTAACTTTCTAGATGCATTCCCAGTGAAACGGCAGAATGTCATTGGCCCTGTTCCTCTGTTACGGGACCAAGTTCTGACTCTGGTCCGTGGTGGGCTAAACAGAACTCATGTGACTGATATGACTTTACAGTATGGAGCAATTTCAGCAAGATAGCTTCAGGCAGCCACTGGAGCTCTGTCAGAAAGAGGCATTTCATTACTTTGAACTTTGGGCATTAAATTGAATGTTATGGAATATATTAAATATTTGATTTTCAGAATATTGCAACTGATGAATTTGCTGAGCCGTCACCTCTTCGGATGGTAGTGGCTGCTGACTTCAATAACGATGGTAATATAAAGGTATTGTAGAGGCTGACTTTTGTGTTAATATTTTGCTTATTTAAACATTTTCTTATTAACCCTTAAAGTGCGCATCACGTCATATGACGTGTTGGACGTTGTTCCAATCAACTGCGCATCACATCATATGATGTGTTGGAGTACTATGCAAGATTTAAACGGCCCGCAGATACACGGGGTTCACCACACCTTCATCAGGGCTCTTGTAAACAGACGCCATTTTTTACAAAATTCGTGGGCCAAACTCCCGGGTGTTATTGGCCTCAGTATTGAGTGAGCAACCAAGTCTGACGCACGCAGCATGAGCTAACAGCACTGCTGTTCAGCTTGTGACCACAGCATCGCCTAAAAACGCCAAAATATACTTGTTCATGCTATTATGTAGCGATGATATTATTACAGAAGACCCCTGACTGTGATAAAAACTGACCAGGGTTCTGATAATAGCAGGATTGTGGTGATATTTAGCGCTGTGCGCCATGGAGGGAGGAGTAATGCTGTGGGAGGGAGGGTGGTGGCGATGTCTTCTGACTGTGTGTGGCCACCTTTTATTGACTGCACTCAGCATACCAGCTTAGTGGTTCGCTATGGTGAACACAAATGTAGATACTTATATATAACGTGTGTATAGAGGGTATAAACAGCAAGAGAAGGTTTGGAGCCGCCATTTTGGTGAGGGCGGTGGCGTCGTCTGCACGATACCACCGTGCAGACGACGGTGTTGTTTACTGGTTACCACGATGGTCTTTGGGCACCATACCAGTTTATTTGTACAAGTATGGTGAATAAAACAGGTAGATATTTATATATAATGTGTGTATATAGCGTAATAACACCACACAGTATTGTTGGAGGAGAAATATTAGTGCGTCTGGCCTTGAGGGCGGCCGCCGATCAGCTGACTGTGTGAGTAGCCACATCTCTGTGCCTTTACTCACCATACAAGCTTAGATGTACAGTTATGGTGAACAAAACATGTAGATACCTATATATAACGTCTGTATATAAGATATATAGCGTAATAACACCACACAGTATTGTTGGAGGAGAAATATTAGTGCGTTTGACCTTGAGGGCGGCCGCCGATCAGCTGACTGTGTGAGTAGCCACATCTCTGTGCCTTTACTCACCATACAAGCTTAGATGTACAGTTATGGTGAACAAAACATGTAGATACTTATATATAACGTCTGTATATAAGATATATAGCGTAATAACACCACACAGTATTGTTGGAGGAGAAATATTAGTGCGTCTGACCTTGAGGGCGGCCGCCGATCAGCTGACTGTGTGAGTAGCCACATCTCTGTGCCTTTACTCACCATACAAGCTTAGATGTACAGTTATGGTGAACAAAACATGTAGATACTTATATATAACGTCTGTATATAGTGAATTATAGCAAAAACATTATTGTGGGAGGAGAATGAGGGTGAGTCAGATGACTGGAGGTAGGGCGGGAGTGGCTGGCTGGTACACGGCGGTCACTCCTCATTACTTTTTGACTCATAATAGCTACTTAGTGGTTCGTTATAGTGAACAAAACATGCAAATACTTATATATAACCTGTGCTTATAGTGTAATAACCGACAAAGTATTTGTTCACTGATTGATGAACGTAATTGAATCAACAATATGCACACCATATTTTTGAGTACAGCAATGATTCACTCATTTTATTATATAAATATATCAAACTACACACTATTGAATAATAATACAGCAAAAAAAGTATGAAAAATCAATCAGACATTGAAATAATTCGGTAATTATCTCTTTGTGGCAACTCTGGCCTGACAGCTGGCGAGCAACAGACCGCCTGGGACGCACGCTGAGTCAGCGCCTATAATTTGCCAGACTTCCCCGCCCTATAGCGGGCAATATTTGCCACTTACGATTTTTTTATTATTTTTCCCGTGATCAGTGAACACAAATTAACACTTTCGCGCTCTCAGCGCTCAAAAAAAAACAATACCCCAGATGCTTTCGGCACTTCGCGCGCCTACGCGGTAAGACCGAAAAGTGTACACTCTTTTGACTGTCCTGACAATAATTGAAGGCGCACGTATTTAAATTTGGTATCACTGTGTTCGCAATGAAATTGTCTATAAGAGCATACCTATAAAATGCCGCCCAAGCATAAGGAGTATCAACACCAAATAAAAAACTATGCAGATCACTCGCCGAGAGCGCCAAACAGCAACAAAATGTTTCCACTTCTCTTAATGGTTGCGAAGCCTACAGTTGTCCTACATCGCTAATTTTGGTATCATTGGAATCGCAATAAAATTCTCTACACGGACATATGCATATGAATGTTTAATATAGGTAATTGCCCACCCGCAAGAGTGTGTGAAGTGGAGAGTAGTTAGCCGCGAGCGCACTGGCGAAAACACAGGGGGGAAATCATGCTTGGAAAGTTTATACGTTTCCTGACCCTACTTTTCTATGTACGTATTTCTTTTTTATACCAATGTGTTCGCAATAAAATTTTCTATAAGATGAACTGTATAACATTTGTACAAAGCATGTGTAAGAGAAGCGCCAAATATAGAACCACGTCGCTCAGTATGCGTTCGCGGCAGAAACGAACGCATTGTTTTCATTCGTTTGATGTTTGTCATGTTTATACTTGTTGAAACATTTTATAATTTGTATGACAGTGATCGCAGTAAAATTCCCTACACAGACATATACATAACACATACAAATATTTCCCACGTGTTGGATATATCAACGGCTAAAGGGAACCCACTGCCACACGCTCGCCACACCCAGAGCCACACCCTCCACACCCCCAAACATACTTTGTGTATTTTTTTTTTTACTCATAGAAGTTTATGTGATATAATATTCATTCTGGTACCAAAACATTCGCAAATAAATTCCCTACAAAACAAAAGTATCCCCATAGGAGCCGGTCGGCCGAGCGGACAGCACACTGGACTTGTGATCCTGTGGTCCCGGGTTCGATCCCGGGCGCCGGCGAGAAACAATGGGCAGAGTTTCTTTCACCCTATGCCCCTGTTACCTAGCAGTAAAATAGGTACCTGGGTGTTAGTCAGCTGTCACGGGCTGCTTCCTGGGGGTGGAGGCCTGGTCGAGGACCGGGCCGCGGGGACACTAAAGCCCCGAAATCATCTCAAGATAACCTCATCTCAAGATATCCATTTCGGTTAAAAAATGGAATTTATAGAAATATTTTTTCGATGGACGAGAAAACTCGGCTGTTATGCGGAATCGTAAGAGAAAACGGCGACGAGTTATCTCTAATCTAAAGTGTGAAAGTGTTAACAGGTTAGAAAGAAAAAATAATTTTTTTTTTTTTCAAAATGACATGCGCCTGTGGGGATGGCAGGATATTAGACCCTGAGCATGTTAAGGGTTAAATCTATGACCTTTTGTTCTTGAAGTTCCGGGTCTCAGGAATTCTTCCCTATCAATTTTATCAATTCCTGTTACTATTTTCTATATAGTGATCATTTGCCTCTTTTTCTTTTGTCTTTTAGTTTTTGCATATTTAATGCCTCTAACCTCTCCTCATAGCTCTTGCCCTTGAGTTCTGGGAGCCACTTAGTGGCATGTCTTTGTACCTTTTCCAGTTTGTTGATGTGCTTCCTAAGATATGGGCACCATACAACCACTGCATATTCCAGCTTTGGCCTTACAAAAGTCGTGAACAGTTTCTTTAGTATTTCTCCATCATGTATTTAAAAGCAATTCTGAAGTTAGAAAGTATAGCATAGGCTCCTCGCATAATGTTCTTAATGTGGTACTCCGGTGACAGTTTTCTATCTAGAACCACCCCTAGATCCCTTTGTCAGAATTCTTTAAAGATTTTTAACATAATTTATAGGTTGTGTGGGGTCTATGTTCTCCTATTCCACACTCTAAAACATGGCATTTATTCACATTAAATTCCATTTGCCAAGTGGTGCTCCATATACTTATTTTGTCAAGGTCTTTTTGAAGGGAATGACAATCATCTAGGTTTCTTATCTTCCCTATTATCTTAGCATCATCAGCAAACATGTTAATATAATTCTGTATTCCATCTGGTAGATTCTTTATGTAGACAGTGAACATTACCGGTGCAAGAACTGAATCCTGTGGTACTCCACTTGTGACATTCCTCTAATCTGATACATTGCCTCTGATTATGGCCCTCATATTTCTGTCAGGAAATTTTTCATCCCTGTTAGAAGCTTACCTGTCACCCCTCCAATATGTTCCAGTTTCCCGAACAACATCTTATGTGGAACTCTGTCAAAAGCCTTTTTTTAGGTCCAGATAGATGCCGTCAACCCAACCATCTCTTTCATGTAAAATCCCTGTGGCTCAATCATTGAAACTGAGTAAATTTGTAACACAGGATTTTCCAGATTGAAAACCATACTGTCTGTCTGATACATCGTTTTTCTCCAGGTGTTCTACCCATTTAGTTTTTAGTTTTTTCAATATTTTAGCTCCTTGAGCATTTTTTCCATTTCGTCTCTAGACACCTCTATGTGTTCTATGTTGTTCTCTGGAATTCTTATTGTGTCTGGTTCCCTGAAGATTTCATTTTGTACAGACACACTTTGGAACTTTTTGTTTAATGTTTCACACATTTCATTTTCATTTTCCGTGAATCTGTCTCCCATTTTCAATCTATATTATTCTGTACCTGCAATTTGTTGTTTATGAATTTATAGAATAGACTTGGTTCTGTTTTACATTTGTCCGCAATCCCTTTTTCAAAATTTCTTTCTGCCTCTCTTCTCACTGCTGTGTAGTTGTTTCTTGCATGTTTGTATCTCTGGTATTTTTTGGGGGGTTTGTCCTCTTCCTATATTGATTACATTTTTGTGTCTTTTGGTCTCTGGCCCTCTTGCAGTTTCTGTTGAACCAATCCTGTTTCCTAGCTCTGCATCTCTGCTTTGGTATAAATTTCTGGGGGGAGCCCCTACAGCTCCCCGGAGCTTACTAGGCTGATAGGCTAATGTCAGACTTTGGCATCAGTCATGTGTATGGAGTTCTTATGGGCCTACTGGAGACCACGAGCCAAAACCTGGGCCCCCTCTAGAGAGGCAAGGGAAGCATTGGCCTATAGAAACCCTGGTGTAATTAGAAGCATTCTATGTCTGCCATCGACTGGGTATGGCAGCCAAAAAGGTAGGCGTCCCAAAATAAACCCCTATTCTGGTGAAAATTGCAACCAAAAGCTGAACGAGTGGATAGAACTCCCCAAACAAAAACGAGCAAACTAGTATGACGTCACCCGTCGTCGCGCCGTTGTCTGCGCAGCCCCCCCTCCCAGGGAGGAGGAAGGGATAGGTCCAGACCTACCGCGTCGGCGATCCACACCCCAGTTCTTGAGGCTCATGCTATCGGCTCGGTTGTGTGCTCTGGCTCCAATATTTTTGTGACGCTGTGCCTTGTGTGTGGCTGCTGTACTCCAGGGGTGTGAGAGCCAGGAGTTATTCCTCAGTACTCAGCCTGCATGCGCCTAGTGTTCCCTTCCCTAGGTGCCTTGTAAGTACTGCCCTTGGTGCTTGGGGTTACCTTCCACAAGGTCCTCGGGGTCTGCCTCTGTGTGTCCGTTTTACTGCTCGCTTTCTCGGCCACCCTTTGGGTACTTGGGTGTTTTGTCTCCCTAGTTTACCTTAGGGTAAGAGGCAGTTTTTGCACTGGTAAGGGGCGCAGGGTGCTGTGCAGCTAGTTGTCACCTATCACTGCGGCCGGCTCTGTTCCTTGGGGTACGTTGTCGTCTTGCGGGGTTTTCTTTTTCTTTTTGCCTTGGTGGGGGGTTCTGCCCTATTTGGCACTGGTGTTTGGCCTCACCCTGATACTTGGTGGTGCCCCCTGCTTGGACCCCGTGAGTGTACATGTCCCTGGGGTTCAGCTTTAGACATTTTATTTGGTAGTTTTGGGCGCCGATTAGCAGTACCCTGCCTGGGTTTACCTGAGCGCGATTCTTCTTCAAGTAAACGCTCAGGACCCTGGGAAAGGGGACGCGTGGGTCCGATGGAAGTGACCCCGGGGTCCCCCCCTCGCTTCATGCGAATTTGAGGGTTGTTCGGTCCCCTTGTCTCAGGGTGACCTCACTGTTTTTGCCTCCATCACGCAGCCTGTTGGGTCGGTGACACTTTCGACCAGATCCCATCACAATGGTTGTACTCTTCGAGTCACTTGTGTTGGCCCGTCTTGAGTACTGCTCAGTACTCACTTCCCCCTTCAGAGCAGGAGAGATTGCTGAAATAGAGGGATACAGAGAACATATACGGCACGCATAGACGCAATAAAGCACCTAAATTATTGGGATCGTCTCAAAGCCCTCCAAATGTACTCACTAGAAAAAAGACGAGAGATATCAAATAATATACACCTGGAAGATACTGGAGGGCCAAGTACCAAATCTACACAGTAAAATAACGACTTACTGGAGTGAACGATATGGAAGAAAATGCAGAATAGAACCAGTGATGTGCGGCACTGGCAGAGCCGTTTCAGCTTGGCTTCGGTATCGCTGTTCCATCTGCGCCGTTTCGCAAGCTGTCTCGTGCCTTGTTTCACCTCCGGCCTGCTCAAGCGCCGCCTGAGCCATCCTGGTCTTTGGACAGGGTGCTCGCTTACCTTTCGTCTCCTCGTTTCGTTGTGGCCCCTTCGGTCCAGGATTGTTTCTCCCTGGCTCTTTTCTTGTTGGCATTAGCCTCTGGTGGTCGAGTAGGGGAGCTTCATGCTCTCCTCCGGCGTAGGGCTTTCTGCTCTTTTGGTCGTGGGGATTGTTTTGTTCTCTTGCAGCCGTCTCCTTCATTTCTGGTGAAGAATGAGACCACTGCATTCTGGATTGGTCCATGGGTTGTTGATGCTTGGTTGGTACGGCCGGGGGTGCATCATGTTTCGTGTCCGATTGCGCGCTTCGCCGTTATTTGCGCGCCACGGCTTCTGTGTCTGGGGACGCGCTTTGAGTTGATCCGGTTTCCCTTCTTCCCTGTTCGCGGGTTCGGGTCTCTCAGGTTCTCCGCAGGGTTATCAAATCCAGCAAGCCTGTGGTCTATCCCGGCGCCCATGACGTCCGTAAGTTCGCGGCTCTTGCTGCCATCTTTGGGAATATGTCTTGGTCTGATATTTGGGCGTGGGGTTTTTGGCGGTCGAACAGGGTCCTGGCTGCTCGATACCTCATGAATGTCCCTGGGCCCCGTCAGGCCTGTGTTGCTTTGGGTCGGCGGTTGCAGCCAGTTTTCTCGACTTCGAGTTGAGGAGTGAGCGACGACCGCCTCCTGGGTAAGTCCCTCTTTTTCCATCTGTGGGTAGTTAGTTCCGGGGAGCCGACGGGGCTCCCCCCAGAAAACCAGCGTTGAATGTAATGAAACACCATTTTCTCGGTGAGTCCCAGAGGCTCCCCGGCATCCCTCCCTCCCTCCGGTAGGCGTTTTTTCTGTGGGGAGCCCCTACGGCTCCCTGGAGCTTATCGGGCAAATGTATGTTATGTTAGACCGGGACA
The DNA here is from genome assembly GCF_040958095.1 of Procambarus clarkii. Lineage (NCBI taxonomy): Eukaryota > Metazoa > Arthropoda > Malacostraca > Decapoda > Cambaridae > Procambarus > Procambarus clarkii. The sequence continues at coordinate 24,481,772 of NC_091162.1, forward strand.
TTAGCTAAGGAGTTCAGACCTACCAGGGACCAGCACCAGAACCTGGCCCCTTCAGAGAGGTTTCAGGGAGCAATGGCCCTGGAAAACCCCATATGGTTGGGGGTTTTCCTTATCTGCCATCGACCGGGGTTAGGCACCCAGAAAGGTAGGTGTAACAAAACAAACCCCACATGGTAAGAAACTACAACAAAAACCGAACAGAGAGGTAGAAAACTCCCTACAATCCCAAGGAAACAAGCAAACAAGCAAACATCACACTTTACTGCCGCGCCGATCGTCCGCGCAGCCCTCCCCACCCCGGGAGGGGGAGCCCCGGACCTACCGCGCCGGCTGCCAAGCTCCAGTTCGTTCGCTAATGTCAACCGGGATTGACGCTTCTCTGGCCTCAGTTTCCTAGGCGGTGTTTGCCTTGTGTGGCGTTCACTGCCGTGTGTTGTGGTGTGCGGTGGCCAGGAGTACTTCATCAGTGCCGGGGCTGCATGTGCTTAGTGGCTGACTTCCCTAAGCGCCCTGTGAGTACTGCCCTTGCGTAACAGGGTTATCTTCCCTGGGGCGTTCGGGAACCATTCCCGTAGAGGTTCTTGCTGCTCGGCATTTGCCTCGCCCTTGGGGCCAGCTGGGGCTTGGGGCCCTTGTTTGGCCCTGGGTAGGGATTGGTATTGTGCTGGTTAGGGCGTCAAGGTGTTGCGCAGCCTGCCACCTAAGCGGCGCCCGGTTTCTGTTGCCTCTGGAGACGGTGTACTTTTGCGGGGTTTTTCTTTTGTTTTTCATTTTCTTGCCTGGTGGGGGTCTGCCTAAGGTGGTTATAGTTCCACTGGTAGTGTTTGGCGGCCCTCTGCTAGGCCCCCGTGCTTGTACACGTCTCAGGGGTTTTCAGTGCTATAATCTACCCTCTTGTTATGTTTGGGTTTCTTAACCGGTTAACAACACCTTGCCCGGGCTTCCCGTAGTTGTTACCCTACGGGCCCTGGAAATCCCTGTCTGGGCTCGGGGGACCATTGAATGTGTCTTCCGGGTTCCAACCCATCTTGAACGGGATCGTTGGTTGCTGTTCCCTTGTCTCCGGGTGACAGTCGCCATTTTTACCTCCGTCATGCTGCCTGTTGGGTCACTGACACCTTGACCCGGAGTCTTGCGAGTGATTCTCTGCTTGTTCTCCAGTACTCTCCTGATGTTATTACTGTTCAGAGTACAGGCGGCATCCGTGTTGCAAGCTAGGTTAGGTTGCTGCAACATGCTAGGTTGGTTTCCCACTCGAATGCCCCGTGGCCGCCCCGTTTGGTTAGGTGCTGCTCGCCCCTTTCTCTCCATGTTCCCGGCTCCGGACCGTCTGCGGGTTTCGGGGTCGGGGCGGGGTTCAGTTGCGGCAGAGACTCGGGCGGTTTTCGGGGGATGCCCCGTTCGGGTTGGGGACGGAGGTTTGAGCCTGTGCCTCCTGCCAAGGCTTCTGGGTCTTACCAGCGGCCCTTTCTTGTTGCCTTTCCCATGGGCTCTTGCTTTTCTTTAAGGGCGGAGGGCTTGGAGGGCGGCTCTGCCCCGGGGCCTCTGTTGTTGGTTCCCGGGGCTGTGGGGGTTGCCTGCTAGCAGTTCTGGGGCGGTTTTGCCCCTTCAGGGGTTTTTCTGCTGTTGGGCGGCGTTTTTCGCCCTTCCAGTCTGCTAGCTTCCCACATTTGCTGGCGTGTTTTTGTGTATTTAGCATCAGTCACAGCCCCTGCTGGCGGCCATTTTCGTCTGCCGGTTTCACGGCGTGGCCGCCAGGGCGGCGTTGCGGTTTGTTTACATGCGTCTGGGTGTGCGAGCGAGCGTCTCTGGTGAGTTTTCAAAAAATTTTCAGGGTTTTTGTTCTCCTGTTGTCGTTTCTTTGTTTTTCTGGTGTTTTCTTGCCGTTGCCTGTTCCTCTGGGAACGTTTGGGTGTTGATTTTGGGTCTGAGCCTATGGGTTTAGGCTCAGTGCCTCTGGCTGGTATGCTTGCTCCCACACCTTGCCCCTCGGTTTTCGGTCTGTTGGGACCATTTTCCCAGGGCATTCTGCTGGGGTCTGTGCTTTGCCTTTTAGTGGTGTTCTCCGCCGGCAAATGTGGTGGTTTGGGCTCCCCCTGGTTCGATTCTGGGTTCCTTTGGGTTCCTTGGTTTCGTTCTGGAGGCTTCTTCCTCTTGGGCCCCCTTTTGTGGGTTCAGGGGACTTTGTTTCCTCGTGTGACCCGGTTCTGCCTTTTGGGGTTCCGGGGTCTTCCTGGCTTGCAGACTGAGCTTTTTGGGTCTTGGCACATGTTGTGGTTGTGCTGGGAGTTTGTGGTTTTGCTGTCGAGGTGGGCCTTTTGATGCAGTTTTGTGCCTTCTTTGCCTGGCCGGCGTAGTGCTCTTTGCCACTAGTCGGCGGCTTGTGCTTTTACAATATATGTCCTCACCTAGTTGTGCTTGTGGGGGTTGAGTTCTGGCTCCTTGGTCCTGCCTCTCAACCGTCCATCAACAGGTGTATTGGTTCCTGTGCCTCTTGGGCTCTGTCATGTCTACATGTGACATTGTATGGGGGTCAGCCGCGTTACTTGTGTGAGGAGTCGCCACATTACTTCTTAGTGCTTTCCCGTTCCCATTCTGACACTAAAAAAAAAAAAACTTTAATTCTATCTGTGGCTCTTTTGGGTACTCAGTTTCCACCTGTGTCCCCTAGTGCGTGTGCCCCTTGTGTTACATAGCCTGTCCTTCTCAACCCTGTCGATTCCCTTGGGTATCTTGTATGTGGTGATCAGGTCTCCCCTCACTTCCTCTTCCAGCGAAATGTGGTTTCATTCCCGTAGTCTCTCCTCATGACTTCGATAGTGTACTTTTTCTTTCTGAAGGGGTTCTGTTCCCTTCTCTGTTGACTGGGCGCTGGGGGAGCAGCTTGCTCTGTTGCCTCTCGCTTGGTCCCGCTGTTGGTGGGCGCTTTGGGTTGTCTTCCGGCCTCTGCTGGCGGCAGAGGACGGCTTCTCCCCCTTGGGGGGGGTTCAGAGCTGGCGGGGTGGGCTTCTTCCCTGCGCTTCGTCATTTCCTCTTCGTGGGTTCGTGGGGCGTGGTCGATCCGCCCCATCCTTCTGGGCTTCCCGTCTGCTCTTTGCAGTCATGAGCTTTTCCCGTCTGCTCTTTGCAGTCATGAGCTTTTCCAGTCTGCAGTTCTTCTGGACTACTTCCGTCTGCGCCCTGGATCCTCTGCCCTGCTCGGAGGACTGTTGTCTCCTGTTCGGATTCTGTTAGGGCCGGGTGCATGGATGGTGGACCTGGACCTCCAGGTCACTTCTTGGCACGTTCCTCTCCAGTTTTTCTGGGGCTAGCACGGTTGGTAATTACCTATGTGTACTTACCTAAGTGTAGTTACAGGATGAGAGCTACTCTCGTGGTGTCCCGTCTTCCCAGCACTCTTTGTCATATAATGCTTTGATTATAATTGTCATATTGTCATATAATGATTGTCATATGTCATAATATGTCTTAATATGATTGTCATATAATGTTTTGGTGGTGGGGCTTCAGGTTTGCTGTTTTTATTGCATTCCCTATTTTGTGAAGGGCACTTTGTATACTCTTTGCATCTTTACGGGATCTTAGTGCCCTGTCTGCGTCTGAGATTCGGTGTCTGGCCTACCTCGACGACTGGCTGGAGTGGGCTCCCAGTCAGTCCGCTTGTCTGCTCGCCAGGGGATGGTTCTTTCCAGATCGCTGGGTTTGGTTTCCTGGTGATCTGGAGGTTTTACCTTCTGTTTCCGTCCCGGGTTCGGACCTGGGCCTTGTTTCAGGCTCTTGGGCCCCTCATTGTCTTCCCTCCAGAAGTGTTACTGCGGCTGTGGTCCCGCCTTTGGCTGTTCAGGAGGGGGTCCCGGGTTGCTCAGCGGTTGCTTGGGCGGTTGTGCGGGAGTTTGTACTTCGGCGTGCTTGTCTGCCCGCGGAGTCGGGTTTGGCTCCGGCGTTGGTTGGTTCCTACGGAGACTCCACTTCCGCCTCTTGCATTCCTTGGGTTCCTCTGGGGATCTGGTGTTGGTGCTGCGTCACCAGCTTCCTCTTTGGGGTTTTCGGGGTTCCGTGCCTTGGCAGCTCCCCGAGCCTTCGCTCGATGTGTTCACGGACGGGTCGTCTCTCGGCTGGGGCTTTGTGACCAGTGCTCACCAGGTCGGCCGAGGTTGATGGCGTCTGTCTGTTTGTCGGGCTCACAGCCCGGTTCAGGTGTTCATGGCTGTCTGGTTTGCGCTTCGGAGGGTTTGGGTCACTAGGTACTCTACCATTCAGCTCTGTTTGGACTGTTCTCTGGTGGATCTTGCCGGAACCACAGGGGGTTTGGTTAACCGTGTGGTTCGTGTCCGGGGTGTGTCCTGCGTCCTGGTGGACAGCTGTCTCGGTTCATTCCTCTTCGTGGGTTGGCCAGTCGTCGCCGATTCGTTTTGTTGGCTCTGTTGGGCTTATGGACTCCTGGCCATGGACGTCTTCGGGTCGGCGTGGTCTAGGTGTCGCCCGTTTTGTGGCGCCCTTCCCACCTGCGAGGACTTCACGGTGGAGGCTTTCGGCAGGCCTGGTTGAGGTGGGGGGTACCTGTACCTCTTCTCCCGGTCCAGCTGTTGCTTCGGGTTCTGGCTCGGTTGCAGCCCATTCCCACGAGAACAGTCCTTATGGTTCCACGGTGGCCGGCCCGGCCTTCTTTTCAGACGCTGCTTGATAGGTGTCCGTACCCGGGGCGTTTTTCCTGAGGCTTCGCCTCTTTCAGCAGGCCGAATCGGTCCTGTCCGTGACTGGTTCGGCCTTCTCTTTGGCTCTTCGCGTCTGGTTTTTTGACGCAGGTATCGCCATCTCTATGGTGTTCAGGTGGCTTTGTTGACGGTGTCCCACCTGCGAGCTTTGTCTTGGAGATTGTATGACGTTTATTACGTTTTCTCGCGTTTTGTTTCCCCTCCGGCCTGCTCATGAGTCGCCTGAGCCATCCTGGTCCTTGTTCAGGGTGCCTTCTTCTCTTCCCCTCAGTTTGTGGTAACCCCTTCGGTTTCAGTTTCCTCCTCTTTGGTACTGGTGGTAGCTTTATTGGTGTGCAGCCTTTCTCTGTCCTGGCGACGGTCGAGACGGCTGCTTTCCGGAGGGGTTCTTGGGGTATTGGTACTTGTTTGGTTTGGCCGGGGGGTGCGTCCTGTGTTGTCCGGTTGTGCTTTTTGCTGTTGCCGGCGTACCGTGCCTGGGGATGCGCTGTGGTTGATCCGGTTCCTTCGTTCCCTGTTTTCAGGGCTCGGGGTCTCCTGGGTCGTCCGCAGTGTTTTCCTTCTTCCTGCGGTCTGTCTTTGCACCCGTGCTGTTCAGACGTTTGCAGCATTTGCTGCTGTGTTGGTGACGTCTCGGGGTCATTTCGGGCGCAGGGATTTGTGGGTCGCACAGGTTTTTGGCCGCCCATCCATATGTGCGTCTGTTCTTGGGCGTTCTTGTTGCCTTGGGTCGCAGGTTTGCGACCGGTTGTCTTGGCTTTGCGTTGCAGAGTTTGTGGCGGCCGCCTCCTGGGTTAGCCCTTTCTTTTCCTTCTCTTTGGGTATGAAGCTCCAGGGAGCCGTAGGGGCTCCCCACAGAAAACCAGCGTTGAATGTAATGAAACGCCATTTTCTGGGTGAGCCCCGGAGGCTCCCTGGAAACCCTCCCTCCCACCGGTCGGCAGTTTTTTCGCGTTGGTTGAAGCTTAGCTTCCGAACTGGAGCTTGGCAGCCAGCGCGGTAGGTCCGGGGCTCCCCCCTCCCCCTCCCGGGGTGGGGAGGGCTGCGCGGACGATCGGCGCGGCAGTAAAGTGTGATGTTTGCTTGTTTGCTTGTTTCCTTGGGATTGTAGGGAGTTTTCTACCTCTCTGTTCGGTTTTTGTTGTAGTTTCTTAACATGTGGGGTTTGTTTTGTTACGCCTACCTTTCTGGGTGCCTAACCCCGGTCGATGGCAGATAAGGAAAACCCCCAACCATATGGGGTTTTCCAGGGCCATTGCTCCCTGAAACCTCTCTGAAGGGGCCAGGTTCTGGCGCTGGTCCCTGGTAGGTCTGAACTCCTTAGCTAATGTCCCGGTCTAACATAACATACATTAGCCCGATAAGCTCCAGGGAGCCTCCGGGGCTCACCCAGAAAATGGCGTTTCATTACATTCAACGCTGGTTTTTTTCGCGTTTTTGACATCCAGCCTCAGAACTGAGGTGTGGATAGCCGGCGTGAAGGGTCTGGGGCTCCCCCTTCCCTCTCCCGGGGAGGGGGGAGCTGCGCAGAAAGCGGCGCGGCGATGTGTGTCGTCACACTAGTTTGCTTGTTTCCTGTTGGGGAGTTCTATCCACTAGTTCGGCTTTTGGTAGCAATTTTAACCAGAATAGGGGTTTGTATTGAGGCGCTTACCTTTTTGCGTGCCTGTTCCGGTCGATGGCAGACATAGAATGCTTCCAACCACACGGGGGTTTCTATAGGCCATTGCTCCCCTTGCCTCTCTGAGGGGGCGCGGTTCTGGCCGTGGTCCCCGGTAGGCCTAAGAACTCCGTACACATGACTGATGCCAAAGTCTGACATTAGCATATCAGCCTGGGAAAGCTCCGGGGAACCTACGGGACTCACCCAGAAAATGGCGTTTCATTACATTCAACGCTGATTTTTTTATATACATAATATATTGATGCCACGTCTGTGATGGGAAAAAAAATGCTTTCTCTGGGGGGAGCCCCTATGGCTCCCCAGAGCTATCCATGGCTGATATGGATAGCCTAACTATTTTGCATCAGTTGATGTGGGTGGAGTTTTAGGCCTACCGGGGACCACAAGCCAGAACCTGGCCCTCTCACAGAGGCACAAGGAGCAATGGCCCATAGAAGTGCACATGTGATTTGGAGCATTCTATAGCTGCCTATTGACCGGGACAGGCACCCAAAAAGTTAGTGCCACAAAACAGACCCCTATTCTGGTTAACAACAAAAAACATCAAACGAGTGGACAGAATACCACAAAGGAAAAACAAGCAAACAAGCATGACTTCACACGAGCCGCACTGCATGTCTGCGCAGCTCCCCCCTCCCCGGGAGGGGGAAGGGGAAGCCCCAGACCTTCGCGCTGGCGATCCTCACCCCCAGTTCCTCGGCTGATGGAATCGTGCATAGTTGTGTGGCTCCAGCTCCGGTCTTCTTTCAGTGCTGTTACTTGTTTTCAGTGCTGCTCTTTCAGTGGTCGTGTGAGCTGGGAGTAGTATTCTCAGGTACTCGGGCTGCATGTGTTTAGGGTCACCTTCCCTGAGTGCCCTGTAAATATCGCCCTTGGGGCTTGGGGTTCCCTTCCACAAGTTACCTTGGGTCTACCTCTGTTGGCCTTTCGCTGCTTGGCGTTTGGCTGCCCCGAGTGTGTGTGGGGGGGGGGGGGGGTTCCACCCCCTTGTTGCCTTGGGGTAAGTGGTAGTTATTGCACTGGTGGGGCACGGGGTATTGAGTAGCTAGTTTTCACCTATAACAGCGGCCGGCTCTGTTCTCTTCGGGTACGTTGTCCTCTTGAGAGGTTTTTCTTTTCTTTTTCTTTTTGCCTGGTGGGAGGCTCAGCCTTGTGTTCTCCCTCCCCTTATATTAGGGTTGTTTGTGTGGTGGCACCCCCTGCGTTGCCCTCGTGAGTGGACACGTCTCGTGAGTTCAGCTTTTAGCAGTTTACTTGGTAATTTGGGGCGCCGGTTAGTAGTACCCTGCCTGGGATAACCCTTAGCAGACCCAGTCCAAGGGGCCCTGGAAAACCCTGTGGGGGCACTCGGGTCCACTGGGTGTGACCCTTGCATCCCCTCTTGCTTTCTGCGAGTTTGAGGGTTGCTCTGTCCCTTTGTCTCAGGAGTGACGCTCATTGTTTTTACCTCCGTCATGCTGCCTGTTGGGTTGGTGACACATTCGACCCCGACTCCTGTGAGGTTTGTTTGCTTGTTTGTGGCTCCATTCACCCTATTTGTTGATGACATTCTTCTGGTGCAAGCAGCTCGCGCGTTGCCGGATAGGTTGTTGCAACGCGCTGGTTTGGTTGCTTCCTCGGATGCCCTGAGGCTGCCCCATTTTTGCTTCTCAGGAACCGGTCTCAGGGGTGTTGGTTGCGTCGGCCTTGCTTCTGTCCACACCCCCTCATTCTTTCCCTGCTGTGGTTTGTTCGGTTCCCCCCTTTCCCTGCTTCCAGCTCCAAGGCGTCTGAGGGCTACGGTGTCGGGTCAGGGTTTTGAGGTTTGAGAGTCAGGCAGTTTTGGGGATTGCCCGTTCTGGGGTTGGCTCGGAGGCATTCGAGGGGAAGGCTCAAGGGGAGGCATCCATCTGTTCCTGTACCAACCTGCAGAAAAAGAAAAAAAATAGCTGCCAAAGCCCAATCTTGCCCGGAGGAAACACGAGGCAGGCAAAATACAGGATCCCATACAACTCCTTGAGCAACCACTGAGTCATCTGAGGCCAATTCAAAACTGACAGACAGTGGTGTTGCAGCCTGGTCACTGCCGTAGGAGACAAGGAAAGCGACACCGACTGAGAGTTTCAAACAAGGCCCAGCCAAGTCCGAACCTGGGACGGAACCAACTGGGACTTCTGACAGTTTACCAGGAATCAGAGCCTGGAAACCTGGAAAAGAACTAGAACCCTGCTGAGCAGACATGCAGACTGGACTGGAAGCCCACACCATTGAGGTAGGCCAATACCAGAACCACCAACAAACGAAGATGAGCCATAATAGTTCAAGCCAACTGTGAGAACATGCATGGAGCCAAATGTAGAACAAATAGGAGGAACTGAAAGTGATAAGTAAGGTGCCCCACAACAAGGCTTAGCCAAAGATGAACCCCTGGATGTATAGGGATGTGCAAAGAAACACCCTTAGGTCCAAGTGGCCACTTTGAAATTGAGATGGACCTGGGACAAAGTAAACAACTGGAAGGAGGGACACGAAAAGAACTGGTGCATACGTGAAAGGAAGACTAAGAACCAAAGGCTTGGAATTCCCAAAGTGGGACCAGGAAAAGGCAGGAAAACACCAAAGCACTGCAGCCGAAGTGACCACGATGGAAGCCACCCACACTGAGAGGACCTGACATAGGTGAGGAGAGGTGGTTTGCCAAAAGGGCCTGAACCCCCAAAAGACTGAGAGACCTACCATGAATACCATGAGATGATGGAAAATGATCCAACAAGCATGTGAACTGCAGGATCGGGTAAAAAACTGGCCAAGCTGCTTCCCTCCCAATGCCCTGACAATGGGGAGAACTTCGAAAGGGCTGACACAACCCAAAGCTGACCCAACTGAGACAGAATGGTAGAGGGAAGCACCTGTGACCTAGCAATTGATCCCACAGATGGCCTACCTCACCCCAAGAATGGGCCAATACAGCCTAATGGCCTACAAGTTGGGCAGTGAAGACCAAGCCCTCCCTTGTCCTAGAGCATGTGATTACACAGCTTGGAGGTCACTGCATGCAGCTTCCAACCCAGCATTTCAATACCCTCCTGGAGCCAGACCAAAGGAAGCCCTACAAAATCCCAGAAACACACAATGGAACCCTAACACAGATGAATCTGCAGGATCTCTGCTACAAGGGCCGCCAAGGAGGAGGAAACAATGGCACCGAGTCTCACGAGCCCCACAACCCGAAAAAGGCAGGAGCACAGAAGAACATGAAAGAGTCCCCCAAAAACACCCAGAAGACAGTCAACATCCTATGCTACTGAAGTGTGCAGGATGTCTGCTAGACTGTAAGATTCCAGAACCCCATAATGCATCTTATAAAGACAGGAAAACCTAAATGTGAAGGAGTCAGGGTCCAACAACAAGGCGTAAGCTGGTCCACACAGGAGGCATGGAAAAAGGGGGCCTCACAAGCTGCTGTAAGAGGGACCCAAGAGGCAGGAAACCTCTGGAAGGATGATACCAACAGGTCTAAAAACACGTAGAAATGAACCTTGGGATGAGCCCATGAGCCGCACCCACCTCATATACAGACAGGGAGGGGAGAACATGAACATCCCTTCCCCAGCAAAAATTACCCTCATACGGAGGGAGCAAGAAACCACATAGTCAAATGGCACCCATGGGTCTATACCCAACTCCACCCAAGCCCCATTAATGGCAGTCAAGGGCCCAGTGGTAAAGCCGGCATCCTTGTCCACTGCCCAGGCTAGAAAATTGGAATCCAAGGGAAGGGCTTCAAGGAAAGAAAAAGCTAGCTGAAAGGAAGGGCCCTGATACCCTGGCATGATGAGCAGGTACCCTGGCATGATGAGCAGGCTCAACTGCCTCCATGCCCAAATTGGATGATGCAATCCTCGGAGGTCCATGCCCAAGATAAACCCTGACCCCAGAAACCCTCAGACACCTCCAGGCCAGAAATGGGGGAGGCTCTGAAGTGGGGTGAGTCCCTCTTGTAGGGAAAGGAAGAGGTGCTGATGAACTGAAGGTAGAATTTACCAAACACGCCCAATTCTGCATCTCTGTACACCAACAGGGCAGTTCTAGGACATGCAACTCAGCACACAAGCCAGACCATTTGATCAAAGACCAACATATAAAGCGATCACTGCCTCATACACCCAAACCTCAAGACTACAAGGAAGAGCCATATGGGGAAACCTTCCACAGGACCAAATAATGTACAACCCTCAAACTTGCACAAAGCGAGAGCAGGTTTGGGGGAAATATCCATGGGGCCACTGAACCTGCAGGGATTTCCAGGGCCCAAAGGAATTGACCAAGCAGGACACCCCAGGCACTGGAATGCTATGCCGGAACCTAAGGAGAAGGCTATCATTCGAATCTATATAGCTATATGACTAATATATAGAAACAATGTAGTGAGCCAAGACAGCAGCTGTCTATATGATACGAAGGCTGACCCTGACGTACTATAGTGTAGCGTGCGAAAACCGGGTGTGCTCCACCCCACCTAGTGTCAATCCTGACCCAAGTACTGAGAGGAAAATCCCAAGACACCTGACTCACCCTAGGTGAAGACCACCACAAACAAGGAGGACCTCCAAGGAAGCAACTCCTGAACACTCCCAGGGAAGAAAACCCTGAAGTGCAAGGGCAGCACTAGGGAGCACACAGGGAAGACAACCCAGTGCTCATGCAGCTCCAAGCACTCTTAAATTCCTGGCTCATACTACACTTCACAGTGCATTGGAATGTCAACAAGGGCAAAAACCACCACTTACCTGAATCAGCAAGACACTGGAGCCTGAGTAGCAGAGAGGCAACTTGGCACACACTAGCATCAGAATAAAACTGAGGGGGGTGTAGCTGCCTGACCATCGGCTACCTCTCCTCTTCCTCCCAAACAAGTTGGGGAGGCGGGGCAAATGAGCTTATGCTAGTTTGAAGAGATTTTGATTGTTTACATAGTTGAGGGAGTTCTTTTGGCAGTTCTCGAGGATGTAGTCTCATTTGAAGCCAGCAATGGTTTGTCTTACTGACTTTCTGGGTGCCTTTCCCAATGGTGGCATAAATAAATAAATAAATAAATAAATATCAACGCTCTTTGCATTTCTGTAAGGGAGGCCAGGCTTTGGTGCTGGTCCCCGGTAGATATATAGAACTCCATAGCTGCTGCCACCTAGTAGATGGTACATTATCAGTGATTGTAGCTTCATGGAGCCACAAGGAGCTTTCCCCAGAAAATTAAAAATAGGACAGTATTATTCCTAAATAATGAGTTGCATTGTACTGTAGTTTGGTTTGAGTATAGATTAAAACTATGAAGATTGATAAACGTGTTGAATGAATATAGGAAGTGTACGTGTTGAATTAATATAGGAAGTGTATACTGTACATATATTTAATAAGTAGGCAAAAGCAACAATATTTTAGCACATACCTAAAAAATATCTAAATTAGGTATAAAAAATACCTAATGCAATTATTATATAGAAATGTGGATCTTAACAGGTGTTTATGAGTAATTTTGCTCATCGAGGGCCTGCTCCCAATCGGCTCTTTCAAGTAAAGCATGGTGTCAATGGTCAAGATCCTACCATCAAGGAGATGAGGATAGGTGAAGCGCTGGAACCTGATGGTGAAGGAGGAGGTAAATGAGTAAAACTAATTTTTATTATGGCTACTTTTCACTTTCACATCTAACCCCACAAAACCTGTAGACTTGATCAAATTTTCATAAATGTAATTTTCAAGCAGTTAATAAAGCTTTTGCATAAAGACTTTTAACCTAACTTTTTCTCTTCCAAGAACTTAACCAAATTTCAGCCTGACCAGTGTCACCTTGTCATCCGTAAAGCAGCTGTGAATCTTGTCAATCCTCTCCCACAAGCTCATTAACTGAGGAAGAGGGACAACTGAGAATTCTTAATGCACTAAGGGATAAATCGGAAGATAAATTTAATTTACTATCAAAATACCTTTTTCAAAGAGACCATCAAGTATTGCTCAGCTAAATTTCTTGTCTGCCACTAGATGTCACCAACAGCAGTGTTAACGGAGGCACCTGGGGACTCTATTTGGCTTTCTTTCTGTGGAGAGCCCCTTCGGCTCCCCAGAGCTATACCGGGCTGATGTGCATATATTAGACTGTGGCAACAGTCAGTCGAAGGAGTTCCAGGCCTACCCAGGACCAGAGCCAGAACCTGGACCCCTTAAGAGAGGCACGAGGAGCAATGGCCTAAAGACACCCCCGTGTAATTGGAAGCAGTCTTTGTCTGCCATCTACCAGGTCAGGCACCCAGAAAGGTAGGAATTCCAAAACAAACTACTGCTGATTGAAGAATTTGCAAACTGAAAGCCGAACTAGCAAAAGAACTCCCCAATGAAAACCAAGGAAACACGTATGATGTCACTTCAAATGCTGCACATCCGTCTGTGCAACCCCCTCCCTCCCTGGCAGGGGGACAAGTGGGGGGGTCCCATGACCACCACGCCGGCAACTCTCCTCAGTTCACAGGCTGTTGTGAAGGCAAATGGTTGATCGACTCTGGCTCCATCCTTTGAGCAGTGCTGCAGTGCGGTGTTGTTGTTCAGTGTTGGTATGGTGCGAGCCAGGAGTAACACAAGAGTACTGGGGCTGCATGCATCTAGGGCCGCCTTCCCTAGGTGCCCTGTAAGTACAATGGGGCCTTGACTTACGATGCTAATCCGTTCCCAGAGACTGATCGTAAGTCGAAATATTGTAAGTCGAAATATCGTAAGTCGAAGCAATTTTTCCCATAAGAAATAAAGGGAATTGAATTAATCTGTTCCCCACCCTCCAAAATATTAACATACAAATACATTTTATACTGAATACAATGTTTTTTTCTAACTACAATACAGTACCTAAGTTACTCTTACCTTTATGGAGGGCTCTTGGTGGCGTATGGAAGATGGTGATGAGGGGGGAGGAGGAGAGTTGTTACTGTTTGGAAGGGGAGTCCCCTTCCATTATCACATCAGGCAGTGATGTTTTCTCTGGGGTACTTTCTCTCCTACATTTTGCCTGAATACCACTAGGACCTGGTTGTGGTTCAGTGCTTGTTTGTCTCACTACAAATTTGTCAAGAGACATTTGTTTTTCCCTGCGTTTGAACATTTGTCTGTAATGATGCATCACTTTAGCACCCATAATGTCCTCTTTCTTAGCCAGTATGGTGGATATCGTTGACTGAGATTTGTTGTACTGCCTAGCCAGTCCAACAACCCGCATACCATCTTCATATTTACGAATGATCTCTTGTTTCTGCTTTATGGTCATTCTTACATGGGATCTCATATGTTGAGCCTTACCACTGACTTTCCTGGGACTCATGGCATGATATATATTAACTTTAATGTTCAAAATGCAAAAAATCCCCACAAAAGCGAAATTTCTTATAGGCGTGATCGTCACTAAGCGGGCAGCTGTAGTAAACTGAGGCAGGTCAGCCGCGTGACCAGGAACCACGTGCTTGGTCGACCCGAACGTGTACCAACAAATATCGTAAGTCGACGACACCATTGGATGTCGAGTCGCATTTTTTTATGAAATTTACACCGTAACTCGAAATTATCGTAAGTAGGGGCAATCATAAGTCGAGGTGCCACTGTACTGCCCTTGGGGCTTCAGAGTTATCTTCCCTGAGTTGTTCGGGAACTACCTCCGCATGGTTCTGTTGCTGCTCGGTGATTGCTCGCTCTTGAGGTTCAGCTGGGGTGCTCCTGTTTTCCCTTGGGTAAGAGGTAGTTTCGTCGCTGGGGCATGAGGTACTATGCAGCTGTTTGATATACGCATAGCAACCTTTTTTTTCTTTTGTTTTTGTTTTGTTTTGCCTGGCGGGGGTCTGCCTGGTGTGACGATAGGACCACTTGTAGGTTTTTGGTGGCCCTCCACTAGGTCCCCGTGCTTGCACACGTTGCAGGGGTTTAGCTTATAGTTTGTTTACTTGGTAGCTCCAGGATAACCGGTTAGCAGTATCTTGCCCGGGCTTCCCTTAGCTGTCAGCCTAAGGGCCCTGGAAACTCCCTTGGGGGCTCAGTGGTCCAATGGAAGAGACTTTAGAGTCCCACCTCGCCTTGTGCGAGTTTGAAGGTTGCTCTGTCCCCTTGACTCAGGGTGACACTCGCTGGCTTTGCCTCTGCCATGCTGCTTGTTGGGTCAGTGACACCTTTGACCCGGAGTCTTGTGAGTGGTGTTCTTTGTACTCCAATTCACCGAGTCCAATGAGATTGATATTCAGGTGCAAGCAGCTTCGACGTTTCAGGCAAGGTTTAGGTTGCTGCAATGCGCAACGTTGGTTGTCTTTCCGGATGCCCCGTGGCTGCCCTGCAGCTGCCCCGCTTTGGTTATAGGGACCCAGATTTGAGGGTGTCAGTCACCTCGACTTTGGTATCATCTGCACCCATTGTCCTTTCCTTGCTGTGGTTCATCCTGTATCCCCCCTCCCCCTGCTCCCAGCTCCCAAACGTCTGAGGATTTCGGAGTCGGGCAGGGTTTGCCTGGTGGCGAGTCTCGGGCGGCTTCGTGGAATGACCCTTCCGTATCGGCGGCGGAGGCATTCGAGCCTGTTCCTCCTGCTGGAGCCCTTGGGCCATGCAAGCGGGCCCCTTTTATCCCGGCTTTTTCGGCGGACTCTGCTTTTTCTCCAGAGGCAGAGGGTTTGGAGGACAGCTCAGTCCCGCGTCCTGATGTGGAGGTTTTCGGGGCTGGGGAGGAGTTGACTTGGGGTACTTGGGCCCCGTTTGACCCTGCTTGGGTGTTGGTACCCTCGGCACAGGGCTTGTTGTTACAGGGGGAGGGGTTTTCTTATCCTCCCCCCCCCCCCTCTGTATGAGTTTAATATGGGTGTGACTCCTCCCCGGGTTCGGTTCCGGGTTCCCTTGGGTTCCTCGGTTCCTTCCTTCCAGAGGTTTTCGACTTTCTGCATCACATCAAAGGTGGCTCAGGAAGCCCTTGTGGCTTACCTCTTGCGAGACCCGGATTGCGCCTCGGTAATGGATCCTTCTTTCCAGTTTGGCTCTCTCGTTTTCTTTCTGGATGCGTTACGAGGTGCTGGAGTCTTCCTGGTTGGCAGGCTGGCCTTTTTTTTTTGTTGGGGCATGGCAGTCGTTATGTTGGACACGTGCACTTGAATGGTGGGAGGTGACTACGGTTGTTCAGATATACCTACGGGTTAATTTGAGCACCTTAATGCGTGTTTGCTCGCCCCCGTACCTTGTGATGTCGGTCAGATGCAGCTTCACGCACAGGTTCCCTCCCTTTTGGTGTCCCTGGTGGCGGAGGATTTGCACGCCTGTGGGCATTTGGCTTCGGTCTTGCTTTTCTTTTCTCTGCTGGAGCTGTCTTCAGACTGACTCGTTGAGGATGTACAAGAACTATGACTTGGGCCAATGTCGGTGTGTTTACTTCAGCGGCTCAGGGCGTTGGCTGCCTTGTTGAAGTTGTTTGCGCCGATTCTGAGGGAGGCGGTGTCCCTGTTCTCTGCTTCTCGCCTCGCGTGCCAACAGGCGGTGCTCGTCCACTCTTTGGAATCGGCTTGGGCCCTGGCTCTTAGATTTTCGTCTCCTTTTTGTCCATTGCTGTTTGCAGAGTCTGCGGTGGGGCATTTTCTGCAAGCGGCTTTGTCTAGTTGCCGGCTTATGTCGGACTTGTTGGTTCTCCAAGGGGGGGGGGGGACCTGGTGGTCCTGCCCGGAAGGGTCGTGCCAGGTCTTGGGATTCTTTCGGTCGTCGTAAGCCAATAGTGCCAGATTCAGGGCCGGCACCTCCTCTGGAGCTGTCGGCATCTGGTCGGCGCAGTGATCACAATGAGCGTCAGTTGGGCTCTCGTAGGGGTCGTTGGCCCTTTCGCGGGTCGCCCCATTGACGGGGCGATAGGGGGAAGGCTCGCGCTGTTTGCTCTCGCTTGGTTCCATGATGCGTGGGCATTTTGGGTCGTTTTCTCCAGCCTGCAGTAGCGTTGGGTCGCTCCTCCTCCTTTGAGGGGATCAGGGTTGGCAGGGCAGGCCTCTTCTTTGTGCTCTGTCAGGTCATCCGGCAGTAGGTTCGCTTGGATGTGGTAGAAATGACAACGTCCCTCAGGTGGGTTACCCACCTGTTTTCAATTCCATAATGGGACTGTGCGGATCTGCGATTCATACTGGACTTGTCTCGTTTGAATCCCTGGGGTCTTTTGCCCCCTCCTTTTGGATGACCACTGTCTCAGGTCCAGCTGCTTTTGGTGGCAGGTGCCTGGATGGTGTCTCTGGACCTCCGGGACGCGTATTGGCACGTCCCAATTCATCCAGGGTTCAGGGTTTGGCTCAGTTTTGTCATGGGGCAACAAGCTTACCGCTTTCGTTGCCTTCCATTCAGCTTGAATCTGGCACTTCGAGTGTTCACACACTTTACCTGGGTCATGGTGATCCGTTTGCGTTTGTTAGCGGTTCGGGTTCTGGCTTACCTTAACGACTGGCTGGTGTGGGCTCCTAGCCAGTCCTCGTATCTGCTCGCCAGGGATTTGTTTTTTTCCCAGCTCGCTGGGTTTGGGTTCTTAGTGAAGCTGGAGGAAGTTCTATTTGGTTTCCTCTCAGGTTCGGACTTGGCTGGGTCTTGTGTGGGACTCTCGGACCGCTTCTTTGTCTCTCCTTCCTTCGACGCTGTTGCGGCTGCCGTCCCGCCTCTGGCTGTTTTTGGAGGACACCCGGGACACACGTCTGTTGTTCGAGCAGCTGTTGGGGAGCCTGAACTTCGCTGTGCTAGTCTACCTGTCGGGCTGGACCTGCCTTCGGCGGATGTTCTGGTTTCTTCGGGGTCGTCACTTCCGTTGTTCTCGCGATCGCTGGATCGGATCCCGGGAGCCTTGCATCAGCTGCTGTGGCACCGGCTTCCTCTGCAGGATTTTCGGGGTTCTGTGCTGTGGCGCCTCCCCGAGCCCTCGCTCGATGTGTTCACGGATGCCTCGTCTCTCGGCTGGGGTTTTATGACAGGTGTTCACCAGGCCAGCCAGGCTCAGTGGGGTCCGTCCTTCCGTCGAGCTCACAGCATGGCGCGGAAGTTTGCTGCAGTGTGGCATTCGCTTCAGAGCATTCGTGTCATTCGAGGAGCAATGATTTGGCTCCATTCGGACTGCTCCCCGGTGGTTCATTGCCTGAATCGCTGGGGTTCGATGCAGCCCTTGGTTCTTTAGGGCTGGTCGCTTCGGGTGACTCGTCTGCCGAGTTCTCGGGATTTGGCTCTCCTGGAGGTTCATGTTCAGGGGGTGTCAAAGGCTTCAGGCACACAGCCTGTCTCGGTTCATTCCCCTATCCACGGAATGGACATTCGACGCCAACTCGTTGAGTTGGCTCTGCCGGACTTACGGGCGCCCCCCGAGGTGGACTTCTTTGCATCCGCATGGTCGAGGCGTCTTCCAGTGTATGTGGCGCCCTTCCCAGACTGCAAGGCCGTCAGGGTCGAAGCCTTTCGGCTGGACTGGTCGAGGTGAAAGTTACCTGTACCTTTTCCTTCTGGTCCGGTTGTTGTTCCGGATCCTGGCTCGGTTGGAGACTTACCAGGGGAGAGTAGTCCTGTGGTAGGCCCAGCCCTGGTTTCAGGCGCTTTTTGCTCAATGTCCGAACCCGAAGGTCTTCCCGCGGCTCCATCTCCTTCAGCAGATTGGTTCAGTTCGGTACATGGCTGGTTCGATCTTCTCCTCCACTCTTCACTTCTGGTCATTTTGGCCTGGGTTTATCACCACTTATATGGTGATCAGGTGGCTTCGTTGATGGTGTCCCACCTGCAAGTTTCGTCTAGACGACAGTTTGAAATTTTCTGGTGGTCCTTTCGGCATTTTTTGTCTCTTCGTAGGTTGTCTTTGATTTCTGATCGGGATTTCTGGGGGGAGCCCCGTCGGTTCCCCGAAGTTATACAGGCCAATATGCTAATGTCAGTCTTTGGCATCAGTCATGTAATTACCTAAGTGTATGGAGTTCTGTGCGCCTACCAATGACCACAGCCAGAACCTAATCCCCCTCAGAGAGGCAAGGGGAGCAATGGCCTATAGAAACCCCTGTGTGGTTGGAAGCATTCTATGTCTGCCATCAACCGGATCGGGTACCCAGAAAGGTAAGCGTCCCCGAAAGGAACTCCTATTCTGGTTAAAATTGCTTCCTGACGCCGAACTAGTGGATAGAACTCCCCAAAAAAGATACGAGCAAACTAGCATGACATCACATGTCACCACGCCGCTGTCTGCGCAGCTCCCCCCTCCCCGGGAGGGGGAAGAGGGGAGCCCCAGACCTCCATGCCGGCAATCCACAACCCATTCCTTCTGCTGATGCTAAAGGCACCAGTTGTGTGCTCCGGCTCCAGTGGTTGTTTCAGCACTGTACCTAGAGTGTGGTGTCTGTCTTCTAGGTGGTGCGTGAGCCGGAGTGAGTCTCCAGTACTCGGGCTGCATGAGCCTAGGGTTCCCTTCCCTAGGTGCCCTGTAAGTACTGCCCTTGGGGCTTGGGGTTACCTTCCACAAGTTCCTTGGGTCCTGCTTCTGCTAGGCCGTTTACTGCTTGGTTTTCGGCCGCCCTTTGTGTGATAGGGGGTTCTGTCTCCCTTGTTCGCCTTAGGGTAAGGGGCAGTTTGCACTGGTAGGGGCGCAGGGTACTGCTCAGCTTGTTTTCACCAATCATAGTGGCTGGCTCTGTTCCGTCTGGGTACGCTGTACTCTTACAGGGTTTTCTTTCACTTTTTGTTTGTCTACCTGGTGGGGGGGGGGTCTGCCTTTGGTTCTTTCCCCCTTTTGTACTGAGTTCTCTTCCTTCTTCTGGTGGTTCCCCCTGCTAGGTCCCCGTGAGTATACACGTCCCGGGGATTCAGTTCTTAGAAAGTTGTTTGGTAGACTTGAGCACCGGTTAGCAGTACCCTGCCTGGGATTACCTGAGTGCGAGTCCTCTTATAGTAAATGCTCAGGACCCTGGGAAACCCCTAGGGAATGCGTGGGCCCAATGGATGTGGCCCCGGAGTCCCCCCCCCCCCTCGCTTTGTGTGAATTTGAGGGTTGCTTTGTCCCCTTGTCTCAGGGTGACTATTGGTTTTGCCTCCGTCTGCTGCCTGTGGGGGTCGGTGACACCTTCGGCCCTGAGTCCAGCGAGTTTTGTTGCTTGTCTGTGACTCGGTTACCCAGTCTTATGCTGACTATGTGTGTGCAGGCAGCTCGGGCGTTACACTTTGGGCTTCGGTGGCAACGCACTAGGTTGTTTGCTCCCCGGAAGCCCCGAGGCTGCCTCATTGTGGTCGGTGGTCTTGTCAGGTCCCCTCCCCCTTTCCTCCCTGCATCCGGGTCCTTCCCGTCTGAGGGTTCGGGGTCGGGGCGGGGTTTCCATGGTTATGAGACTCGGTTGGTCTCGAGGAATTCCCCTTTCGGGGTTGCGACGGGGTCATTCGAGCCTGTTCCTCCAGCCGTGTTGTAAGAGTCTGCCAGTGGGCTCCCTTCCTTTGTGCTTTTCACGGCTGCCCCGGTTTTTTCTTGAAACTGGGGCTTTGGGGGGATGACCCAGCCCGGCCCCGGGGCCTACCGTGTGGGTTCCCGGGACTTGGGAGGGGCTGACTTGGGGGGCTTTAGGCCCTGTTGGACCCCGCCGGGTTTTTTCTACCCCTCTGGGCGGGTCTTGCGGTTGCGCAGAGTGTGGTTTTCCTTCCCCACTCTCCACATGAGTTGTTGGGTGTTGGTCCCCCCCCCGAGCTCGGTTCCTTGTCCCTTCAGCCCGTTGGTTCCATCCTGTCGGTGGGTGCTCTTCTTCGTTATTCCCCCCTTTTCCTTGGGACGGGACTTCTCCATCATGTTCCCCTCTTTTTGGTGTTTTGCATGACTTTTGGTCTCGGGTGCGACAAGGCCTTTCTATGCCTTCGTCGTTTGTACTTGCTTGTGTTTTCTTGAAGGTTCAGGATGGTTTTTGCTCCTTCCCGTATTATTGGAACAGTCTGTCGTCTTTCGGTGAGGCTTCCCTCCAGTCATTTCTAGAGCTTGTTGGTCCTCTTCCGTGTTTCCTCTTGGTTTTTGGCCCTGTCTCATTCTGTTGTTCATGTATCTTCTCTCCGTGCTGTTTCGGCACTGCTCGTTTCCTTCCATACTCCTGGTCCGGAATGCCAGGTTGGGCTGCTTGTGGCCCGATTGGGCTACTTGTCACCCAATTGGGCTCCTGGTAGCCCAGTTGGGTTCCAGTTCGGTTCATTGTTTTAATTAACTGCACCGGCTGTGTGTGTCGTTGCTTACTCATTTTTGGCTTCTGTTCCTGTGCATTGGGATGTTTCTTCTCTTAAGCGAATCACTCAGGATACAAACTGTTGGGCTACTTTAGTGTCTTGTGCATGCGCCGTGGGAGTTTGTTTTGGTTTGGGCGGTGGGCACAAGTGCTGGGTTTCTCCGTCTGTTTTCTCTCGAGTGCTTTGCCTCTCCCTCTTCTCATTCTCCAGTCCATGCCCCGTTGTTCCTGGGGTGTTCTGGAGTGCCGCTATGGGGAGGACGCCGGGGTTTCGCTGCGTTTTGGGTGGGGGCACCTCCTTCGCCTCTTCCCTCCTCTTCTCCTCTCCCCTCCTCTTCTCCTGCATGAGTGGCTCCGGCCTGCTTCCGCGGGTGGTGCTCCATTTTCTGGGCTGTGGGTAAACGACACCCTTGCCGCCTCCGGCAGCACCAACCTAGTGACATTGTCGTGATCCTCCCGTGCCTATGTTCTGCAGGTGAGTTTATGTGGTCAAGTGTCTCCTTCGTTCAGGCACTGGTTCGTTTTGGGGGTACGAATGGGAGTACATACGTGCATGAGAACATGGAACATACAAACAGGGATGCCTGCAGCGGGCCTATTGGCCCATACGTGGCGGCTCTTGTTCCTTGCCTCCTGATTCGGACGTCAGAATACAGGTGACTGCAGGGGGGCCTCTTGGCCCATACGAGGCGGCTCCTAATTATGCCCTTCCTGTCCCTCTCCTCTGCATGTCCACCCATACTTGTGTTTCGGGGCCCTGCTTCCACTGTGTTCCAGGGTACAAAGATGGAGGTGCCTGTTACGTGGTACGTGTTCCTGTGGCCAGGGGTGTTGTGTGGTGACTTTTGCTATGGTTTTGGTACTGCGGTTGCGTGTTTGGGGTATGGTTGTGGCGTTTTGTTCAGCCCTTCCGTGCTTCTTCCTGGGGGCCTTCCTTGTTTGGGTTCTTTGTTCCCATGATTTTCTGGTCCCTCTTTCCTTGCCAGTCTTGCTGTACCAGGTTTCGCTTTTCCATGTACATTGGATTCTCTGTACTCCCCTAGTTGTCCTCACCTAGTTGTGCTTGCTGGGGATGGGCTTTGGCTCTTGGTCCCGCCTCTCGCCTGTCATTCGACTTCTGAACAGGTTCTTGAGCATTCTAGGCTATCTTCTCTGCTCTTGACTCCGGGTGTGGGGTTGGCCTCCGCCACTTCCCTTACTCGTGCATTCTTATTGTCTCCTACGGACACTGGTGTGCTTCTTCTCTTTTCTATGGCTCATTTGGGCATTCAGTTCAACATGTTTCTCCCGTTACGTGTCCCCCATGTGTTCCTTGGCTTGTATTTCTCTACACTGTTGTTTCCTCTGAGGATTTTGCTTGTGGTGGTCATGTCCCCTCTGGATCTTCTGTCTCTCGAGTTTTTTTTTTGGACATGTCTAGCGGCTTTTGGTGTTGGTCCGGTCCTTTCGTTCCCGTTTCCTGCCTACCTTCTTCGTTCCTCAGCTTCCTTTTGCCCTACATGTTGTGTGTTTTCTTTGTGCCTTTTGGCTCTCTTATTGCCAGGTTCAATTCTGGTTCCTGGCTTTCCCGGCCTGTTGGCATTTTCAGTCTCTCTCAGTGTCCCTTCTCTGAAGCCTGTCGGGGGTCTTGGTTTCCAACCTCCTGGTGGCTCGCTGGCGTTAGGATGTTTTTCAGTACGGCAGACGTTCCATCTCCTTTTCTGTGGGGAGCCCCTACGGCTCCCTGAAACTTATTGGGCTAATGTATATTAGACCAGGACATTAGCTAAGGAGTTCAGACCTACCAGGGACCAGCGCCAGAACCTGGCCCCTACAGAGAGGTTTCAGGGAGCAATGGCCCTGGAAAACCCTTGTGGTTGGGGTTTTCCTTATCTGCCGTCGACCGGGGTTAGGCACCCAGAAAGGTAGGCATAACAAAACAAACCCCCACATAGTAAGAAACTAAAACAAAAACCGAACAGAGAGGTAGAAACTCCCTACAATCCCAAGGAAACGAGCAAATAAGCAAACATCACACTTTACTGCTGCACCGATCGTCTGCGCAGCCCTCCCTGCCCCAAGAGGGGGAGGGGGTAACCCCGGACCTTCCGCGCCGGCTGCCTAGCATCAGTTCGTAAGCTAATGTCAA
Organism: Procambarus clarkii; assembly: GCF_040958095.1. NCBI lineage: Eukaryota > Metazoa > Arthropoda > Malacostraca > Decapoda > Cambaridae > Procambarus > Procambarus clarkii. Next base: position 24,504,527 of record NC_091162.1, read on the forward strand.
CCGGGATAGACGCTTCTCTGGCCTCAGTTTCCTAGGCGGTGTTTGCCTTGTGTGGCATTCACTGCCGTGTGTTGTGTTGTGCGGTGGCTAGGTGTTTCTCATCAGTACTAGGGCTTCATGCGCTTAGGGTCTTCCTTCCCTAAGCGCCCTGTGAGTACTGCCCCTGCATGACAGGGTTATCTTCCCTGGGGTGTTCGGGAACCATTCCCGTAGAGGTTCTTGCTACTCGGCATTTGCCTCGCCCTTGGGGTCAGCTGGGGCTTGGGGCCCTTGTTTGGCCCTGGTTAGGGACTGGTATTGTGCTGGTTAGGGCGTCAAGGTGTTGCACGACCTGCTACCTACACGGCAGCCGGTTCCTGTTGCCGCTGGAGACGGTGTACTTTTGCGGGGTTTTTCTTTTGTTTTTATTTTCATGACTGGTGGGGGACTGCCTAGTGTGGCTATAGTTCCACTGGTAGTGATTGGCGGCCCTCTACTAGGCCTCTGTGATTGTACACGTCGCAGGGGTTTTCAGTGCTATCCTCTACCCTCTTGTTATGTGTGGGTTTCTTAACCGGTTAGCAACACCTTGCCCGGGCTTCCCGTAGTTGTTACCCCTACGGGTCCTGGAAACCCTTGTCTGGGCTCGGGGGACCATTGAATGTGTCTTCCGGGTTCCAACCCATCTTGTATGGGATTGTTGGTTGCTGTACCCTTGTCTTCGGGTGACAGTCGCCATTTTTACCTCCGTCATGCTGCCTGTTGGGTCACTGACACCTTGACTCGGAGTCTTGCGAGAGATTCTCTGCTTGTTCTCCAGTACTCTCCTGATGTTATTACTGTTCAGAGTACAGGCGGCATCCGTGTTGCAAGGTAGGTTAGGTTGTTGCAACATGCTAGGTTGGTTTCCCACTCGGATGCCCCGAGGTCACCCCGTTTGGTTAGGTTCTGTTCGCCCCTTTCCCTCCCTGTTCCCGGCTCCGGTCTGTCTGTGGGTTTCGGGGTCGGGGCGGGGTTTAGTTGGGGCAGAGACTCGGGCGGTTTTCGGGGGCTGCCCCATTTCGGTTGGGGGATGGAGGTTTTTGAGCCTGTTCCTCCTGCCAAGGCTGCTGGGTCTTACCAGTGGCCCTTTCTTGCTGCCTTTCCCATGGACTCTTGCTTTTCTTTAAGGGCGGAGGGCTTGGAGGACGGCTCTGCCCCAGGGCCTCTGTTGTTGGTTCCCGGGGCTGTGGGGGATGCCTGCTAGCAGTTCTGAGGCAGTTTGCCCCTGCCTGGGTTTTCTGCTGTTGGGCGGCGTTTCTCGCCCATCCAGTCTGCTTGCTTTCCCCTTTTGCTGGCGTGTTTTTGTATATTTAGCGTCAGTCACAGCCCCTGCTGGCGGCCATTTTCGTCTGCCGGTTTCCCGGCGTGGCCACCAGGCGGCGTTGCGGTTTGTTTACATGCGACTGGGTGTGCGAGCGAGCGTCTCGGGTGAGTTTTCAACTTTTTCAGGGGTTTTTATTCCCCTGTTGTCGTTTCTTTGCTTTTCTGGTGTTTTCTGCCCGTTGCCTGTTCCTCTGGGAACGTTTGGGTGTTGATTTTACACCGGGTTTCCCATTTTTGTCTGTTTTGGGTCTGGGCCTTTGGGTTTGGGCTCAGTGTCCCTGGCTGGTATGCTTGTTCCCACACCTCGCCCCTTGGTTTTCGGTCTGTTTTGACCGTTTTCCCAGGGGGTTCTGTCAGGGGGCTGTGCTTTGCCTTTCTGTGGTGTTCTCCGCCGGCAAAATGTGGTGGTTTGGGCTCCCCCTGGTTCGATTCTGGGTTCCTTTGGGTTCTTTGGTTTCGTTCCGGAGGTTTCTTCCTCTTGGGCCCCCTTTTGTGGGTTCAGGGGACTTTGTTTCCTCGTGTGACCCGGTTCTGCCTTCTGGGGTTCCAGGGTCTTCCTGGCTTGCAGACTGATCTTTTTGGGTCTTGGCACATGTGGTCGTGCTGGGACTTTGAGGTTTTGCTGTCGAGGTGGGCCTTTTGATGCAGTTTTGTGCCTTCTTTGCCTGGCCGGCGTGGTGCTCTCTGCCCACTAGTCGGCGACTTGAACATTTTTCTTTTACAATGTATGTACTCACCTAGTTGTGCTTCCAGGGGTTGAGCTCTGGCTCTTTGGTCTCGCCTCTCAACCGTCAACAGGTGTACAGGTTCCTGAGCCTATTGGGCTCTGTCCTGTCTACACTTGAAACTTTATATGGTGTCAGCCTCCACCGCATTACTTCCTAGTGCATTCCATTTGTCAACCACTCTGATACTAAAAAAGTTCTATCTGATATCTCTGTGGCTCTTTTGGGCACTCAGTTTCTACCTGTGTCCCCTAGTGCATGTGCCCCTTGTGTTACATAGCCTGTCTTTATCAACCCTGCCAATTCCCTTGGGAATCTTGAATGTGGTGATCAGGTTCCCCCTCACTCTTCTGTCTTCCAGCGAAGTGAGGTTTAATTCCCGTAGTCTCTCCTCCTGAATTATGTGTGTGTGTACGCATGTACATGTGTCCACTGTGTGTGTGTGTGTGCACATCTGTATACGCACGTGTGTGTCACATATCTTACTGTGCATATGTGTGTGTACTTTTTCTTTCGGAAGGGGTTCTGTTACCTTCTCTGTTGCCGGGGCGCTGGGGGAGCAGCTTGCTCTGTTGCCTCTCGCATGGTTCCGCTGTTGGTGGGCGCTTTGGGTTGTCTTCCGGCCTCTGGTGGCGTCGGTCGACGGCTTCTCCCCCTTTGGGGGGGTTCAGCGCTGGCGGGGTGGGCTTTTTCCCCTGCGTTTTGTCATGTCATCTTAGTGGGTGCGTTGGACGTGGTCGTTCCGCCCCATCCTTCTGGGGTTCCCGTCTGCTCTTTGCAGTCACGAGCTTTTCCCATCTGCAGTTCTTCTGGACTTCTTCAGTCTGCGCCCTGGCTCCTATACCCTCCTCGGAGGACTGTTGTCTCCTGTCCGGCTTCTGTTGGGGCCGGGTGCCTGGATGGTGGTCCTGGTCCTTCAGGTCACTTCTTGGCATGTTCCTCTCCAGTTTTCTGGGGCTGACAGTTGTTGGTGGGGCTTCAGGTATGCTGCTTTTCTTGCCTTCCCTATTTGGTAATGGGCACTTGGTATAATTTTTGTATCTTTACCAAATCTTAGTGCCCTGTCTGCGTCTGAGATTCGGTGTTTGGCCTACCCCGAGGACTGGCTGGTGTGGGCTCCCAGTCAGTCCGCTTGTCTGCTCGCCAGGGGTATGGTTCCTTCCAGATCACCGGGTTTGGTTTCCTGGTGATCTGGAGGCTTTTCCATCTGTTTCCGTCCCGTGTTCGGACCTGGGCCTTGTTTAGGGCTATTGGGCCACTCATTGTCTTTCCCTACAGAAGTGTTACTGCGGCTGTGGTCCTGACTTCGGCTGTACATGAGGGGGTCCCGGGTTGCTCAGCTGTTGCTTGAGCGGTTGTGCGGGAGTCTGAACTTCGGCGTGCTGGTCTGCCCGCGGAGTCGGGTTTGGCTTCGGCGTCTGTTTGGTTCCTTCGGAGAGTCCCCTTCCGCCTCTTGCATTCGTTGGGTTTGTTCCTCCGGGGATCTTGTGTTGGTGCTTCGTCACCAGCTTCCTCTTTGGGGTTTTCGGGGTTCCGTGCCTTGGCACCTCCCCGAGCCTTCGCTCGATGTGTTCACGGACGGGTCATCTCTCGGCTGGGGCTTTGTGACCAGTGCTCACCTGGTCGGCCGAGCTTGGTGGAGTCTGTCCGTCTGTCGGGCTCACAGCACGGTTCGGGAGTTCGTGGCTGTCTGGTTTGCGCTTCGGAGGGTTTGGGTCACTCGGTGCTCTGCCATTCAGCTCTGTTTGGACTGTTCTCTGGCGGTTCTTGCCAGAACCACAGGGGTTTGGCTAACCATGAGGTTCATGTCTGGGGTGTGTCCTGCGTCCTGGTGGACAGCTGTCTCGGTTCATTCCTCTCTTCGCAGATTGGCCAGTCGTCGCCGACTCATTTTGTTGGCTCTGTCGGACGTATGGACTCCTGGCCATGGACGTCTTAGAGTCAGCGTGGTCTAGGCGTCGCCCATTTTGTGGCGCCCTTTCCCACCTGCGAGGCATTCACGGTGGATGCTTTTCGGCAGGACTGGTCGAGGTGGGGGTACCTGTTCCTTTTCTCCTGGTCCAGCTGTTGCTCGGGGCTCTGGCTTGGTTGCAGCCCACTCCCACGAGAGCAGTCCTTATGGTTCCTTGGTGGCCGGCCCAGCCTTATTTACAGACGCTGCTTGATAGGTGTCCGAACCCGGGGTGTTTTCCTGCGACTCCGCCTCTTTCAGCAGGTCGAATTGGTCCTGTACGTGACTGGTTCGGCCTTTTCCTCAGCTCTTCGCGTCTGGTATTTTGACACGGGTTTCACCATCTCTATGGTGTTTTGGTGGCTTTGTTGACGGTGTCCCACCTGCGAGCTTCATCTTGGCAACAGTATGACGTTTTGTACGCTTTCTTGTGTTTTGTTTTGCCTCCAGCCTGCTCATGCGTCGCCTGAGCCGTCCTGATCCTTTATCAGGGTGCCTTCTTATCTTCTCCTCAGTTTGTGATAGCCCCTTCGGTTCAGGTTTCTGCTCTTTGGTACTGATGGTAGATTTGTACGTGTGCAGCCTTTCTCCATCCTGGCGACGGTTGAGTCTGCTGCTTTCCGGAGGGGTTCTTGGGGTATTGATGCTTGATTGGTTTGGCCAGGGGTGCGTCCTGTGTTGTCCAGTTGTGTTTTTTGCCGTTGCCGGCATACCGTGTCTGGGGATGCGCTGTGGTTGATCCGGTTCCCCTCGTTCCCAGTTTTCAGGGCTCGGATCTCCCAGGTCGTCCGCAGATTTTTCATTCTTCCAGCCTGCGGTCTGTCTTTGCGCCCGTGCTGTTCAGAAGGTCCGCTTGTCTGCTCGCCAGGGGTGTGGTTCTTTCCACATCGCCGGGTTTGGTTTCCTGGTGATCTGGAGGCTTTTCCATCTGTTTCCGTCCCGGGTTCGGACCTGGGCCTTGTTTAGGGCTATTGGGCCACTCCTTGTCTTTCCCTCCAGAACTGTTACTGCGGCTGTGGTCCCCGCCTTCGGCTGTTCATGAGGGGGGTCCCGGGTTGCTCAGCAGTTGCTTGAGCAGTTGTGCGGGAGTCTGAACTTCGACGTGCTGGTCTGCCCGCGGTGTCGGGTTTGGCTTCGGCATCTGTTTGGTTCCTTCTGAGACTTCCCTTCCACCTCTTGCAATCGTTGGGTTCGTTCCTCCAGGAATCTTGTGTTGGTGCTGCGTCACCAGCTTCCTCTTTGGAGTTTTCGGTGTTCCGTGCCTTGGCACCTCCCCGAGCCTTCGCTCGATGTGTTCACGGACGTATCATCTCTCGGCTGGGGCTTTGTGACCAGTGCTCACCAGGTCGGCCGGGGATGGTGGAGTCTGTCCGTCCGGCGGGCTCACAGCACGGCTCGGGAGTTCGTGGTTGTCTGGTTTGTGCTTCGGAGGGTTTGGGTCACTCTGTGCTCTACCATTCAGCTCCATTCGGACTGTTCTCTGGCGGTTCTTGCCGGAACCACAGGGTTTCACTTAGGTGTTGACCTTTGGGGTTGGTTCCTTAGAGTGGCTCGTTTGCTGGAATTTCGGGGTTTGGCTAACAGTGAGGTTCATGTCCGGGGTATGTCCTTCGTTCTGTTGGACAGCTGTCTCGGTTTATTCGTCTGTTCGCAGATTGGTCAGTCGTCGCCGACTCGTTTGTTGGCTCTGTCGGACGTATGGACTCCTGGCCATGGACGTCTTCGAGTTGGCGTCATCTAGGCGTCGCCCATTTTATGTGGCGCCCATACCCACCTGCGAGGCGTTCACGGTGGATACTTTTCGGCAGGACTGGTCGAGGTGGGGGGTACCTGTTCCTCTTCTCCCAGTCCAGCTGTTGTTTTGGGTTCTGGCTCGGTTGCAGCCCATTCCCACGAGAGCAGTCCTTATGTTCCTTGGTGGCTGGCCCAGCTTTATTTTCAGACGCTGCTTGATAGGTGTCCGAACCCGGGGCGTTTTCCCGCGGCTCCGCCTCTTTCGGCAGGTCAGATCAGTCCTGTAAATGACTGGTTCGGCCTTCTCCTCGGCTCTTCGCATCTGGTATTTTGATGCGGGTATCACCATCTCTGTGGTGTTCAGGTGGCTTTGTTGACAGTGTCCCACCTGCGAGCTTCGTCTTGGCGACAGTATGACATTCCTTTTGTTTCTATGCACTTTTTCTTGCTCTTCGTAGGTTGTCGTTTCTTTCGCATCGGGTTGTCTTGTCCTTTCTTGGGTTTTCAGGACTACAGTTATTTGATGTTTTTTTCTGTCGCCTCGTTTTGTGCGGTGCTGGCGGAGCCGCTCCGGCTTGCGTTCGGGGTGGACATCACATCTGCTCCGTTTCGTACGCTTCTCGTGTTTTGTTTCACCTTCGTCCTGCTCATGCGTCGCCTGAGCCGTCCTGGTCCTTCATTAGGGTGCCTTCTTATCATCTCAGTTTGTGGTAGCCCCTTCGGTTCAGGTTTCTGGTCTTTGGTACTGATGGTAGATTTGTACATGTGCAGCCTTTCTCCGTTCTGGCGACGGTCGAGACAGCTGCTTTCCGGAGGGGTTCTTGGGGGTTTGATGCTTGATTGGTTTGGCCGGGGGTGCGTCCTATGTTGTCCGGTTGTGCTTTTTTCTGTTACCAGCGTACCGTGTCTGGGGATGTGCTTTGGTTGATCCGGTTTCCCTCGTTCCCTGTTTTCAGGGCTCGGGTCTCCCAGGTCGTCCGCAGAGTTTTTCAGTTTTCCAGCCTGCGGTCTGTCTTTGCGCCTGTGCTGTTCAGACGTTTGCAGCTTTTGCTGCTGTGTTGATGACGTTTAGGGCTCATTTCGGGCGCAGGGATTTGAGGGTCGCACAGGTTCTTGGCTGCCCATTCTTTATGCGGGTCTGCTCCTGTGCGTTCTTGTTGCCTTGGGTCGCAGGTTGCAACCTGTTGTCTCGTCTTCGCATTGCAAAATTTGTGGCGGCCGCCTCCCGGGTTAGCCCTTTCTTTTCCTTCTCTTTGGGTATGAAGCTCTAGGGAGCCGTAGGGGCTCCCCACAGAAAACCAGCGTTGAAGGTAATGAAATGCCATTTTCTGGGTGAGCCCCAGAGGCTCCCTGGCAACTCTCCCTCCCACCGGTCGGCAGTTTTTCGCATTGGTTGAAGCTTAGCTTCCGAACTGAAGCTTGGCAGCCGTCGCGGTAGGTCCAGGGCCCCCCCTTCCCCTTCTCAGGGCGGGGAGGGCTGCGCGGATGATCGGCGCAGCAGTAAAGTGTGATGTTTGCTTGTTTCCTTGTGATTGTAGGGAGTCTCTACCTCTCTGTTCATTTATTTTTTTTTTTTTTTTTACCATGTGGGGTTTGTTTTGTTATGCCTATCTTTCTGTGTGCCTAACCCTGGTCGATGGCAGATAAGGAAAACCCCAACCACAAGGGTTTTTTCCAGGGCCATTGCTCCCTGAAACCTCTCTGAAGGGGCCAGGTTCTGGCACTGGTCCCTGGTAGGTCTGAACTTCTTAGCTAATGTCCCGGTCAAATATAACATACATTAGCCCGATAAGCTCCAGGGAGCCTCTGGGGCTCACCCAGAAAATGGCGTGTCATTACATTCAATGCTGTTTTTTTTTTGGTAATATGTCTTGGGTTGACATTCGGGTGCAGGGTTTTTGGAGGTTGAACAGGGTCCTGGCTGCGCGTTACTTGGTAATGGCTCCTGGGTTTAATCGGGCCTGTGTCGCTTTGGGTCAACGGTTACAGCCAGTTGTCGCGACTTCGTGTTGAGGGGTGAGCGGTGACCGTGTGCCGGGCAAGTCCCTTTGGTTTTCATCTTTTGGTAGGTAGCTCCAGGGAGCTGGAGGGGCTCTCCACAGAAAACCAGCATTGAATGTAATGAAACGCAATTTTCTGGGTGAGACCCGGAGGCTCCCTGGTAACTTTCCCTCCCTTTGGTCGGCGGTTTTTCTCGTGTTTTGATATCCAGCCTCAGAACTGGGGTGTGGATTGCCGGCACGGGGGTCTGATGCTCCCCCTTCCCCCTCCCGGGGAGGGGGGGAGCTGAGCAGACAGCAGCGCGGCGATGTGTGATGTCATACTTGCTTGCTCGTTTCTGTTTGGGGAGTTCTGTCCACTAGTTTGGCTTTTTGTAGCAATTTTCCCCAGAACAGGGGTTTGTTTTGGGGTACCTATCTTTCTTGGTGCCTGACCCGGTTAATGGCAGACATAAAATGCTTCCAACCACACGGGGGTTTCTATAGGCCATTGTTCCTAGTGCCTCTCTGAGGGGGCAAGGTTCTTGCTCGTGGTCCTCGGTAGGCCCAAAGAACTTTGTACACATGACTTATGCCAAAGTCTGACATTAACAATATCAGCCTGGATGGTTCCGAGAACCCTCTGGGTCTCACCCAGAAAATGGCGTTTCATTACATTCAACCCTGGTTTTTTGGTAATATGTCCTGGGCTGACATTCAGTCACTAAGCTTTTGGAGGTCGAACAGCATCCTGGCCACACAGTACCTCATTAATGTTCCTGCCTCTTCTTGGGCATGTGTATCCTTGGGTCGCAGGTTGCAGCCAGTTGTCTTGACTTCAAGTGTAATAACGAGTGACAGCAGCCTTCCGGGTAAATCCCTTTTCTTCTTTATGTTTGGTTGGATAGCTCCGGAGAGCCTAAGGGGCGCTCCACAAAAAGCCAGTGTTGAATGTAATGAAACTCCATTTTCTGGGTGAGACCCAGAGGCTTCCCGGCATTCCTCCCTCCTTCCAGTCGGCGGATTCTTTGATATTCAGCCTCTGAACTGAGGAGAGTAGCAGGTGGGAGGTCTGGGACTCCCCTGTCCCCCCTCTCAAGGAGGGGGGGTTTGTACAGACAGATGCGCGGTGGTTATGGTTACGTAATGCGTGTTTGCTTGTTTTTGACTGGGGAGTTCTGCTTGCTAGTTTGGCTTTCAGTTTGCAGTTTTTGACCAACAGTAGTTTGTTTTGGAATTCCTACCTTTCTGGGTGCCTAACCTGGTAGATGGCAGACAAAGACCGCTTGAAATTACACAGGGGTGTCTTTAGGCTTTTGCTTCTCATGCCTCTGGCTTTGGTCCCCGGTAGACCTAGAACTCCTTCGATATACTGTTGCCACGGTCTAATATATACACATCTATATTAGTGTATTTTAGTGTAGATACAATATATACACATCATGTATATAATATATACACATAGCTCCAGGGAGCTTCTGGGGTCTCACCCAGAAAATGGTGTTTCATTACATTCAATGCTGGTTTTTTGCTCCCATGGTCCCCATTTTCTTCTGACTTAACTGGTGTCTCTGGGAGTTCACGATGAGTTAAAATGAGGCGGAATCCCTAGGTGACTCTGTTGACAGTGCTGTTAGTAACAGCTGGTGGCAGGTTGGGAGTAGTGACCAGTTGGTTGATTACTAGCTAGTAGAACAGTATCCTGCTGCTTTTGCCATGTCAGAATTAAACCTTGGCAGAGTAAGACACTGCTTTTGCCAGCAAATAGCATAGGCAGTGTTTTAAGCCACTTAGGAGGTGGTTGTGTCTAAGTGTTACTACCAAAGCACTTAGGCAGTGTTTAGGAAGCACTGCCTAAGCCAGAAGCCAGCTCTCTGAGAAAGCCGAGTGGCTTTCTCAGAAAGAAGCTTTTGATCTATGCTCAATTTCCTTACTATTGTCCAAATATTTGTATGAAACTTTAATTTAAATATAAATTTAATGTAAAATAATATCAGGGAAGTAATTATGCTTTTCATAATTTTCTAATTTCTGAAGGGAGCCCTGTTGGCTCACTGAAGCTATCTTACTGATATACAGTAGTACTATATTAGTACTAGCCTAGTTGTGCCTGTGGGGGTTGAGCTTTGGCTCTTTGGTCCTGCTTCTAAACTGTCAATCAGCTGGTGTTCAGATTCTGGAGCTCTATCAAATCTACTTTTGAAACTGTGTATGGAGTCTGCCTCCACCACATCATTGCCTAATGCATTCCATTTGTTAATTACTCTGACACTAAAAAAGTCTTTCTAATGTGTCTGGCTCATTTGAGTACCAAGTTTTAGTTGGGGTCATCAGTCGCAGAGTTCTTGTTGCCTATCGGAAACCAGAGCGTGAACCTGGGCCCCCCCCCCCTCAGAGAGGTGCAGAGAGCTATACATCATCCAACCCCCCCCCCTCATTAGCAATGCCCCCCCCAACCCCGTAGGGGGAGGGGAAGTTGGCCCTGTGAGCCGGCAAACCACCACTTCAGTTCTCTACTGATGGTGCTGGGGGTCGGACGTCGACTCGGGCCGCAATGCCTTTTCTAAATTTTTTGTTTTACCGGCTGGTCCTATGCTTTTCGTGTGCCAGCCTGGAGTTCTGCAGGATACTGGGGCCGCATGCTTCTACGATTCCCTTCCCTAGGTGCTCCGTGAGTGCTGCCCTTGCATCTCACTGTTATCTTCCCTAGGGCATTCGTTAGAGGGCTTCCTCGCTTGTGGTTGTCCTCGCCCTTGGAGTGAGTTGGGGGTCTTGGGCTGTCCGCCTTGTCCCAGGTAGAGATGTGTTTGTTTGCTGTTGGGGCGCACTGTGGCTAGCACAGCCTGCATTACTATCACGTTGTGGCCGATGTTTCTCTCTGGCTGCTAGTTTGCTTGTTGTGTAATTTTGGGGGTTTTATCCTGTTGTGGCAGTGGTCTGCTTAGCTCCTTATTAGGCTTAGCTTATGTTGTGGTGGTGGTAGTCCTCTGTTGCCCCCAAGATTTAAAGACTGCTACTTGCAGTCAGTTTGTCTGCTGTAGACAGGGTTTACTAGCTTAGCTGGTCCCAAGTGCTTGGGCTTTTCATTAGGCCTATTCCCTCTACAGGCCCTTTAAAACTCCAGTGGGATCAGTCATACCATGGTACTTCTTTCTGAGCCCACTCTCTCCTTGGGCAACTGTGTGGGTAGTCCATCGCCCCTGCTTCAGGGAGACGATCATCCATCATGCCTCCGTCATACTGCCTGGGGGTCGGACAACTGCTGCCTGGGGGAGTCGGGGACACCTTTTGCCTGGTAGTCGGGGACACTTGGAGGTAGGAGACATGTGATGCCCGAGGCTCAAGGACACCTGGAAGTAGGAGACACGTGATGCCCGAGGCTCAAGGACACCTGGAAGTAGGAGACACCTGCTGCCCGGGGGTCGGAGACATGTTCCGCAATTGTGCTCCTATTATTCATCCCTTTTCTGTGGGGAGCCCCTACGGCTCCCTGAAGCTTATTGGGCTAATGTATGTTATGTTAGACCAGGACATTAGCTATGGAGTTCAGACCTACCAGGGACCAGCGCCAGAACACTGACCCCTTCAGAGAGGTTTCAGGGAGCAATGGTCCTGGAAAACCCCATATGGTTGGGGGTTTTCCTTATCTGCCATTGACCAGGGTCAGGCACCCAGAAAGGTAGGTGTAACAAAATAAACCCCACATGGTAAGAAACTACAACAAAAACCGAACAGAGAGGTAGAAAACTACCTACAATCCCAAGGAAACAATCAAACGATCAATTTACTGCCGCGCCGGTCGTCCGCACAGCCCTCCCCTCCCTGGGAGGGGGAGGGGGGACCCCGGACCTTACCACGCCCGCTGCCTTCAGTTCGCAAGCTAGTGTCAACCAGGATAGACACTTCTCTGGCCTCAAATTCCTGGGCGGTGTTTGCCTTGTGTGGCGTTCTCTGCTGTTTTTGTGTGGTGTGGTGTGCCAGGAGTACTTCATCAGTGCCAGCCTTCCCTTAAGCACCCTGTGAGTACTGCCCTCGCGTGTCAGGGTTATCTTTGGGGCGTTCAAGAACCGCTCCCGTAGAGGTTCTTGCTGCTCGGCATTTGCCTCGCCCTTGGGGCCAGCTGGGGCTTGGGGCCCTTGTTTGGCCTTGGGTAGGGAGTGGTACTGTGCTGGTTAGGGCGCCAAGGTGTTGTGTGGCCTGCCACCTAAGCGGCGACCGGTTCCGGTTGCCTCTGGGGACGGTGTACTTTTGCGAATTTTTTCTTTTGTTTGTTTTTGTTTGCCTGGTGGAGGTTCTGCCTCGTGGGTCTATATTTCCCCTGGTATTGTTTTGATGGCCCTCTGCTAGGCCCCCGTGCTTGTACACGTCCCAGGGGTTTTCAGTATTATCATTTACCCCTTGTTTTGTTTGGGTTTTTTAACTGGTTAGCAACACCTTGCCCGGGCTTCCCGTAGTTGTTACCCTACGGGCCCTGGAAACCCCTGTCGGGGCTCGGGGACCCATGGATGCGTCTCCCGAGTTCCAACCTGCCTTGTGCAGGTTTGAAGGTTGCAGTGTGCCCTTGTCTCAGGGTGACAGTCACCTGTTGTACCTCCGTCATGCTGCCTGTTGGGTCAACGACACCTTTGACCCGGAGTCTTACGAGTTGTGTTCTCTGCTTGTGCTCCAGTTTTACTCTGAGGATGTTCCTATTAGGGTACAGGCAGCATCAGCGTTGCATGTTAGGTTTAGGTTATTGCAACTTGCTAGGTTGGTTTGCCACCTGGATGCCCCGAGGCTACCCCATTTTGGTTTTAGGGACCCTGGCCTGGGGGTGTTAGTCGCTCTGGCTTTGGCTCCTGCTGCGCCCCCTGGTCCTTTCCCTGTGGTTCTTCCTGCACCTCCCCCCCCCCTTTGTCCGGCTCCAAAACGTCTGAGGGTTTTGGCCTCGGTACAGGGTTTAGTTGGTAGTGAGACTCGGGCTGCCTCGGGGGCTGCCCCATCCGGGTCGGGGACGGAGGCATTTGAGCCGGTTTCTCCTGCTGAGGCTTCTGGGTCCCACCAGCAGACCCCCTTCTCGTCTGCCTTTCCCTTGGACTCTGCCTTTTCTTCAGGGGTAGAGGGTTTGGAGGACAGCTCTGCCCCGGGTCCTGACGTGGGGGATACTAGGGCTGAGGAGGAGTCAACCTGAGGGCCTTGGGCCCCCTTTGACCCAGCTTGGGTGCTTTTGCCTTCCTCGCGGGGCTTATTGTTGCAGGGGGAGGGATTTTCTTACCCCCCTTCCCTGTATGAGTATGATTTGGGTTCGGCTCCTCCCTGGGTTCGGTTCTGGGCGCCTTTGAGTACTTCGGATCCGTCTTTCCAAAGGTTTTCTACATCCCGTATCTCCGCGAAGGTGGCTCGGGAAGCTCTTGCTGCATACCTCTTGCGAGACCCGGGTTATGCCTCTACAATGGATCCGTCCTAGTTTGAGTTCGGTTCTTCTTCCCATTTTTGGGTGCGTTTGGAGGTTCCGGAGTCTTCCTGGCTGGCAGACTGCCCTTTCTTTTCATTGGGGGCGTGGCATGGGTTCTGTCGGATTTGCACACTTTGATTGGCGGAAAACTTCTACTTTTATGCAGGTTTACCTGGGGGGCGAGTTTGAGCACCTTAATGCGTGCTTTTTCGCTCCTGAGCTTTCTCGGGATGTTGGCCTTTTCCAGCTTCACGTGCAGGTTCCTCAGCTTTCGGCTTCTTTGGTTGCGGAGGAGTCACGCGCCTGTGGGCATTTGGCTTCGGTCTTGTGTTTCTTTTCCCTTCTCAAGCTGTCTTCTGCTTGGCTTGAGGAGGATGTAGGAGCGTTGAGTGAAGGGCCTTCGTCTGGGGCGCTGACTTCTGCAGCTAGGGCTTCGGCTGCACTGTTGAAGCTCTTTGCGCCCATCCTGAAGGAAGCGGTGTCTCTGTTTTTTGCTTCTCGCCTCGCGTGCCGTCAGGCGGTGCTCGCCCTCCCTTTGGAATCTGCTTGGGTCCTGGCTCTTAGGTTTTTGTCTCCATTTTGTCCGTTGCTGTTTGCAGAGACTGCGGTCTCTCAGTTTCTGCAAGCGACTTCGTCTAGTTGTCGTCCTATGGTGGACTTGTTGATTCTCTGAAGCGGTCGTTCTCGGCAGTTTCGGAGGGGTCGTGCCAGGGTTCCGGGTTCCGCTGGTCAAGGTGGGCCATTGGTGGCAGTTTCTGAGCCGTTGTTTCCTTCCGGGCCAGCGTCGTCTGCTCGGCGCAGTGATTGCCCTGTTCGACGTTTGGGTTTTCGTAAGGAATGTAGGCCTTTTCGCGGTTTGCCTCGTTGACGGGGCGATGGGGGGGAGGCTCGCTCTGTTTGCCCACACTTGGTCCCACGATTTGTGGGCCTTTTCGGTCGTGTCATCCGGCCTGCGGTGGTGTTGGGCGACTCGTCCTCTTTTGGGGGTTCGGGCTAACAGGACAGGTTTCTTTTCCTGGGCTTTGTCAAGTCGTCTTGAAGTGGGTGCACTTGGGCGTGGTCGAAACGACTACGTCCCTCAGGTGGGTTTCCCGTCTGTTTCCAGTGCCGAAACGGGACTGTGTGGATCTGAGGTTCATTCTGGACTTGTCCCGTCTGAACCCCTGGATTCCTTGCCCCTCCTTTCGGATGACTACTCTGTCTCAGGTCCGGCTTCTGTTGAAGCCAGGTGCCTGGATGGTGTCCCTGGACCTCAAGGACGCCTTTTGGCACATTCTTATTCATCCGGGGTTCAGGGACTGGTTAGGTTTCGTGGTGGGGCGTCACACTTACCGTTTTCGATGCCTACCAGAGGCTTGAATCTGGCACCTCGCGTTTTCACGCGTCTGACCCGAGTTGTAGTGACCCATCTGTGTCTTCTAGGGATTTGGGTTTTGGCCTAGCTCGACGACTGGCTGGTGTGGGCTCCTAGTCGGTCAGCTTGTCTGCTCGCCAGGGATATGGTTCTTTCCCAGCTCGCCAGGTTCGGGTTCCTGGTGAACTGGAGGAAGTCCCATCTGGTTCTGTCCCAGGTTCGGACCTGGCTGGGTCTTGTTTGGGATTCTCAGACCACTTCCTTGTCTCTCCCTCCAGAGGCGTTGCGACAGCTGCGGAACCGCCATCGGCTGTTTCTGAGGGGGGGTCCCGGGTCACTCGGCGGTTGTTCGAGTGGTTGTGCGGGAGTCTGAACTTCGCCGTGCTAGTCTATCCGCCGGGTCGAGTTTGACTTCGGCGTCTGTTTTGGTTCCTTCGGGGACGTCCTTTCCACCTCTCTCGCGATTGTTGGGTTCGTTATCCGGGTGTCTTGTGTCGGTTGCTGCGTCACCGGCTTCCTCTTCGGAATTTTCGGGGTTCGGTGTCTTGGCGCCTTCCTGAGCCTTCGCTCGATGTATTCACAGATGCATCGTCTCTCGGCTGGGGCTTTGTGACCAGTGCTCTCCAGGCAGGCCAGGGACGGTGGGTTCCGTTCTTCCGTCGGGCTCACAGCACGGTTCGGGAGTTCACGGCAGTCTGGTTCGCGCTTCGGAGGATTCGGGTCGCTCGGGGATTGACCATTCGCCTCCATTCGGACTGTTCTCCAGTGGTTCATTGCCTAAACCACGGGGGTTCTCTTTGGTCCTTGGCTGTTTGGGGTTGGTCCCTTCGAGTCGTTCGTCTGCTGGATTCTTGGGGTTTGACTCTCCGTGCAGTTCATGTCCGGAGAGTGTCCAACGTTCTGGCGGACGGTCGAACATGACTCGTTTTATTGGATCTGCCAAACGTACGGTCTCCTAGATGTGGACCTCTTTGCGTCGGCGTGGTCTCGGCCTCTCCCGATATATGTGACGCCCTTCCTCGACTGCAAAGCGTTCGCGGTGGATGCCTTTCGGCAGGACTGGTTGAGGTGGGGTTACCTGTACCTCTTCTCCCCGGTCCAGCTGTTGCTTCAGGTTCTGGTTCGGTTGGGGACATTCCCAGGGAGAGTAGTCCTTGTGGCCCCTTGGTGGCCGGCCCAGCCTTGGTTTCCGGTGCTATTGGCTCGGTGCCCGAATCCCGGACATTTCCTGCGGCTCCGCCTCTTTCAGCAGGTTGGTCCGATCCGGTACGTGGCTGGTTCGGCCTTCTCCTCTGCTCTTCGCAACTGGTCTTTTTGACGCGGTTGTATCACCAATTCTATGGTGATCAGGTGGCTTCTTTGATGGTGTACCACCTGAGAGCTTCGTCTCAGCGACAGTATGAAGTTTCCTGGCATTCTTTTCGCCATTTTCTGGCTCTTTGTAGGTTGTCTTTTCTTTCGGATTGGGTTGTCTTGTCCTTTCTTTCTTAGCTTTTTCAGGACCGTCATTTGATGCCTAATACTGTCGCCTCGTATCGTGTGGCATTGGTGGAGCCGCTCCAGCTAGCTTTCGGGGTGGACGTCACATCCGCCCCATTTCGTAAGCTTTCCCGTGCTATGTTTCACCTCCAACCTGCTCATGCGCCTCCTGAGCCGTCCTGGTCCTCGGACAGGGTGCTCTCCTATCTTTCCTCTCCTCGGTTTGTGGTGGCCCCTTCGGTTCCAGATTGTTTTTCCAAGGCTTTGTTTTTGTTGGCATTGGCCTCTGGGGGCCGGGTAGGGGAGCTTCATGCTCTCTTCCGGCGCAGGGGTTTCTGCTCTTTTGGTCCTGGGGGTAGGTTTGTCAGTTTCCAGCCTTCTCCATCTTTTCTGGTGAAGAACGAGACAGCTTCTTTCCGGTGGGGTCCGTGGGTCATTGATGCTTGGTTGGTTCGGCCGGGGGTGCATCATGTGTTGTGTCTGGTTGCAGCACTTCCCCGTTACCTGCGCGCTTCAACCAGGGTGGCTAGGGATGCGCTTTGGGTTGATCCGGTTTCCCTCGTTCCCTGTTCCAGGGCTCGGGTCTCCCAGGTTGTCCCTAGGGTTATTTAGTCTAACCAGCCTGCGGTCTATCCTCGCGCCCATGATGTTCGGAAGTTTGCAGCTTTGGCTGCCGTATTTGGTAATATGTCTTGGGCACATATTCGGGCATGTGGATTTTGGAAGTCTAGCAGGGTCCTGGCTGCCCGTTATTTGGTGAACGTCGGCGATCTTGTGTTGCTTTGGGTCGCAGGTTGCAGCTAGTTGTCTCGACTTCGCGTTGAGGAGTTTGTGGCCGCCGCCTCCCGGGTAAGTCCCTATTTTCCTTCTCTTTGGGTATATAGCTCCAAGGAGCCGTAGGGGCTCCCCACAGAAAACCAGCGTTGAATGTAATGAAACGCCATTTTCTGGGTGAGCCCCGGAGGCTCCCTGGCTACCCTCCCTCCCATCCAGTCGGCGGGATTTTTCACGTTGGTTGAAGCCTAGTTTTCGAACTGAAGGTAGCCGGCATGGTAAGGTCTGGGCCCCCCCCCCTTTCCCTTCTGGGGAGGGGAGAGCTGCGCGCACGACTGGCGCGGCAGTAAATTGATTGTTTGATTGTTTCCTTGGGATTGTAGGGAGTCTTCTACCTCTCTGTTCAGTTTTTGTTGTAGTTTCTTACCATGTGGGGTTTGTTTTGTTACGCCTACCTTTCTGGGTGCTTAACCCTGGTCGATGGCAGATAAGGAAAACCCCCAACCATATGGGGTTTTCCAGGGTTATTGCTCCCTGAAACCTCTCTGAAGGGGCCAGGTTCTGGCGCTGGTCCCTGGTAGGTCTGAACTCCATAGCTAATGTCCCGGTCTAACATAACATACATTAGCCCGATAAGCTCCAGGGTGCCTCCGGGGCTCACCCAGAAAATGGCGTTTCATTACATTCAACGCTGGGTTTTTTAGTGATATTTGGGATCAGGGAGCAGCTGTATTGTATGATCCGTTATCCTTATTGCAACGGGCTAGGTTGGTTGCCCGGTTGAAGGCCCTGGAGCTGCCCCGCTTGGGATTTAGGGACTCAGTTTGTGGGTATTGGTCGTTTCGGCCTTGAGTCAGTCCGTGCCTCCTCTTTCTGTCCAGGTTGGTGTGGTTTTCCCTGGTCCTCCTACCCTGCTTCTGGCTCCTGAACATCTGAAGGTTTCGGTGTTGGGGCTGGGTTTAGCTTGGGGTGAGCCTCGGTTAGCTTCGAGGGCTGCCACTTCTGATGCAGGCGCGGAGATCGTTGGGCCTCCCTTTTCAGCCGAGGGTTCTGAATCGATCCAGCAGACTTCCTTATTTGAACCTTTTTCCTAGGGCCCCTGTCTTTTCTTCTGGGGCGGTGGACGTGGATGAGAGGTCTGCCCCAGGGACTTTGTTGAAGGTTTCCGGGGCTCAGGGGGAGTTCGCTTGGAGCTCTTCAATTCCTTTTGACCGTGCTTGGGCCCTTGTGCTCTCTGCCCAGGGGCGTCTTCTGCAGGGGTGGGGGTTTTTGTACCCTCCTTCCCTTTATGAGTGTGTTGGGTGTGGATCTCCCTTGGGCTTGTTTCGGGGGGGGGGGGCTTTGGCTTACTAGGCTTCGTCCATTCGGAGGTTTTCTTCCTCTCTGATTTCTCCCTTTGAAGGTTCGGGTGGTTTTCAGTGCATATCTTCTGCGGGACCCAGCATACACCTCAGTGCTCGATCTGGCTTCTCAGTGTGGCTCCTCTTCCCTTCTTGGGGCTATTCTGTGGTTCTGAAGTTTTCCTGGCTGGCAGACTGTTCCTTCTTCTCTCTTCGGGCTTGGTATGACTTTTATCATAATTGCACACTTGAGTTGCTGGAGGTTTCCATGGTGTGGGTGGTGTTCTTGGGGTGGGGGGGCTGTCTGGAATTTCTCAGTGAGTGTCACTTTGCCCGTATGCTTCATAGTGATGTTAGTCTCGTACAACTGCATGCTTAAGTTCCCACTCTTTTGGCTGCTTTGGCAGCAGATGCCCTTGAACTTGTAGTCATTTGGCCTCTGTCTTGCATTTCTTAAGTCTTCTGGAACTGTCTTCAGATTTGTTTTTGAGGATGTGGGAGTACAGGGTGGAAGTCTTCAGATTTGTTTTTGAGGATGTGGGAGTACAGGGTGGAAGGTCCTCGGCTGGGGGTCTTGGTCTTAGCTGCTTCTGTGACGTCTGCCTTGCTGCTGCTGTTTGCATCACTCCTCTCGGAGGTGGTTTTCTATATTTTTCACCTCTTGTGATGTGTTGGTTCTGCGGGTGGGGGGGGGGGGGGGGGGGGGCTCCCGGCCCTCCCCTCCCCTCCCCTCCCCTCCCCTCCTCTCCTCTCCCAGAATGGTTGTGCCCAGGCTTGTTTGGTGGGGGTGGGCCTCTGGTGCAGGTTTATGAGTCGGTGAGCTTCCGATGCTTGCGTCGTTTGATCGCCGCTGTGTTTGCTCTGTACGAAGGTCAGCATCTCATTCTAGTCACATCGATTCTGTCGCAGGTCGCCCTGTTGTCAGGACGATGCCACTCTCGCAATCGCAGGATCGGTGTCCCTGTGCCAGTTGTTGCATCACCAGCTTCCTCTTCTGGTTTTCGGGGTTTGGTCAAAACCTTCCTCCTCCATCTCTCGATGTGTTCTCGGACACCTCATTTGTCAGCTAGGGCTTTGTGGCTAGTGCTCACCAGTCCAGCCTGGGGCATTAGAGGCTGTCCTTGTGTCGGATTCCCAGCACTGTGCGGGAGTTGCAGCTGTGTGGCTGGCGCTGCAGAGAATTTGGCTTCTTCAGGGCTCAGTGATCTGGCTCCATTTGGACTGCTCCCTTGTGATTCCTTCTCTCCACTGGGAAGAAAGGGGTCACATCAGTCCGTGACCCTTTGGGGCTGGTTGCTTTGGGTGGCTTCTGCTGAGTTCTTGGGGTTTAGCTCTCCACGCTGTTCACATTCAGGGGTGTGTCTGACGTCCAGATGGCTGACCTATCGAGCTTCCTTCCTCTCCCATGGAGTGGAAGGTAGTTGCCATTTTCCTTCTTTGGTTCTGCTGCATGTACAGCGTTCCAGAAGTGGACCTTTTCACATCAGCATGGCCTCGGCATCTCCCATTGTTCGTGGCACCGTTCCCCGACAGTGTGGCTCGTGGTGGATGCTTTTTGGAAGGACTGGTCACAGTGAAGGTTCTTGTATCTCTTTCCCCCAGTGCTGCTGTTGCTCTGAGTTCTTCGAGGAAGGGTCCTTCTGGCCCAATGGTGGCTGGCCCAGCCTTAGTTTCAGGCACTGCTTGCTCAGTATCCAAATCCGGGCGTTTGTCCATGGTTTTGCCTCTTTCAGGTGGATGGGCCGGTGAGGTGCCTCGCTGGTTCAACTTCCTCCTCCGTGTTACGTGTTTGGTATTCTTGACATGTGTGTATCACCATTTGGGTAGTAATCAGGTGGCTTCTTTCATGGTATCCCACCTGCAGTTTTTGTCTCTGCGACAGTATGCAGTCTCATGACGGTTTTTCTACCTTTTTCTTTCGTCGGGTTTCATCGTTGTCAAACTAGGTTGTTTTGTCCTCTCTCTATTGGCTTTTCCTGGAATTGCATCTCATGCGCATACTGTCACTTCGTGCTGTGCGGTGTTGGAGGAGCCGCTGTAGCTTGCATTCGGGGTGGATGTCTCTTCTGCTTGCTTTCACATGCATTTTCACTTGCAGCCTGCTCTTTGGGCGCCTGAGCCTTCTTGGTCTTTGGACCGGGATCTTTCCTTTCTTTTTCACCTTGGTTTGTAGTGGTCCCTTTGGTTCATGCTTGTTTTGGTAGGTCATTTTGCTAGTTTGCTGCCAGCTCCTCCTTTTTCTGACCAAGAATGTGGTGGCAGGCTTCTGGGGGGATCCGTTGGTTGTGGCTGCTTTGTTGGTTTGGGGGGGGTGTATCATGTGGCATGTCCAATGTCGATGTGGTTTACACCTGCTTCCTGCAGGTCACCAGTTCTGTCGGTGGCTGCACTCTGGGTTGCTCAGGTTTCCATGGTTTTCACTTCCAGGGCTCATGTATCTCAGATTATCTGCAGTGTCTTTACATGTAGCCGGCCTGCTGTCTACCCTCATGTCCATGATGTTCGAAAGTGTGCCGCTCTTTCGACTGTTTTTGGACAGTTTTTGGGGTCGGGGGTTTTGGGAATCAGTCATGGTTCTGTCCACCGGTTCTCTCGTGATCGTCCCGGGCAATCCGCTGCTTTGTGCTACTTTGGGGCTTTGGTAGCGGCTGGCTGTCTTTGTTGGGTTGAGCTCTGTGGGGCTGCCACCTCCCGGGTTCTTCCCTGTTTTCCTTCTCTGTGGGTAGTTAGCTTCAGGGAGCCGACGGGGCTCCCCACAGAAAACCAGCGTTGAATGTAATGAAACGCCAGATTCTCGGTGAGCCCCAGAGGCTCAATGACACCCTTCCTCCCTTTGGTCGGCGGCTTTCATCATTCAAGAACTGGAGTGGTGGGCTGCCGGCTCACTAGGACCGGCTGCCCCTTCCCCCTCGGGGTGAGGGGGTAGCACTAATAAGCGGGGGGCTGGTTGGATGACGCATTGCGTGTTTGTTTTCTTTCTGGGGGAGTTTTTTTGCTCTTTTGAGGACGTAGCTCACAATTTTCAACCAGTCATTGGTCTGTATTTATTCACCTACCTTTCTCTGTGCCTTTCCTGGTAGTTGGTAAAATATGACAAACAGTACTTTAAATGTAAAGTGCTCATAAGCCATTGCTTTCAGTGCCTCTCTGAGGGAACCAGGTTCTAGCTATGGTTCCTGGTAGGCAGCAATAACTCTGCGACTGATGACCCCAACTATAGTAGCGCTATATCAGTAGGATAGCCTCAGGGAGCTGACAGGGCTCATCCAGAATCTTGCGTTTCATTACATTCAACGTGGTTTTTTTTTCAGGTTGTGCTGTTATTGATTTGAATGGAGATGGAATCCTTGAGTTGATTTTATCTTACGGAAATACACCAGGACATCCATTGAGCATCTTCACCTTGCTACCAGATGAGGTCACAACACAAATTATATTACAGTCAAACCTATGTACAAAATATATCAATGAACAATATGGTGCCAGGATGTATTTATATAAATATTGCCTTTTCCTTCTATAACATCTCAAATGTTGTATGTGGCAACACCCCTATGTGTCCCTTTTAATACATATTGTATAGAAACACACATTATACTATTTTCTCAAATTTTCAAAATTTGATTTTCTACCTTACCTTTAACCCTCAAACCACTAGGGGTCAAAATGGCTTTAACCCTTCAATTGCGCATCGCATCATGTGATGCTTTGGAGTGCTACGCAAGATTTAAACGGCCCGCGGATACACGGGGTTCACCACACCTTCATCAGGGCTCTTGTAAACAGACGCCATTTTTTAAAAAAATCGTGGGCCAAACTCCCGGGTGTTAGGGGCCCTCAGTATTGAGTCAGCTACCAAGCCTGACGCACGCAGCATGAACTCACAGCACTGCTGTTCAGCTTGTGACCACAGCATCACCTAAAAATGTCATAATATACTTGTTTATGCTATTATGTAGCGATGATATTATTACAGAAGACCCCTGACTGTGATAAAACTGACCAGGGTTCTGATAATAGCAGGATTGTGGTGATATTTGGCACTGTGCGCCATGGAGGGAGGAGTAATGCTGTGGGAGGGAGGATGGTGGCGTTGTCTTTTGAGTGTGTGTGGCCACCTTTTATTGACTGCACTCACCATACCAGCTTAGTGGTTCGCTATGGTGAACACAAATGTAGATACTTATATATAACGTTTGTATAGTGTGAGATAACAGCGAGAGTAGGAGGTTGGGAGCCGCCATTTTGGTGAGGGAGGAGCGTCGTCTGCAGGACTTATCATGTTGTTTACTGATGACCACGATGGTCTTTGGGCACCATACCAGTTTACTTGTACAAGTATGGTGAATAAAACAGGTAGATATTTATATATAATGTGTGTATATAGCGTAATAACACCACAAACAGTATTGTTGTAGGAGAAATATTAGTGCGTCTGGCCTTGAGGGCGGCCGCCACCAGCTGACTGTGTGAGTAGCTACGTCTTTGTGCATTTACTCACCATACAAGCTTAGATGTACAGTTATGGTGAACAAAACATGTAAATACTTATATATAACGTCTGTATATAAAGGCAAAAACAGTATGGTGGGTGGAGAATGGTGGCAAGTCAGGTGAGGTGAGGTGAGGGAGGGAGTGGCAGCCAGTCACTGCCTGCCACTGCCACTCAGTATACCAACTTAGTGGTTCGTCATGGTGAACAAAACATGCAGATACTTATATAAAACCTGTGTATATAGTGTAATAACCGACAAAGTATTTGTTCACTGTTTGATGAACTTAATTGAATCAACAATATACACACCATATTTTTGAGTACAGCGATGATTCACTCATTTTATTATATAAATATATCACACTACACACTATTGAATAATATTACAGCAAAAAAACTACGAAAAATCAATCAGAGACATTGAAATAATTAGGTAATTATCTCTTTGTGGAAACTCTGGCCTGACAGCTGGCGATCAACAGACCGCCTGGGACGCACGCTCAGTCAGCGCCTGATTTTTGCCAGAATTCCCCGCCCAATAGTGGGCAATATATGCCACTTACGATTTTTTTATTATTTTTCCCGTGATCAGTGAACACAAATTAACAGGTTAGGAAGAAAAAATATTTTTTTTTTTTTTTTTTTTTTGGTATGCGCCTGTGGGTGTCAAATGGTATATAGCTATGCGCCATTTAAGGGTTAACACCCACAAGTGGAAAAAAAAAAAAAAAAAAAAAAAAAAAAAAAAAAAAAAAAAAAAAAAAATTCTTTCGTCTTATAAAAGTGTTCATTTCTGGGGGGAGCCCCTACGGCTTCCCGGAGCTATCCATGGCTGATATGGATACCCTAACTATTTTGCATCAGTCGATGTGGGTGGAGTTCTAGGCCTACCGGGGACCACGAGACCCCCTTATATTAGGTTCGTTTGTTTGGTGGCACCCCCTGCTTCGCCCACACGAGTGGACACGTCCCGTGGGTTCAGCTTTAGCAGTTTGCTTGGTAGTTTGGGGCGCCAGTTAGCAGTGCCCTGCCTGGGATAACCCTTAGCAGACCCAGTCTAGGGGCCCTGGGAAACCCCCCGGGGGGCTCTCGGGTCCGATAGTGGAGACCCTTGCGTCCCCTCTCGCTTTGTGCGAGTTGAGGGTTGCTCTGTCCCTTTGTCTCAGGGTGACTCTCCTTGTTTTGCCTCCGTCATGCTGCCTGTTGGGTCGGTGACACATTCTACCCAGAGTCCTGCGAGCTTTGTTGCTTGTTCGTGACTCCTTTCATCCAGTCTGCTGATGAATTCCCATGGGTGCAGGCAGCTCGCGCGTTGCAGGGTAGGATGTTGCAACGCGCTCAGGTTTGTCGCTTCCCCGGACGCCCCGATGCTGCCCCACTTGTGTAGGGACCCAGACTTGGGGGTTTTGGTCGCTTCGGCCTTGGTTCTTCCACGCCCCGCTTGTTTTTCCCCCTCCTGCTTCCGATCCCTACGCATCTGCAGGCTTCGGAGTCGGGGCGGGGTTAGAGGTTCTGAGACTTGGGCAGTTTCGGGGGTTGCCCTGTCCGGGGTAGCTGCGGAGGCATTCGAGTCTGTTCCTCCGGCCGATGCTCCGGGGTCTGACCAGTGGGCCCCTTCTCTTCCAGCTCTGTCGGCTTTTTCTTGTGGGGCCGGGGCTTTGGAGGTCGACTCGGCCCCAGGGCCTGGTGTAGTGGCTCCTGGGGTTGGGGAGGAGCGGCCTTGGGGGCCTTGGGCTCCATTGCGCCCTGCCTGGATTTCCGTCCTTCTGAGCGGGGCTTACTGCTGCGAGGAGTGGGGTTTTCTTTCCCCCCTCTGCGTATGATTTGGGCTTGGGTTCTGCTCCTCCTCGGGTTCGGTTCCGTGTCCCTGTGGTTTCTTCGGTTCCGTCTTCCGGAGGTTTTCGGCTGACCGCATCTCTTCGCCTGCGGTGCAGTTGGCCTTTGCGGCTTACCTCCTGCGTGTCCCTGAGTTTGCCTCCATACTGGTTCCTTCTGTTCTGGACAGTTTGAGCTCCTTGTAGCCGTTTGGGCTCCTTGTAGCCGTTTGGGCTCCTTGTAGCCGTTTGGGCTCCTTGTAGCCGTTTGGGCTCCTTGTAGCCGTTTGGGCTCCTTGTAACCGTTTGGGCTCCTTTGTAGCCGTTTGCGCTCCTTGTAGTCGTTTTGGGCTCCTTGTAGCCGTTTGGGCTCCTTGTAGCCGTTTGGGCTCCTTGTAGCAGTTTGGGCTCCTTGTAGCAGTTTGGGCTCCTTGTAGCAGTTTGGGCTATTGTCGCCGGTTGGGCTACTTCTCTCCTTCTTGGGCTACTTCTCGCCTTGTTGGGCTACTTTTCGCGCTTGTTGGGCTACTTCTCGCCTTGTTGGGCTACTTCTCGCCTTGTTGGGCTACTTCTCGCCTTGTTGGGCTACTTCTCGCCTTGTTGGGCTACTTCTCGCCTTGTTGGGCTACTTCTCGCCTTGTTGGGCTACTTCTCGCCTTGTTGGGCTACTTCTCGCCTTGTTGGGCTACTTCTCGCCTTGTTGGGCTACTTCTCGCCTTGTTGGGCTACTTTTCTTTTGCGTCCTGCGCATGCGCCGTGGGAGTTTGTTTTGGTTCCGGGCGGTGTGCACACGTGTTCTGTATCCATTTTCTCTGGGGGGGGGGGCTTCGCCTCTCGCTCTTTTCTTAATCCAATCCGTGCCCCGTTGCTTTGGGAGTGTTCTGGAGTGCCTATGTTCTGCAGGTGAGTTGGTGCGGTTTGGCGTCTTCTTCGTCCTGACGCTGTTTTTGTTTTTGGACATAGGAATGGGTGTACATACGTACTTGAGAACTTGGACCGTATCACCCGAGGTGCCTACTGTAGGGCTCTTAGCCCATACTGGGCAGCTCTTTGTTCTCTCCACCTGATTCCTTCCTCGGTTCACGGGAGTCTGCGGGTGACCTCTTGGCCCTTCCGAGGCGGCTCCTGCCTGTACTCCTCCTGCCCCTCTCCTATGATTGTCTAACCTTGCTTGAGTTTGGGGCCCCGCCTCCACCTTGTTCCGCAGTGTAGTTACAGGATGAGAGCTACGCTCGTGGTGTCCCGTCTTCCCAGCACTCTTTGTCATATAACGCTTTTAAACTACTGACGGTCTTGGCCTCCACCACCTTCTCCCCTAACTTGTTCCAACCGTCTACCACTGTTTGCGAAAGTGAATTTTCTTATATTTCTTCGGCAACTGGGTTTAGCTAGTTTATATCTATGACCTCTTGTTCTTAAAGTTCCAGGTCTCAGGAAATCTTCCCTATCGATTTTATCAATTCCTGTTACTATTTTGTATGTAGTGATCATATCATGTCTTTTTCTTCTTTTTTCTATTTTTGGCATGTTTAATGCCTCTAACCTCTCCTCGTAGCTCTTGCCCTTCAGTTCTGGGAGCCACTTAGTAGCATGTCTTTGATCCTTTTCCAGTTTGTTGATGTGCTTCTTAACCCTTAAACCGCGCAAATCATGTATATATGATATCAGTGACAAAACCGAAACCGCGCACATCATATATATATATGATTTCGTGTCTAGCGCTATAATTTAAGCGCCTCTCCTGGGATAGGGGCAGCTATAGTACAGCCACGACCAATAGTTGCCAGATGCCACCTAGAAAAAAAATCCAGGCCAACATCCTTGGGTGTTAGAGCGTCAGGACTGAGCAAGCCACCAAGGCTGGTGCACGCAGCATGAGCTCACAACACCGCTGTTCAGCTTGTGACCACAGCATCGCCTACAAATGCCATAATATATATGATACTGCTATTATTTAGCAGTGATAGTATTACTGAAGCCCCCTGACTGTGATAAAACTGACCAGGATTCTGATAATAGCAGGATTGTGGTGATATTTAGCGCTGTGCTCCATGGAGCGAGGAGTAAGGCTGTGGAGGGAGGGTTGTGGCGTCGTCTTCTGACTGTGTGTGGCCACCATTTATTGACTGCACTCACCATAACAGCTTAGTGGTTCGCTATGGTGAACACAAATGTAGATACTTGTATATAACGTGTGTATAATGTGAGATAACAGCGAGAGGAGTAGGTTGGGAGCCGCTATTTTGGTGAGGGAGGAGCGTCGTCTGCACGACTTGGCATATTTTGTTTACTGATGGCCACTATGGTCTTTGGGCACCATACCAGCTTATTTGTACAGGTATGGTGAATAAAACAGGTAGATACTTATATATAATGTGTGTATATAGCGTAATAATACCACAAACAATATTGTTGGAGGAGAAATATTAGTGCGTTTGGCCTTGAGGGCGGCAGCCACCAGCTGACTGTGTGAGTAGCTACGTCTTTGTGCCTTTACTCACCATACAAGCTTAGATGTACAGTTACGGTGAACAAAACATGTAAATACGTATATATAACGTCTGTGTATAGTGAATAAATGCAAAAACAGTATTGTGGGAGGAGATTGAGGGCGAGTGAGGTGATGTTGAGGGAGGGAGTGGCAATGAGTGGCTCGAAGGTGCGTGGCAGTCACTCCTCGTTGCTTTTTGACTCACAAGACCAACTTAGTAGTTCGTTATGGTGAACAAAACATGCAGATACTTATATATAACCTGTGTATATAGTGTAACAACAGCAAAACTATTTGTTTATTATTTTATGAACATAATAATTGAATCACTAATATGCACACCATAATTTTGAGTACAGCGATGGTTCACACATTTTATTATATAAATATACCCCAATTCACTGTATGGAATAATATTACTGCAAAAAACTAAGAAAAAATCAATCAGAGACATTGAAATAATTAGGTAATAATATATTTGTGGCAACTGCCGTCTGACAGCTTGGGCGGAGTAGACCTCGTCTGGCGAAGGCTCTGCCAACGCCCTTTTTCTGTGGCGAGCCCCGGGGGCTCCCTGGAGCTTATCGGGCTAATGTATGTTATATTAGACCGGGACATTAGCTAAAGAGTACAGACAAGCAAACAAGCAAACATCACACTTTACTGCCGCGCTGATCGTCCGCGCAGCCCTCTCCGCCCCGGGAGGGGGAGGGGGGGAGCCCCGGACCTACCGCGCCGGCTGCCAAGCTTCAGTTCATTCGCTAATGTCAACCGGGATTGACGCTTCTCTGGCCTCAGTTTCCTAGGCGGTGTTTGCCTTGTGTGGCGTTCACTGCCGTGTGTTGTGTTGTGCGGTGGCCAGGAGTACTTCATCAGTGCCGGGGCTGCATGTGCTTAGTGGCTGACTTCCCTAAGCGCCCTG
Organism: Procambarus clarkii; assembly: GCF_040958095.1. Lineage (NCBI taxonomy): Eukaryota > Metazoa > Arthropoda > Malacostraca > Decapoda > Cambaridae > Procambarus > Procambarus clarkii. Next base: position 24,532,363 of record NC_091162.1, read on the forward strand.
TGAGTACTGCCCTTGCGTAACAGGGTTATCTTCCCTGGGGCGTTCGGGAACCATTCCCGTAGAGGTTCTTGCTGCTCGGCATTTGCCTCGCCCTTGGGGCCAGCTGGGGCTTGGGGCCCTTGTTTGGCCCTGGGTAGGGATTGGTATTGTGCTGGTTAGGGCATCAAGGTGTTGCGCAGCCTGCCACCTAAGCGGCGGCCGGTTTCTGTTGCCTCTGGAGACGGTGTACTTTTGTGGGGTTTTTCTTTTGTTTTTCATTTTCTTGCCTGATGGGGGTCTGCCTAAGGTGGTTATAGTTCCACTGGTAGTGTTTGGCGGCCCTCTGCTAGGCCCCCGTGCTTGTACACGTCTCAGGGGTTTTCGGTGCTATAATCTACCCTCTTGTTATGTTTGGGTTTCTTAACCGGTTAGCAACACCTTGCCCGGGCTTCCCGTAGTTGTTACCCTACGGGCCCTGGAAACCCCTGTCTGGGCTCGGGGGACCATTGAATGTGTCTTCCGGGTTCCAACCCGTCTTGTACGGGATCGTTGGTTGCTGTTCCCTTGTCTCCGGGTGACAGTCGCCAATTTTACCTCCGTCATGCTGCCTGTTGGGTCACTGACACCTTGACCCGGAGTCTTGCGAGTGATTCTCTGCTTGTTCTCCAGTACTCTTCTGATGTTATTACTGTTCAGAGTACGGCGGCATCCATGTTGCAAGCTAGGTTAGGTTGCTGCAACATGCTAGGTTGGTTTCCCACTCGAATGCCCCGTGGCCGCCCCGTTTGGTTAGGTGCTGCTCGCCCCTTTCTCTCCATGTTCCCGGCTCCGGACCGTCTGCGGGTTTCGGGGTCGGGGCGGGGTTTAGTTGCGGCAGAGACTCGGGCGGTTTTCGGGGGCTGCCCCGTTCGGGTGGGGGACGGAGGTTTGAGCCTGTGCCTCCTGCCAAGGCTTCTGGGTCTTACCAGCGGCCCTTTCTTGTTGCCTTTCCCATGGGCTCTTGCTTTTCTTTAAGGGCGGAGGGCTTGGAGGACGGCTCTGCCCCAGGGCCTCTGTTGTTGGTTCCCGGGGCTGTGGGGGTTGCCTGCTAGCAGTTCTGGGGCGGTTTTGCCCCTTCAGGGGTTTTTCTGCTGTTGGGCGGCGTTTTTCGCCCTTCCAGTCTGCTAGCTTCCCACATTTGCTGGCGTGTTTTTGTGTATTTAGCGTCAGTCACAGCCCCTGCTGGCGGCCATTTTCGTCTGCCGGTTTCACGGCGTGGCCACCAGGGCGGCGTTGCGGTTTGTTTACATGCGTCTGGGTGTGCGAGCGAGCGTCTCTGGTGAGTTTTCAAAGAATTTTCAGGGTTTTTGTTCTCCTGTTGTCGTTTCTTTGTTTTTCTGGTGTTTTCTTGCCGTTGCCTGTTCCTCTGGGAACGTTTGGGTGTTGATTTTGGGTCTGAGCCTATGGGTTTAGGCTCAGTGCCCCTGGCTGCTATGCTTGCTCCCACACCTTGCCCCTCGGTTTTCGGTCTGTTGGGACCGTTTTCCCAGGGCGTTCTGCTGGGGTCTGTGCTTTGCCTTTTAGTGGTGTTCTCCGCCGGCAAATGTGGTGGTTTGGGCTCCCCCTGGTTCGATTCTGGGTTCCTTTGGGTTCCTTGGTTTCGTTCTGGAGGTTTCTTCCTCTTGGGCCCCCTTTTGTGGGTTCAGGGGACTTTGTTTGTTTCCTCGTGTGACCCGGTTCTGCCTTTTGGGGTTCCGGGGTCTTCCTGGCTTGCAGACTGAGCTTTTTGGGTCTTGGCACATGTTGTGGTTGTGCTGGGACTTTGTGGTTTTGCTGTCGAGGTGGGTCTTTTGATGCAGTTTTGTACCTTTTGCCTGGCCGGTGTAGTGCTCTCTGCCACTAGTCGGCGGCTTGTGCTTTTACAATATATGTCCTCACCTAGTTGTGCTTGTGGGGGTTGAGCTCTGGCTCCTTGGTCCTGCCTCTCAACCGTCCATCAACAGGTAATTACCTAAGTGTAATTACCTAAGTGTAGTTACAGGATGAGAGCTACGCTCGTGGTGTCCCGTCTTCCCAGCACTCTTTGTCATATAACGCTTTGAAACTACTGACGGTCTTGGCCTCCACCACCTTCTCACTTAACTTGTTCCAACCGTCTACCACTCTATTTGCGAAGGTGAATTTTCTTATATTTCTTCGGCATCTGTGTTTAGCTAGTTTAAATCTATGGCCTCTTGTTCTTGAAGTTCCAGGTCTCAGGAAGTCTTCCCTGTCGATTTTATCAATTCCTGTTACTATTTTGTACGTAGTGATCATATCACCTCTTTTTCTTCTGTCTTCTAGTTTTGGCATATTTAATGCTTCTAACCTCTCCTCGTAGCTCTTGCCCTTCAGTTCTGGGAGCCACTTAGTAGCATGTCTTTGCACCTTTTCCAGTTTGTTGATGTGCTTCTTAAGATATGGGCACCACACAACAGCTGCATATTCTAGCTTTGGCCTAACAAAAGTCATGAACAATTTCTTTAGTATATCACCATCCATGTATTTAAATGCAATTCTGAAGTTAGAAAGCATTGCATAGGCTCCTTGCACAATATTCTTAATGTGGTCCTCAGGTGATAGTTTTCTATCTAGAACCACTCCTAGATCTCTTTCTTTATCAGAATTCTTTAAAGATTTCTCACATAATATATAGGTTGTGTGGGGTCTATGTTCTCCTATTCCACATTCCATAACATGACATTTATTAACATTAAATTCCATTTGCCAAGTGGTGCTCCATATACTTATTTTGTCCAGGTCTTCTTGAAGGGCATGACAATCATCTAAATTTCTTATCCTTCCTATTATCTTAGCATCATCAGCAAACATGTTCATATAATTCTGTATACCAACTGGTAGATCATTTATGTACACAATAAACATCACTGGTGCAAGAACTGAACCCTGTGGTACTCCACTTGTGACATTTCTCCATTCCGATACATTGCCTCTGATTACTGCCCTCATTTTTCTATCAGTCAGAAAATTTTTCATCCATGATAGAAGCTTACCTGTCACCCCTCCAATATTTTCCAGTTTCCAGAACAACCTCTTATGTGGAACTCTGTCGAAAGCCTTTTTTAGGTCCAGATAGATGCAGTCAACCCAGCCATCTCTTTCCTGTAATATCTCTGTGGCCCGATCATAGAAACTGAGTAAATTCGATACACAGGATCTTCCTGATCGAAAACCATACTGTCTGTCTGATATTATATCATTTCTCTCCAGGTGTTCTACCCATTTAGTTTTGATTAGCTTTTCCAATACTTTCACTATTACACTTGTCAATGATACAGGTCTATAATTGAGGGGGTCTTCCCTGCTGCCACTTTTGTAGATTGGAACTATGTTAGCCTGTTTCCACACGTCTGCTACGATTCCTGTACACAGGGATGCCTGAAAGATCAGGTGAAGTGGAATGCTGAGCTCAGATGCACATTCTCTCAGAACCCATGGTGAAACGCCATCTGGGCCAGCTGCTTTGTTCCTCCCGAGCTCCTTTAGCATATTTTCCACTTCATCTCTAGACACCTCTATCCGCTCTATGTTGTTCTCTGGAATTCTTATTGTGTCTGGTTCTCTGAAGATTTCATTTTGTACAAACACACTTTGGAACTTTTCATTTAATGTTTCACACATTTCCTTTTCATTTTCCGTGAATCTGTTTCCCATTTTCAACCTCTGGATATTATCCTTTACCTGCAATTTGTTGTTTATGAATTTGTAGAATAGGCCCGGTTCTGTTTTACATTTATCTGCTATCCCTTTTTCAAAATTTCTTTCTGCCTCTCTCCTTACTGCTGTATAATTGTTTCTCGCATCTTTGTATCGCTGGTATGTTTGGGGGTTTGGCCTCTTCCTATACTGATTCCATTTTTGTGTCTTTTGGTCTCTTGCCCTCTCACAATTTCTGTCGAACCAATCCTGTTTTCTGGTCCTGCATCTCTGTTTTGGTATGAATGTTTGTGTGCCTTCCTCGTATAGTTTTAAAAATTTGGCATACATTTCATTTACTTCCCTGCCTAGCAACACTTCTGTCCAATTACACTCATTAAAAAAATTTCGAAGTTCCCCATAGTTGCCTCTCTTTAAATCGAGTTTATCAACTGTTTCACTGTCCCCATTTTCTTCTAGATGATATCTTAAAGCATATTTAATGTCTAACAGGACGTGATCACTCTTTCCCAAGGGAGGAAGGTACTGGATGTCAAAAATCTCTTCTTCTTTCCTGGTGAATACTAGATCCAGTACTGACGGTATATCTCCTTCCCTCATTCTTGTGGCTTGCTTTATGTGTTGATACAAGAATGTCTCCAGAATGAGGTTCACAAATCTGCATGTCCAAAAGTCCTCCGTTCTTGCTTCATAGGCCTCCCAGTCTATTGCTCTAAAGTTGAAGTCCCCCAGTATCAACAGTCGTGATTTATCTTTATCTGCTTGTACAATAATATCTCTCATGACCATTATGAGGCCCTCTCGTTTGTCATCCAGTTCTTCCTTTGTCCACGTGTTGCTTGCTGGTGGGCTGTAGGTATTTACAATTATCAGGTTATCATCCTGATTCCAGACCTGCAATGCCATTATGTCAATATCTCGAGGGTTTTCAAATATTAACTCTTTTACCTTCAGGTGTTTTTTCACCAGTACAGCCACTCCTCCTCCCTTCCTAGTTTTCCTGTCACGTCTCCAAACTGAGTAGCCTCTTGGGAATATGACTTCATTTATTATATTTCCTTCAAGTTTCGTTTCTGATAATGCAACAATATCTGGGACCCTAAGCTGGATTATATCTTGCAACTCCAAAGTTTTTGACCTCACTCCATCTATGTTGGTATATACAATTTTCAGGAACATGTTCCCTTTTCCTTTGCTCTTTACTCCCCCTTCCACTACTGATCTTGTTGCTTTGTTTTTATGTACCATTTCACAAGCTTTCCAGTCCCTGTCACTTTGTAAAAAAAAGAATTTCTGTCTTCTTCATTTCTATCCCCATTTAGATGTTTTGCCTCAATTAAGTTCATTTTCAGCTTTTCTCTGTCTTCCTTGGAGAGGTCTTGTCTTATTGACCAAGATTTGCCAACCTCATCACTCTGCAGTTTCCTGGCATTTCTTAGCACTTCCATCATGTTTTTCACTCCATTAAAGGTCACCCTTAAGGGGCGGTTCTTTTCTTTCTCATATTTTCCTATTCTTCTAAAATCACTGACATTTTCCTTTGAGCCTTCTCCTAAACCTACTATTTTCTCTATGATTTTCATCTCTTCTGCCGCTCGGTCCACCCTAGATGAAATTTCCTTCTCTAAACATCCAAAAATGATTATGGACTTAGTTCTATCTGCAGTGTTTTGTACCAGTTTACTGTTGGTAACCAGTTCTTTCCTAATTGCTTGCCTAATTTCTGCTTCTTGTTGGTCATTTCTGGTTTTGACTTCCGAACACACTTCTTTGATAGTCTCTTTCTCTTTTACAACTTGAGCATATGTCGCTTTTATTTCTTCTTTATACTTTTCTAGTTCTTTATTCACCTCCTCTATGTGAGTTGTCAGTGAAGTTTCCAGTTGGAGATCCTTACCTAACTCTATGTTAGCCCTTAGGCTTGCTTGGAGTTGTTCACCATATGAGTCTATCTTCTTGTTTATTTCTTCAAAGTCACCACACTTCACTTTCCATGCCTCATTTTCTTTCACTAGTTCCTTGATTTGCTCCTCCTGATTTGTTACCTTGTCTGTTAATGCAGTAATAATCTTACCTTGTTGCAGCATACTCCCTTTTAGAGTGCAAAGCTCACTCCAAAGAGCTCCATTGTCCTCTTCTAATTTAAGCACTTTTTCTTCATACTTCATTTGCATGTCCTCAATTATCTCTAACCTGCCAAGAACACCTCCTTTCCTTATATCTTGTGTTGAGAATCCTTTGAAACCATCATCTGATGGTGTGTCTACCTTCTCAGTGGGGGTGGTGGCGGCGGCCATCTTTTCACCTTTTCGTCCTTTTCATCTTTTCGGAGGTGTATCGGATCCTGTGCCTCTTGGGCTCTGTCATGTCTACATGTGACATTGTATGGAGGTCAGCCTCGTTACTTGTGTGAGGAGTCGCCACATTACTTCCTAGTGCTTTCCCGTTCCCATTCTGACACACACACACAAAAAAAAAAAAAAAAAAAAATTAATTCTATCTGTGGCTCTTTTGGGTACTCAGTTTCCACCTGTGTCCCCTAGTGCGTGTGCCCCTTGTGTTACATAGCCTGTCCTTATCAACCCTGTCGATTCCCTTGGGTGTCTTGAATGTGGTGATCAGGTCTCCCCTCACTTCATCTTCCAGCGAAGTGTGGTTTCATTCCCGTTGTCTCTCTTCATGACTTCGGTAGTGTACTTTTTCTTTCTGAAGGGGTTCTGTTCCCTTCTCTGTTGACTGGGCGCTGGGGGAGCAGCTTGCTCTGTTGCCTCTCGCTTGGTCCCGCTGTTGGTGGGCGCTTTGGGTTGTCTTCCGGCCTCTGCTGGCGTCGGAGGACGGCTTCTCCCCCTTGGGGGGGGGGTTCAGAGCTGGCGGGGTGGGCTTCTTCCCCTGCGCTTCGTCATTTCCTCTTCGTGGGTGCGTGGGGCATGGTCGATCCGCCCCATCCTTCTGGGCTTCCCGTCTGCTCTTTGCAGTCATGAGCTTTTCCAGTCTGCAGTTCTTCTGGACTACTTCAGTCTGCGCCCTGGATCCTCTGCCCTCCTCGAAGGACTGTTGTCTCCTGTTCGGATTCTGTTAGGGCCTGGTGCATGGATGGTGGACCTGGACCTCCAGGTCACTTCTTGGCACGTTCCTCTCCAGTTTTTCTGGGGCTAGCACGGTTGGTAATTACCTATGTGTACTTACCTAAGTGTAGTTACAGGATGAGAGCTACTCTCGTGGTGTCCCGTCTTCCCAGCACTCTTTGTCATATAATGCTTTGATTATAATTGTCATATTGTCATATAATGATTGTCATATGTCATAATATGTCTTCATATGATTGTCATATAATGGTTTGGTGGTGGGGCTTCAGGTTTGCTGTTTTTATTGCCTTCCCTATTTTGTAAAGGGCACTTTGTATACTCTTTGCATCTTTACCGGATCTTAGTGCCCTGTCTGCGTCTGAGATTCGGTGTCTGGCCTACCTCGATGACTGGCTGGAGTGGGCTCCCAGTCAGTCCGCTTGTCTGCTCGCCAGGGGATGGTTCTTTCCAGATCGCTGGGTTTGGTTTCCTGGTGATCAGGAGGTTTTACCTTCTGTTTCCGTCCCGGGTTCAGACCTGGGCCTTGTTTCAGGCTCTTGGGCCCCTCATTGTCTTCCCTCCAGAAGTGTTACTGCGGCTGTGGTCCCGCCTTTGGCTGTTCAGGAGGGGGTCCCGGGTTGCTCAGCGGTTGCTTGGGCGGTTGTGCGGGAGTCTGCACTTCGGCGTGCTTGTCTGCCCACGGAGTCGGGTTTGGCTCCGGCGTCGGTTGGTTCCTACGGAGACTCCCCTTCCGCCTCTTGCATTCCTTGGGTTCCTCTGGGGATCTGGTGTTGGTGCTGCGTCACCAGCTTCCTCTTTGGGGTTTTCGGGGTTCCGTGCCTTGGCACCTCCCCGAGCCTTCGCTCGATGTGTTCACGGACGGGTCGTCTCTCGGCTGGGGCTTTGTGACCAGTGCTCACCAGGTCGGCCGAGGTTGATGGAGTCTGTCTGTCCGTCGGGCTCACAGCCCGGTTCAGGTGTTCATGGCTGTCTGGTTTGCGCTTCGGAGGGTTTGGGTCACTAGGTACTCTACCATTCAGCTCTGTTTGGACTGTTCTCTGGTGGTTCTTGCCGGAACCGCAGGGGGTTTGGTTAACCATGTGGTTCGTGTCCGGGGTGTGTCCTGCGTCCTGGTGGACAGCTGTCTCGGTTCATTCCTCTTCGTGGGTTGGCCAGTCGTCGCCGATTCGTTTTGTTGGCTCTGTTGGGCATATGGACTCCTGGCCATGGACGTCTTCGGGTCGGCGTGGTCTAGGCGTCGCCCGTTTTGTGGCGCCCTTCCCACCTGCGAGGACTTCACGGTGGAGGCTTTCGGCAGGCCTGGTCGAGGTGGGGGGTACCTGTCCCTCTTCTCCCGGTCCAGCTGTTGGTTCGGGTTCTGGCTCGGTTGCAGCCCATTCCCACGAGAACAGTCCTTATGGTTCCATGGTGGCCGGCCCGGCCTTCTTTCCAGACGCTGCTTGATAGGTGTCCGTTCCCGGGGCGTTTTTCCTGAGGCTTCGCCTCTTTCAGCAGGCCGAATCGGTCCTGTCCGTGACTGGTTCGGCCTTCTCTTTGGCACTTCGCGTCTGGTATTTTGACGCAGGTATCACCATCTCTATGGTGTTCAGGTGGCTTTGTTGACGGAGTCCCACCTGCGAGCTTCGTCTTGGAGACAGTATGACGTTTATTACGTTTTCTCGCGTTTTGTTTCCCCTCCGGCCTGCTCATGAGTCGCCTGAGCCATCCTGGTCCTTGTTCAGGGTGCCTTCTTCTCTTCCCCTCAGTTTGTGGTAGCCCCTTCGGTTTCAGTTTCCTCCTCTTTGGTACTGGTGGTAGCTTTATTGGTGTGCAGCCTTTCTCTGTCCTGGCGACGGTCGAGACGGCTGCTTTCCGGAGGGGTTCTTGGGGTATTGGTACTTACTTGTTTGGTTTGGCCGGGGGGTGCGTCCTGTGTTGTCCGGTTGTGCTTTTTGCTGTTGTCGGCGTACCGTGCCTGGGGATGCGCTGTGGTTGATCCGGTTCCTTCGTTCCCTGTTTTCAGGGCTCGGGTCTCCCAGGTCGTCCGCAGTGTTTTCCTTCTTCCTGCGGTCTGTCTTTGCACCCGTGCTGTTCAGACGTTTGCAGCATTTGCTGCTGTGTTGGTGACGTCTCGGGCTCGTTTCGGGCGCAGGGATTTGGGGGTCGCACAGGTTTTTGGCCGCCCATCCATGTGCGCGTCTGTTCTTGGGCGTTCTTGTTGCCTTGGGTCGCAGGTTTGCGACCGGTTGTCTTGGCTTTGCGTTGCAGAGTTTGTGGCGGCCGCCTCCAGGGTTAGCCCTTTCTTTTCCTTCTCTTTGGGTATGAAGCTCCAGGGAGCCGTAGGGGCTCCCCGCAGAAAACCAGCGTTGAATGTAATGAAACGCCATTTTCTGGGTGAGCCCCGGAGGCTCCCTGGAAACCCTCCCTCCCACCGGTCGGCGTTTTTTTCGCGTTGGTTGAAGCTTAGCTTCCGAACTGGAGCTTGGCAGCCGGCGCGGTAGGTCCGGGGCTCCCCCCTCCCCCTCCCGGGGTGGGGAGGGCTGCGCGGACGATCGGCGCGGCAGTAAAGTGTGATGTTTGCTTGTTTGCTTGTTTCCTTGGGATTGTAGGGAGTTTTCTACCTCTCTGTTCGGTTTTTGTTGTAGTTTCTTACCATGTGCGGTTTGTTTTGTTACACCTACCTTTCTGGGTGCCTAACCCCGGTCGATGGCAGATAAGGAAAACCCCCAACCATATGGGGTTTTCCAGGGCCATTGCTCCCTGAAACCTCTCTGAAGGGGCCAGGTTCTGGCGCTGGTCCCTGGTAGGTCTGAACTCCTTAGCTAATGTCCCGGTCTAACATAACATACATTAGCCCGATAAGCTCCAGGGAGCCTCCGGGGCTCACCCAGAAAATGGCGTTTCATTACATTCAACGCTGGTTTTTTGGCAATTATTTTAGTGGACGACGCAGCATTACGTCATCCCCGAGATTACCGACAGTAAACGGATGACGCAATGCTGCGTCATGCCCAGACTAAAGTGTTAAACAGAGCCTGATTTCATACCTAATGCTTGGAGGCTTCCAGGTGGGTAATTTGGGGAGATACAGAAAACTGTGTTAAAATTGTTTAGTAGAATCTAATAACCTAGTATTTTATATAATTTTTAAAGTTCACCTTTGCTGATTTTACTCTAAAAGATAACAGAGCGAAGATGGCTGCGTGTGCAGGTGCTAACATACCAGGGTGCCCCAGCTAGAGGAGCCAAAGTCACCCTATATACTCATAAAGGAAGACAGACTCAAGTTATTGGCACAGATGCAGGATATCTCTGTCACATGGAACCTGTCGCACACTTTGGCCTTAACCATGATATTCCAGTAAAGTAAGTTATGATTTATTTTGCTATTTCATTTACTGTATGTGCTTTTACTGTAAACAATGAGACAACGTGTAGCTTATTGTAGATGGCTAAGCAGGATTATCCAGCAGAGTACCCACCTGGATACCACTGTCTGGTATTCCATTTAACAAATTATTTGCCTGTGGGGCATAATGTAAAAGGCCTTTTGGCTATCTTTGAAAATGCAGTCCCCACACACACTTCTTTTCTGGGGGGAGCCCCATCGGCTACCTGGAGCTTTACCAGGCTGATGTGCTAATGTCAGACTTTGGCATTAGTCATGTGTATGGAATTCTTAGGCCTACCGGGGACCATGGCCAGAACCGCGCCCCCACAGAGAGGCAAGGGGAGCCATGGCCTATAGAAACTCCCGTGTTCTTGGAAGCATTCTATGTCTGCCATCGACCGGATCAGGCACCCAGAAAGGTAAGCGCCTCAAAACAAACCCCTATTTTGGTTAAAATTGCTACCAAAAGCTGAACTAGTGGATAGAATTCCCCAACAGAAAACAAGCAAACTAGTGTGACGTCACACGTCGCCACGCCGCTGTCTGCGCAGCTCCCCCTCCCCGGGAGGGGGAAAGGGGAGCCCCAGACCCTTCACACTGGCTACCCACACCTCAGTTCTTGAGGCTGATGCTATAGGCGAAGGTCGTGTGCTTTGCCTCCGGTGTTGCTACAGCACTGTGCTTCATGTGTGGTGTTTTATGTGGGTGCGAGAGTCAGGAGCTATCTTCAGTACTCGGGCTGCATGCGCCTGGGGCTGCCTTCCCTAGGTTCCCTGTAAGTGCTGTCCTTGGGGCTTGGGGCCACCGTCCACTGGCTCCTCGGGATCTGCCTCTGCTAGTCCGTTCTGCCATTCGGTTTTTCGGCCACCTGTTGGGCTCTTGGGTGTTCTGTTATCCCATGTTACCTGCAGGTAAGAGGCAGTTTGCACTGGTAGGGGCGCAGGGTGCTGCACAGCTTTAGCTTTGTATTCCCAACATAGCGGCCGGCTCTGTTCCTTGGGGTTCGCTGTCCACTTGCGGGGTTTTGTTTTTGTTTTTGTTTTTGCCTTGTGGGGGGTTCTGCCCTATTATTCCACTGGTGTTTGCCCTTCCATGTTCTCCTCAGTGGCGCCCCCTGGTAGGTCCCCGTGAGTGTACACATCCCTAGGGTACAGCTATAGAAGTTTGCTTGGTAGTTTCGGGCACTGGTTAGCAGCACCCTGCCTGGGACTACCTGAGCGCGAGACCTCTTAAAGTAAATGCTCAGGACCCCTGGGAATCCCCTAGGGGGTGCGTGGGTCCAATGGATGTGACCCCGGAGTCCCCGCTCGCTATGTGTGAGTTTGAGGGTTGCTCGGTCCCCTTGTCTCAGGGTGACCCTCATTGTTTTTGCCTCTGCCACGCTGCCTGATGGGACGGTGATACTTTCGACCCTGAGTCCTGTTAGTAATTACTTAAGTGTAGTTACAGGATGAGAGCTACGCTCGTGGTGTCCCGTCTTCCCAGCACTCTTTGTCATATAATGCTTTGAAACTACTGACAGTCTTGGCCTCCACCACCTTCTCACCTAACTTGTTCCAACCTTCTATCACTCTGTTTGCGAAAGTGAATTTTCTTATATTTCTTCGGCATCTGTGTTGCTGTTTGCTTGTGACTCAATATACCCAATCCTTTGATAATTCTATTTGGGTACAGGCGGCGCGTGCATTGCAAGCTAGGTTTCGTCCGGTTCAACGCGTTCGGTTGGTTGCTCACCCGGATGCCCCAGGGCTGCCCCGCTTTGCTTTTCGAGACTCGGACTTGGGGGGGGGGGTTACTTTGATCCTGGTTCAGTCCGCACCTCCTCATCCTTCCCCTTCTGTTGTTCATTCTGGTCCCCCCCCCTGCCTCCGGCCCCGAAGCGACTGAGGGTTTCGGAGTCAGAGCAGGGGTTACTTGATCTTGAGACTCGGGCAGCTTCGGGAGATGCCCCTTCCGGGGGGGGGGGCCGCAGAGGCATTCGAGTCTTGTCTCCCAGCCGAAGCTTCTGGGTCTGACCAGTGGGGGGTCCCCTTTCCTCCGGCTTCTACGGCTGCTCCGTTCTTGTCTTGTGGGGTCAGTGCTTGGGGAGAGGACTCGGCCCTGGGTCCTGCTGTAAAGGATCTCGAGGCTGGGGAGGGGCTGACTTGGGGGCCTTAGGCACCGCTGGACCCCGCTTGGGTTTTTCTTCCCTCTGAGCAGGGCTTGTTGTTACAAGGTGTGGGGTCTTCTTTTCTCCCCTTTTTCGTACGACTTGGATTTGGTGTTGGCCCCTCCCTGGGTTCGGTTCCGTGTTTCCCTGGGTGAGTCAGTTCCGTCTTTCCGGAGGTTTTCGGCTTCTCGCATCCAACCTGGTGTGTGTGGGCGGCCCTTGCAGCGTACCTCCTGCGTGAACCAGATTATGCCTCGGAAATGGATCCGTCCGAGTTCAGGTTTGGGACCTCGTTCCCTTTCTAGCTCCGTTACGAGGTTCCGGAGTCTTCCTGGCTAGCGGACTGCCCCTTATTTGTTCTGGATTCTTGGCTTTCCTTCTGTCATTCCCGCACGCTTGAGTGGCGGGAAGCTTCCAGGGTGATTCAGGTTTTCCTGGGGTGCGATCTTGAGTATCTGAACGAGTGCTTGTTTGCCCCTGCCCTTTCCCGCAATGTGGGCGTTGTTCAGCTCCATGTGCAGGTTCCCACCCTTTCGGCAGTGCTCGTGGCGGTGGACTTGCGCGCCCGGGGCCTTTTGGCTTCGGCCTTGCGGTTGCGTTGGGTGACCCTCTCCTTTGGGGGGGTCTGGGCTGGCAGGGCAGGTTTCTTCCCCTGCGCTCTGTCAGGTCATCTTGGAGTGGGTTCGCTTGGGCGGTGTCGAAACGACGTTGTCCCTCAGATGGGTTTCCCGTCTGTTTCCAGTCCCGAAACGGGACTGCGCGGACCTGCGATTCATTCTGGACTTGTCCCGTCTGAACCCCCTGGGTTCATTACCCCGCCTTTCGGATGACTACACTGTCTCAGGTTCGGCTCTTCATGGAGCCGAGCGCTTGGATGGTGTCCCTGGACCTCCGGGACGCTTATTGGCATGTCCCGATTCATCCGAGGTTCCGGGACTGGCTCGGTTTTGTTGTGGGGCATTACCGCTTTTGTTGTCTCCAGTTCGGGTTGAACCTGGCACCTCGCGTGTTCACGCACCTTACACGGGTCGTGGCGGCCCGTTTACGTCTTTTAAGTGTTCGGGTGTTGGCCTACCTCGATAACTGGCTGGTTTGAGCTCCCAGCCAGTCGGCTTGCTTGCTAGCCAGGGATTTGGTTCTTTCCCAGCTCATCGGGTTCGGGTTCTTGGTGAACTGGAGGAAGTCCCATCTGGTCCCCTCTCAGGTTCGGACTTGGCTGGGTCTTGTTTGGGACTCTCGGACCGCCTCTTTGTCTCTCCTGTGGCCGCCTTCGTCTGTTTCTGGTGGGCACTCGGGTCACCTGGTGGTTGCTTGAGGGGCTCTGCGGAAGCCTGAACTTCGCGATGGTAGTCTACCCGCCGAGTCGGGTTTGGTTTTGTCGGCTGTTCTGGTTCCTTCGGGGTCGCCCTTTCTGCCTCTCTCACGATCGCTGGGTTCGACCCCCGGGGGCCTTGCGTCGACTGCTGCGTTGGCAGCTTCCTCTTCGGGTTTTTCGGGGTTCAGTGCCTTGGCGCCTACCCGAGCCCTCGCCTGATGTGTACACGGATGCGTTGTCTCTCGGCTAGGGCTTTGTGACCAGTGCTCACCAGGCCGGCCAGGGGCGTTGGAGATCATCCTTCCGTCGAGCTCACAGCACAGTGCGGAAGTTAGCGGCAGTGTGGTTTGCTCTTCAGAGGATTCAGGTCGCTCGCGGTTGCTCCATGTCCTGACTCGCTTGGAGACTTACCAGGGGAGAGTTGTCCTTCTGGCCCCTTGGTGGTCGGCCCAGCCTTGGTTTCAGACGCTGCTTGCTCGGTGTCCGAACCCAAGGGTTTTCCCGCGGCTCCGCCTCTTTCAGCAGATCGGGCCGGTATGTCACATGGCTGGTTCAATCTTCTCCTCGAGTCTTCGCGTATGGGTTTTTTGACTCGAGTCTGTCATCATCTCTATGGTGATCAGGTAGCCTCCTTGTTGGTGTCCCACCTGAGGGCTTCTCGGCGGCAGTATGAAGTTTCCTGGCGGTCCTTCTGTTTCTTTTTGCATCTTTCTTGTGTTAGTTCGTTGTCTGTTAGGATGGTCTTGTCTTTTCTTTCTTGGTTGTTTCAGACCGTCATCTTATGCCTAACACTGTCGCCTCATATCGTGCGGCACTGGCAGAGCCGCTTCAGCCTGCCTTCGGTATCGACTCCCACACAGGGAATAGCTCAACTGACAGCTGAAGCTTACAAGGTCTGCTTGAAGCACGTGCCTGTGAGGAGTGGCAGAAAGAGGACCACTCTAGAAAGAGAACACAGACGACTGTACAGGAGAAGGAAAAAAATAATGGAAATGCTTCGGCACAGACAACTATCACAAGCAAGGAAAATAAGCCTAAGCAGGGAGATTGAAGAAATAGAACAAACGTTGAAGCGATCATATGAGTCTGAGGAAATGGAATTGGAACAGAGAGCTATACTAGAGATAAGGAAAAATCCGAAATATTTTTTCACATGCGCAAAATCAAAATCCAAAACCTCGACCAGTATTGGACTGTTAATTACAAATGAAGGTACGTACACAGAGGACAACAAAGAGATTAGTGAAATTCTAAGAAGCCAGTATGAGGCTATGTTTAGCACACCAATAAACAACATGAAAGTTGATGACCCAGACAGCTTCTTTATGAATGACATTCAAGCTGCAGATAATATAACGGATATTACCACAAACTCGGAAGACTTTGAAAGAGAAATTGACAATATGCCTATGCACTCAGCTCCTGGGTAAAGTACTCCTGTAAAGTACTGTAAAGTAAAGTAAAGTAAAGTAAAGTACTCCTGTAAAGTACTCCTGTGGAGTACTCCTGTACTCCTCAGCTCCTGTAAAGTACTCATGGAATTCAATATTCATAAAGAAATGTAAAGTACCAGTAGCAAGAGCACTTAGCGTAATATGGAGAAAGAGCCTGGATACAGGGGAGATACCAGCAGCACTTAAATCTGCAGATATAGCTCCGTTGCACAAGGGGGGGGGAGTAAAGCCTTGGCAAAAAATTATAGGCCAGTTGCACTAACATCACACATAATAAAAGTGTTTGAAAAGAGTGATTAGGAATCAAATTTCTAGTTTTATGGAAAACAATGAATTGCACAATCCAGGACAACATGGATTTAGAGCGGGAAGATCCTGTCTGTCACAGTTACTCAACCACTATGATAAAATCACAGAAGCCCTAGAAGAAAAGCAAAATGCAGATGTTGTATACAGACTTTGCAAAGGCGTTCGACAAATGTGACCATGGGGTGATAGCTCACAAAATGAGGTCAATGGGAATAACTGGAAAAGTAGGACGCTGGATACTCAATTTCCTGTCGAACAGAACACAAAGAGTAACAGTCAATCAGATAAAATCGAGTCCAAGAGATGTTAAAAGCTCTGTACCTCAAGGTAATGTCCTTGCACCGCTACTGTTCCTTATTCTCATATCTGATATAGACAAAAATACACGTTACAGCTTCGTGTCGTCCTTTGCAGATGACACAAAAATCAGCATGAAAATTACTTCTGCTGAAGACATTGAAAAACTACAAGCAGATGTCAACAAAGTTTTCGATTGGGCAGCAGAAAATAACATGATGTTTAACAGTGATAAATTTCAGGTACTCAGGTACGGCAAAAATGAGGATCTGAAACATAATACAGGGTACAAAACACAATCGAATCTTCCCATAGTAGAAAAGCATTATATCAAGGATTTGGGAATAATGATGTCTGACGATCTAATGTTTAGGGAGCATAACCAAGCAAATATCGCGTCAGCCAGAAAAATGATTGGATGGATTACGAGAACTTTCAAATCCAGGGATCCCATCACAATGGTTGTACTCTTCAAGTCACTTATGTTGTCCCGTCTCGAGTACTGCTCAGTACTCACTTACCCCTTCAGAGCAGGAGAGATTGCTGAAATAGAGGGAATACAGAAAACATATACGGCACACATAGACGAGATAAAACACCTAAATTATTGGGATCATCTCAAAGCTGGTTGATACCTGGTTGATACCTGGTTGATGGGGTTCTGGGAGTTCTTCTACTCCCCAAGCCCGGCCCGAGGCCAGGCTCGACTTGTGAGAGTTTGGTCCACCAGGCTGTTGCTTGGAGCGGCCCGCAGGGCCACGTACCCACCACAGCCCGGCTGATCCGGAACTTCTCTTAGAAAACCGTCCAGTTTTCTCTTGAAGATGTCCACGGTTGTTCCGGCAATATTTCTTATGCTCGCTGGGAGGACGTTGAACAACCGCGGACCCCTGATGTTTATACAGTGCTCTCTGATTGTGCCTATGGCACCTCTGCTCTTCACTGGTTCAATCTTGCATTTTCTTCCATATCGTTCACTCCAGTACGTTGTTATTTTACTGTGTAGATTTGGGACCTGACCCTCCAGTATTTTCCATGTGTATATTATTTGGTATCTCTCTCGTCTCCTTTCTAGAGAGTACATTTGGAGAGCTTTGAGACGATCCCAATAATTTAGGTGTTTTATCTCGTCTATGCGTGCCGTATATGTTCTCTGTATTCCCTCTATTTCAGCAATCTCTCCTGCTCTGAAGGGGGAAGTGAGTACTGAGCAGTACTCGAGACGGGACAGCACAAGTGACTTGAAGAGTACAACCATTGTGATGGGATCCCTGGATTTGAAAGTTCTCGTAATCCATCCGATCATTTTTCTGGCTGACGCGAGCTCTCCAAATGTACTCTCTAGAAAGGAGACGAGAGAGATACCAAATAATATACACATGGAAAATACTGGAGGGCCAGGTCCCAAATCTACACAGTAAAATAACAACGTACTGGAGTGAACGATATGGAAGAAAATGCAAGATTGAACCAGTGAAGAGCAGGGGTGCCATAGGCACAATCAGAGAGCACTGTATAAACATCAGAGGTCCGTGGTTGTTCAACGTCCTCCCAGCGACTATAAGAAATATTGCCGGAACAACCGTGGACATCTTCAAGAGAAAACTGGACTGTTTTCTAAGAAAAGTTCCGGATCAGCCGGGCTGTGGTGGGTATGTGGCCCTGCGGGCCGCTCCAAGCAACAGCCTGGTGGACCAAACTCTCACAAGTCGAGCCTGGCCTCGGGCCGGGCTTGGGGAGTAGAAGAACTCCCAGAACCCCATCAAGCAGGTATCAAGCAGGTGTACTTTTGCTGGGTTTTTCTTTTGTTTTTATTTTCATGCCTGGTAGGGGTCTGCATAGTGTGGCTATAGTTTCCCTGGTAGTGTTTGATGGCCCTCCGCTAGGCCCCCGTGATTGTACACGTCGCAGGGGTTTTCAGTGCTATCCTCTACCCTCTTGTTATTTTTGGGTTTCTTAACCGGTTAGCAACACCTAGCCCGGGTTTCCCATAGCAGTCAGCCTACGATTCCCTGGAAACCCCTGTCTGAGCTTGGTGCACCATTGAATGTGTCTTCCGGGTTCCAACCCGTCTTGTACGGGATCGTGGGTTGCTGTGCCCTTGTCTTCGGGTGACAGTCGCCACTTTTACCTCCGTCATGTTGTCTGTTGGGTCACTGACACCTTGACCCGGAGTCTTGCGAGAGAGATTCTCTGCTTGTTTTCCAGTACTCTCCTGATGTTATTATTGTTTAGAGTACAGGCGGTATCCGTGTTGCAAGCTGGGTTAGGTTACTGCAACACGCTAGGTTGGTTCCCACTCGGATTCCCCGAGGCCGCCACGTTTTGGTTAGGTGCTGTTCGCCCCTTTCCCTCCCTGTTCCCGGCTCTGGACCGTCTGCGGTTTTCAGGGTCTGGGCGGGGTTTAGTTGGGGCCGAAACTCGGACGGTTTTCGGGGCCTGCCCCATTCGGGTTGGGGACGAAGGTTTTCAAGCCTGTTCCTCCTGCCAAGGCTTCTGGGTCTTACCAGCGGCCCTTTCTTGCTGCCTTTCCCATGGACTCTTGCTTTTCTTTAAGGGCGGAGGGCTTGGAGGACGGCTCTGCCCCAGGGCCTCTGTTGCTGGTTCCCGGGGCTGTGAGGGATGCCTGCTAGCAGTTCTGGAACGGTTTGCCCCTGCCTGGGTTTTCTGCTTTTGGGCGGAGTTTTTCACCCATCCAGTGTGCTTGCTTCCCACTTTTGCTGGCGTGTTTTCGTATCTTTTGCGTCGGTCACAGCCCTCTGTTCTGGTGGCCATTTTCTTCTGCCTGTTTCCCGGCGTGGCCACCAGGGCAGCGTTGCGGTTTGTTTACATGTGCCTTGGTGGGCGAGCGAGCGTCTTGGATGAGTTTTCACCCTTTTTCAGGGGTTTTATTCTCCTGTTGTCGTCTCTTTGCTTTTCTGGTGTTTTCTGCCCGTTTCCTGTTCCTCTGGGAACGTTTGAGTGTTGATTTTACACCGGGTTTTCCATTTTGTCTGTTTTGGGTCTGGGCCCTTGGGTTTGGGCTCAGTGTCCCTGGCTGTTATGCGTGCTCCCACACCTTGTCCCTCGGTTTCCCTGGGGGTTCTGTCTGGGGGCTGTGCTTTGCATTTCTGTGGTGTATCTCCGCCGGCAAATGTGGTGGTTTGGGCTCCCCCTGGTTCGATTCCGGGTTCCTTTGGGCTCTTTAGTTTCATTCTGGAGGTTTCTTCCTCTTGGGCCCCCTTTTTAGGTTCAGGGGGGTTTGTTTCCTCGTGTGTGACCCGGTTCTGCCTTTTGGAGTTCCGGGGTCTTCCTGGCTTGCAGACTGATCTTTTTGGGTCTTGGCACGTGTTGTGGTCGTGCTGGGACTTTGAGGTTTTGTTGTCGAGGTGGGCCTCTTGATGCAGTTTTGTGCCTTCTTCACCTGGCCGGCGTGGTGCTTTCTGCCCAATCGTCGGCGGCTTGTAATTTTCTTTTCACATGTATGTGTATGTGTACACATGTACATGTGTACACTGTGTGTGTGTGTAATTACCTAAGTGTAATTACCTAAGTGTAGTTACAGGATGAGAGCTACGCTCGTGGTGTCCCGTCTTCCCAGCACTCTTTGTCATATAACGCTTTGAAACTACTGACGGTCTTGGCCTCCACCACCTTCTCACTTAACTTGTTCCAACCGTCTACCACTCTATTTGCGAAGGTGAATTTTCTTATATTTCTTCAGCATCTGTGTTTAGCTAGTTTAAATCTATGACCTCTTGTTCTTGAAGTTCCAGGTCTCAGGAAGTCTTCCCTGTCGATTTTATCAATTCCTGTTACTATTTTGTACGTAGTGATCATATCACCTCTTTTTCTTCTGTCTTCTAGTTTTGGCATATTTAATGCTTCTAACCTCTCCTCGTGGCTCTTGCCCTTCAGTTCTGGGAGCCACTTAGTAGCATGTCTTTGCACCTTTTCCAGTTTGTTGATGTGCTTCTTAAGATATGGGCACCACACAACAGCTGCATATTCTAGCTTTGGCCTAACAAAAGTCATGAACAATTTCTTTAGTATATCGCCATCCATGTATTTAAATGCAATTCTGAAGTTAGAAAGCATAGCATAGGCTCCTTGCACAATATTCTTTATGTGGTCCTCAGGTGATAGTTTTCTATCTAGAACCACTCCTAGATCTCTTTCTTTATCAGAATTCTTTAAAGATTTCTCACATAATATATAGGTTGTGTGGGGTCTATGTTCTCCTATTCCACATTCCATAACATGACATTTATTTACATTAAATTCCATTTGCCAAGTGGTGCTCCATATACTTAATTTGTCCAGGTCTTCTTGAAGGGCATGACAGTCATCTAAATTTCTTATCCTTCCTATTATCTTAGCATCATCAGCAAACATGTTCATATAATTCTGTATACCAACTGGTAGATCATTTATGTAGACAATAAACATCACTGGTGCAAGAACTGAACCCTGTGGTACTCCACTTGTGACATTTCTCCATTCCGATACATTGCCTCTGATTACTGCCCTCATTTTTCTATCAGTCAGAAAATTTATCATCCATGTTAGAAGCTTACCTGTCACCCCTCCAATATTTTCCAGTTTCCAGAACAACCTCTTATGTGGAACTCTGTCAAAAGCCTTTTTTAGGTCCAGATAGATGCAGTCAACCCAACCATCTCTTTCCTGTAATATCTCTGTGGCTCGATCATAGAAACTGAGTAAATTCGATACACAGGATCTTCCAGATCGAAAACCATACTGTCTGTCTGATATTATATCATTTCTCTCCAGGTGTTCTACCCATTTAGTTTTGATTAGCTTTTCACTATTACACTTGTCAATGATACAGGTCTATAATTGAGGGGGTCTTCCCTGCTGCCACTTTTGTAGATTGGAACTATGTTAGCCTGTTTCCACACGTCTGCTACGATTCCTGTACACAGGGATGCCTGAAAGATCAGGTGAAGTGGAATGCTGAGCTCAGATGCACATTCTCTCAGAACCCATGGTGAAACGCCATCTGGGCCAGCTGCTTTGTTCTTCCCGAGCTCCTTTAGCATATTTTCCACTTCATCTCTAGACACCTCTATCCGCTCAATGTTGTTCTCTGGAATTCTTATTGTGTCTGGTTCTCTGAAGATTTCATTTTGTACAAACACACTTTGGAACTTTTCATTTAATGTTTCACACATTTCATTTTCATTTTCCGTGAATCTGTTTCCCATTTTCAACCTCTGGATATTATCCTTTACCTGCAATTTGTTGTTTATGAATTTGTAGAATAGGCCCGGTTCTGTTTTACATTTATCTGCTATCCCTTTTTCAAAATTTCTTTCTGCCTCTCTCCTTACTGCTGTATAGTTGTTTCTCGCATCTTTGTATCGCTGGTATGTTTGGGGGTTTGGCCTCTTCCTATACTGATTCCATTTTTGTGTCTTTTGGTCTCTTGCCCTCTCACAATTTCTGTCGAACCAATCCTGTTTTCTGGCCCTGCATCTCTGTTTTGGTATGAATGTTTGTGTGCCTTCCTCGTATAGTTTTAAAAATTTGGCATACATTTCATTTACTTCCCTGCCTAGCAACAATTCTGTCTAATTACACTCATTAAAAAAATTTCGAAGTTCCCCATAGTTGCCTCTCCTTAAATCGAGTTTATCAACTGTTTCAATGTCCCCATTTTCTTCTAGATGATATCTTAAAGCATATTTAATGTCTAACAGGACGTGATCACTCTTTCCCAAGGGAGGAAGGTACTGGATGTCAAAAATCTCTTCTTCTTTCCTGGTGAATACTAGATCCAGTACTGACGGTATATCTCCTTCCCTCATTCTTGTGGCTTGCTTTATGAGTGTACATGTGTATGTGCATACACACATGTGTGTAACATACCTTGTGTGTATGTGTATATACATAATGTGTATATGTGTATGTTTACCTTTTCTTTCGGAGGGGGCTCTGTTCCTTTCTCTGTTGACGGGGCGCTGGGGGAGCAGCTTGCTCTGTTGACTCTCACATGGTCCTGCTGTTGGTGGGCGCTTTTGGTTGTCTTCTGGCCTCTGGTGGCGGTGGTGGACGGCTTCTCCCCCTTTGGGGGGTTCAGGGCTGGCGGGGTGGGCTTCTTCCCCTGCGCTTCATCATGTCTTCTTAGTGAGTGCGTTGGATGTGGTCGATCTGCCCCATCCTTCTGGGGTTCCCGTCTGCTCTTTGCAGACATGGGCCTGTCAAATCTGCGGTTCTTCTGGACTTCTTCAATCTGCGCCCTGGATTCTATGTCCTCATCGGAGGACTGTTGTCTCCTGTCCGGCTTCTGTTGGGGCCGGGTGCCTGGATGGTGGCCTTGGACCTGCAGGTCACTTCTTGGCACGTTCCTCTCCAGTTTTCCGGGACTGGCACAGTTGGTGGTGGGGCTTCAGGCTTGCCGCTTTTGGTTGCCTTCCCTATTTTGAAATTGGCACTTGGTGTATTTTTGCATCTTTACCGGATCTTGGTGCCCTATCTGAGTCTGCTTGGGATTCGGTGTCTGGCCTACCTCGACAACTGGCTGGTGTGGGCTCCCAGTCAGTCCGCTTGTCTGCTCGCCAGGGGTGTGGTTCTTTCCAGATCGCCAGGTTTGGTTTCCTGGTGATCTGGAGGCCATTCCATCTGTTTCCGTCCCGGGTTCGGACCTGGCTGGGCCTTCTTTAGGGCTCTTGGGCCGCTCCTTGTCTTTCCCTCCAGAAGTGTTGCTGGGGTTGTGGTCTCACCTACGGCTGTTCATGAGGGGGTCCCGGGTTGCTCAGCGGTTGCTCGAGCAGTTGTGCAGGAGTCTGAACTTCGACGTGCTAGTCTGCCAGCGGGGTCGGGTTTGGCTTCGGCGTCTGTTTGGTTCCTTCTGAGACTTCCCTTCCGCCTCTTGCAATCGTTGGGTTCGTTCCTCCAGGGATCTTGTGTTGGTGCTGCATCACCAGCTTCCTCTTTGGGGTATTCGGGGTTCCTTGCCTTGGCACCTTCCCGAGCCTTCGCTCGTTGTGTTTACGGATGGGTCATCTCTTGGCTGGGGCTTTGTGACCAGTGCTCACCAGATCGGCCGGGGATGGTGGGGTCTGTTCATCCGTCGGGCTCACAGCACGGTTCGGGAGTTCGTGGCTGTCTGGTTTGCGCTTCAGAGGATTTGGGTCACTCTGTGCTCTACCATTCAGCTCCATTCGGACTGTTCTCTGGTGGTTCTTTGCCTGAACCACAGGGTTTCCGGTGTTGACCTTTGGGGCTGGTTCCTTAGAGTGGCTCGTTTGCTGGATTCTCGGGGTTTGGCTAACTGTGAGGTTCATGTCCGGGGTGTGTCCTGCGTCCTGGCGGTCAGCTGTCTCGGCTCATTCCTCTGTTCGCGGATTGGCCAGTCGTCGCCGACTCGTTTTGTTGGCTCTGCCAGACGTATGGACTCCTGGCCATGGACGTCTTCGAGTCGGCGTGGTCGTCGGCGTGGTCTAGGCATCTCCCCTTTTTATGTGGCACCCTTTCCCACCTGCGAGGCGTTCACAGTGGATGCTTTTCGACAGGACTGGTCGAGGTGGGGTACTTGTTCCTCTTCTTCCGGTCCAGCTGTTACTTCGGGTTCTGGCTCAGTTGGAGCCCATTCCCACGAGAGTAGTCCTTATGGTTTCTTGGTGGCTGGCCCAGATTTATTTTCAGACGCTGCTTGATAGGTGTTCGATCCCGGGGCGTTTTCCCGCGGCTCCGCCTCTTTCGGCAGGTCGGATCGGTCCTGTTCGTGACTGGTTCAGCCTTCTCCTTGGCTCTTCGCGTCTGGTATTTTGACGTGGTGTATCACCATCTCTGTGGTGATCAGGTGGCATTGTTGACGGTGTCCCACCTGTGAGCTTCGTCTTGGCGACAGTATGACTACAGTATGGGTTTTCAGGACTACAGTTATTTGATGTTTCTTACTGTCGCCTTCGTTTTGTGCGGCGCTGGTGGAGCGGCTCCGGCTCGCTTTCGGGGTAGACGTCACATCTGCCCCGTTTTGTACGCTTTCTCGTGTTTTGTTTCACCTCCGGCCTGCTCATGCGTCGCCTTAGCCGTCCTGGTCCTTGATCAGGGTGCCTTCTTATCTTCTCAGTTTGTGGTAGCCCCTTCGGTACAGGTTTCTGCTCTTTGGTACTGGTGGTAGGTTTGTACGTTTGCAGCCTTTCTCCGTCCTGGCGATGGTCAAGACAGCTGCTTTCCGGAGGGGTTCTTAGGTTATTGATGCTCGATTGGTTTGTACGGGGGTGCGTCCTGTGTTGTCCGGATGCGCTTTTTGCCATTACCTGCATACTGTGTCTGGGGATGCGCTTTGGGTTGATCCGGTTCCCCTCGTTCCCTGTTTTAAGGCTCGGGTCTCCCAGGTCATCCGCAGAGTTTTTCAGTCTTCCAGCCTGCGGTCTGTCCTTGCGCCCGTGCTGTTCAGACGTTTGCAGCTTTTGCTGCTGTGTTAGCTAGGGCTCATTTCGGGCACAAGGATTTGAGGGTCGCACAGGTTCTTGGCCACCCATTCTTTATGCGTGTCTGTTCCTGTGCGTTCTTGTTGCCTTGGGTCGCAGGTTGCAGCCTGTTGTCTCAGCTTCGCGTTGCGGAGTTTGTGGTGGCCGCCTCCCGGGTTAGCCCTTTCTTTTCCTTCTCTTTGGGTATGAAGCTCCAGGGAGCCATAGGGGCTCCCCACAGAAAACCAGCGTTGAATGTAATGAAACGCCATTTTCTGGGTGAGCCCCAGAGGCTCCCAGGCAACCCTCCCTCCCACCGGTCAGCGGTTTTTTAGCGTTGGTTGAAGCTTAGCTTCCAAACTGAAGCTTGGCAGCTGGCGCGGTAGGTCCAGGGCTACCCCTTTTCCCTCTCGGGGCGGGGAGGGCTGCGCGGACGATCGGCGCGGCAATAAAGTGTGATGTTTGCTTGTTTTCTTGGGATTGTAGGGAGTTTCTACCTCTCTGTTCAGTTTTTTGTTTTAGTTTTTTACCATGTGGGGTTTGTTTCGTTATGCCTACCTTTCTGGGTGCCTAACCCCTGTTGATGGCAGACAAGGAAAACTCCAACCACGAGGTTTTCCAGAGCCATTGCTCCCTGAAACCTCTCTGAAGGGGCCAGGTTCTGACACTGGTCCCTGGTAGGTCAGAACTTCTTAGCTAATGTCCCAGTCTAATATAACATACATTAGCCCGATAAGCTCCAGGGAGCTTCCGGGCTAGCTCACCCAGAAAATGGCATTTCATTACATTCAACGCTGATTTTTTTTATCTTTGTTAAAAGATCAATTTCCTTACCTGAACACGTACATGTAAAAATTTTATTTTTAAATTCCACTTATTTAGGCTGTAGGGGATGTGGAGAAGGGGGCATGTAATTACCTAAGTGTAGTTTCAGGATGAGAGCTATGCTCGTGGTGTCCCATCTCCCTAGCATGCTTTGTTATATAACGCTTTGAAACTACTGACGGTTTTGGCCTCCACCACCTTCTCACCTAACTGGTTCCTATCGTCCACCACTCTGTTTACAAAAGTGAATTTTCTTATATTTCCCCGGCAGCTTTGTTTCGTTAGTTTAAATCTATGACCTCTTGTTCTTGAAGTTCCGGGTCTCAGGAATTCTTCCCTGTCAAGTTTATCGAGTCCTGCCACTATTTTGTACGTAGTGATCATATCGCCTCTTTTTCTCCTATCTTCTAGTTTTTGCATATTTAATGCCTCTAACCTCTCGTCGTCGCTCTTGTCCTTCAGTTCTGGGAGCCACTTAGTGGCTTGTCTTTGCACCTTTTCCAGTTTGTTGATGTGCCTCTTAAGATATGGGCACCTTACAACCGCTGCATATTCCAGCTTTGGTCTTAACAAAAAACAAAATTATCAAACTATCATGATGTCATCACGTAACCGCGCTGCTATCTAAGCAACCCTCCCCCTCCTTGGAAGGGGGAAGGGGAAACCCCAGACCATCTGCGCTGGCGATCTAACTGTCAGTTCTTGGCTGATGTGATTACTGGCCGGTCGAGTGCCTCTGGCATGGTTTTGTTTCAGTTCTGTGCCTTGTGGTGTGAGCTGTCTCTACCGGTGGGGTGTGAGCCAGGAGTGAGATTCCACGGTACTCGGGCTGCATGCACCTAGGGCTCTCTTCCCTAGGTGCCCTGTAAGTACTGCCCTTGGGGCATGGGGCCACCTTCCACAAGTCACCTTGGGATCTACCTCCGCTGTGTCCTTTACTGCTCGGTACTGGGCCGCCCTTGGAATCAGCTGGGGTTTTGCTGCCCTTGTTTGTCTCTGGGTACGAGGTAGTTTTCGTCACTGGCAGGGGCATGGGGTACTGCACAGTTAGTTTTCACCTATAACAGCGGCCAACTCTGTTTTGCCTGGGTACATTGTCCACTTGGGGGTTTTTCTTTTGGTTTTGCCTGGTGGAGGTTCTGCCTTTGTGGTACCTCTTGGTACTTCTAAGGGTTTTTCTATATATGTTTTCTGTTTGGTGGTGCTCCCCGTTTGGCCCCTTTGAGTGGACACATCCCGGGAGTTCATCTTTTAGAAGTTTGTTTTGTAGACTTGGGCGGAGGTTCGCAGTACCCTGCCTGGGCTTCCCTTAGCATGTTATCAAGGCTAAGGGCCCTGGGAAAACCCGCGGGGGCTCTGTGGTCCGATGGATGTGACCCCCTGCGTCCCCCTTGCGTCTTGCGAGTTTAACCCTCAAACCGCGCATATCATATATAAATGATATCAGTGACAAAACCGAAACCGCGCACATCATTTATATATGATTTCGTGTCTAGCGCTATAATTTAAATGCCCCGCCTGGGATAGGGGCAGCTATAGTACAGCCACGACCGATAGTTGCCAGATGCCACCTAGAAAAAAAATCCAGGCCAACATTCTTGGGTGTTACAGCGTCAGTATTGAACAAGCCACCAAGGCTGGCACATGCAGCACGAGCTCATGGCACCGCTGTTCAGCTTGTGACCACAGCATCGCCTACAAATACCATAATATAAATGATACTGCTATTATTTAGCAGTGATAGTATTACTGAAGCCCCCTGATTGTGATAAAACTGACCAGGATTCTGATAATAGCAGGATTGTGGTGATATTTAGCGCTGTGCTCCATGGAGGAAGGAGTAAGGCTGTGGGAGGGAGGGTTGTGGCGTCGTTTTCTGACTGTGTGTGGCCACCATTTATTGACTGCATTCACCATACCAGCTTAGTGGTTCGATATGGTGAACACAAATGTAGATACTTATATATAACATGTGTATAGTGTGAGATAACAGCGAGAGGAGTAGGTTGGGAGCCGCCATTTTGGTGAGGGAGGAGCGTCGTCTGCACGACTTGGCATGTTGTTTACTGATGGCCACTATGATCTTTGGGCACCATACCAGCTTATTTGTTCAGGTATGGTGAATAAAACAGGTAGATACTTATATATAATGTGTGTATATAGCGTAATAACACCACAAACAATATTGTTGGAGGATAAATATTAGTGCGTCTGGCCTTGAGGGCGGCTGCCGATCAGCTGACTGTGTGAGTAGCTACGTCTTTCTGCCTTTACTCACCATACAAGCTTAGATGTACAGTTATGGTGAACAAAACATGTAAATACGTATATATAACGTCTGTGTATAGTGAATAAATACAGAAAGAGTATTGTGGGAGGTGAATGAGGGTGAGTGAGGTGGTGTTGAGGGAGGGAGTGGCAGTGAGTGGCTCGCTGGTGTTTGGCGGTCACTCCTCGTTGCTTTTTGACTCACAAGACCAACTTAGTAGTTCGTTATGGTGTACAAAACATGCAAATACTTATATATAACCTGTGTATATAGTGTAACAACAGCAAAACTATTTGTTTATTGTTTTATGAACATAATAATTGAATCACTAATATGCACACCATAATTTTGAGTACAGCGATGGTTCACACATTTTATAATATAAATATACCACAATTCACTGTATGGAATAATATTACTGCAAAAAAACTAAGAAAAAATCAATCAGAGACATTGAAATAATTAGGTAATAATATATTTGTGGCAACTGCCGCCTGACAGCTCGGGCGGAGTAGACCTCATCTGGCGAAGGCTCTGCCAACGCCTTTTTTTTGCCACACTTCCCTACCCTATTGCGGCTAAAATATGCCACCTACGATTTTTTTGTTATTTTTTTCCGTGATCAGGGAACAAAAATGAACACTTCTATAAGACGAAAGAATTTTTTGGATTTTTTTTTTTGTTGCGCCTGTGGGTGTGAATTCCATTTGGGCCCCTAGCGGTTTGAGGGTTAAAGGTTGCTCTGTCCCCTTGTCTCAAGGTAACACTCACCTGTTTTACCTCCGCCTTGCTGCCTGTTGGGTCGCTGGATTTTGACCCGGAGTTGTGCGGCAGGCGTTGTCTGTACGTGCTCTCATTCACCCAGGCCACTGGTGACGATAAGCGGGTGCAGGCAGCTGCGGCGTTGCATGCTAGGTTTAGGTTGCTGCAACACTCTTGGTTGGTTGCGGCCCTGGATGCTGCGAGACTGCCCCGTTTTGGTTGTTGGGGAAGTGGAAGTCGCTTCGGCTCTGGTTCCTTCTGCTCCTCCTAGTCCTTCCCCTTCTGTTGTGCATCCTTCCTCCCCTTGTTTCCAGCTCTGAGCCGTAGGCGGGTTTCGGGGTTGGGGCAGGGTCTGGTTGGTTTGAGACTCTGGTGGTCTTGGGGGTTTTCCTCTTCCGGGGTGGCAGCCGAGGCATTCGAGCATGTTCCTCCAGTCGTGCCGTATGGGTCTAACCAGTGGGCTCCCTTTCTTAGAGTTTTGCACGGCTGCCCTGGCTTTTCCTTGAGGGGCTGGGGCTTTGGGGGTACGCCTCAGCCCCGGGTCCTGCCCTTGAGGTTCCCGTGAATGGGGAGGGATTGCCTGGGGGAGGCCTCGGCCTTGTTTTGCTCCGCTTGGATCTTTGTGCCCTCGGTGCAGGGCTTGCAGTTCCTCAGAGTGGGTTTTTTCCTTCCCCCTTTGCGTTCATGTTGGTTTCAGGTCTATCCCTCCCTGGGTTCAGTTCCGTGTCCCTTCGGGTCCGTTGATCCCGTCATTCCTGGGGGTGTTTTTCACCCCCTTTTCCTACCCCTTTTTGCTCTTCCATCGCGATACTGTTCCCTTCATATCGGGATCCCCTGCATGTCCCTTGATCAGGGGTTTCTTTTTATCCATGTGTACCTCTGTGCATTTGTGCTTGCTTGTCGTGGTTCTCGTTGGTTTGCGAACCTCTTCATACCTTCCAATATTATTGGAACGTCTGTTGACTTCTGGTAAAGTTTCCCTCTGGTTCTTTTTCAGACTCGTTGATCCCCCTTCCGTCCTCCTCGTTTTCTTTCGCTTATTTCGCCTTACTTTGTTTTCACATCGTCTCTCCTTCCTGTTTCGACATTCCTTGTATTCATTACGTACGCCTTGTTGGTGTATGTACGATATGTGTATGTACAGTGTGTGTGTGTCCGACTGGTGTACGAGCCGCACCGCCTGGTAGATGGGTGGTGCGGTTCGTACCCCCCAGCCCTCGCACGCTGGGGCCGGGGGGTTTGTTTCGTTTTCTGGGCGGTGTACTCGTGTGTTCCACATCATTTATCGCGGTTTTTTCTACGGTTTATCGCTCGTCTTCTTTCTCCAGTCATAGCCTTTATATGCTGGGGGTGTTCTGGATTTTATATATGGAGACGTCTCTTCATTCTTTTCCCTGCTTCCGGGGGTGGGGTGGCTCTGTGTGGTGCCACCTCCACCTCTGTGCTGCACCTTGTCTTCTGCTGGGCATACACCTTTAGACATATTTCAACTTAAAATTCACGTTTTTGTTCGGGTAACAGTAATTACAATACCTACAGCCTCTTATACGCATACCGTTTTGGGTGAGCCACTGGCGATGCTCCTGGTGTGTTCCTCAGCTCAACTGTGTTGTGGTACGATCGTGTCTAAGCTCTGCAGGTGAGATTGTATTGTCTGGCGACTCTGTTGGCCAGGTGCTGGTTCTCAACTTTTGGTGGGGTACTTGCCTAGTTGTGCTTGCGGGGGTTGAGCTCTGGCTCTTTGGTCCTGCCTTTCAACTGTCGGTCAATGGGTGTGCTGTTTCCTGAGCCTACTGGGCTTTTACAATTGCATCTGTTCTTTACAATTGCATCTGTGTGTAGGAGTCTGCCTCCACCACATCGCTTCCTAGTGCATTCCATTCCTACCTCCTCTGCCATTGGTCAGGTTCTTTTTAATGTCTGTGGCTCATTTGAGTACTCAGCTTCCTCCTGTGTACCCATGTGCATGTACCCCCCTTGTTTACTCTGTCCCTTCCCCGCTTGACAAGGTTGCGTCGATGGCTCCTAACAGGGTTGTTAGGTGTTGTGTGTTTTGCTTGGACACGTTGCGTGTGTTTTCTGTGACTTTACTTTGTCCGTGTATCTTGTTCTTCGTTTTACTGTGGGGCACTGCCCTGCATTTCAGTGCTTTTTGTTAGTTTTTTGGCACCTGGGTCTTTTCCCTATATTGGACACTCCATCGTTCCCTCGGTCCGTGCTTTTGTGTCCTCCTTTCTTGCCTGGTCTTTGTTCTCTGAATACTCCTTCCTTGCCTATCTTCAGTGCCTGGCTGCACCCTGATATCCGTGGTGTCCCTCTGTATTTGTGCGACCTCCCACTCCACACTGTGTGGTTGGTTGTGTACATTGCGTTACCGGCTGCTACTTGGTCCATATTCAGGGGTTTTCCTTGCCTATTACCATTTTTCCTCCTGTGCTACACATGGCTGTGTATTTGGGTCGGTGCTTATTGGCTATACATACTAATGTTAGGTGCTGGGGTGGGCCTCTGGCCATGTTCAGTTCCCTGCTTTTGGACTGCCCCAGTGTTTGGTTTTGGTGCCGAGTGCCTTCATTTTTTTCTTTGTATCTCACCGCAGGCTTCTGTAATTACCTAAGTGTAGTTACAGGATGAGAGCTATGCTCGTGGTGTCCCTTCTTCCCAACACTTTTTGTCATATAACGCTTTGAAACTACCGACAGTCTTGGCTTCCACCACCTTCTCACCTAACTTGTTCCAACCATCTACTACTCTGTTTGCGATAGTGAATTTTCCTATACTGTATTTCTTTGGCATCTGTGTTTGGCTAGTTTATATCTATGACCTCTTGTTCTTGATGATCCAGGTCTCAGGAAATCTTCCCTATCGATTTTATCAATTCCTGTTACTATTTTGTACGTAGTGATCATATCACCTCTTGCAGGCGATGAGTCACAATAACGTGGCTAAAGTAAGTTGACCAGACCACACACTAGAAGGTGAAGGGACGACAACGTTTCGGTCCGTCCTGGACCATTCACAAGTCGATTGTGAGATCTTCTCACAATCGACTTGAGAATGGTCCAGGACGGACCGAAACGTCGTCGTCCCTTCACCTTGTAGTGTGTGGTCTGGTCAACATATCACGTCTTTATCTTCTGTCTTCTAGTTTTGACATATTTAATGCCTCTAACCTCTCCTCGTAGCTCTTGCCCTTCAGTTCTGGGAGCCACTTAGTAACATGTCTTTGCACCTTTTCCAGTTTGTTGATGTGCTTCTTAAGATATGGGCACCACACAATCGCTGTATATTCTAGCTTTGGCCTAACAAAAGTCGTGAACAATTTCTTTAGTATATCGCCATCCATGTATTTAAAAGCAATTCTGTAGTTAGAAAGCGTGGCATAGGCTCCTCGCACAATATTCTTTATGTGGTCCTCAGGTGATAGTTTTCTATCTAGAACCACCCCTAGATCTCTTTCTTTATTAGAATTCTTTAAAGATTTCTCACATAATATATAGGTTCATAATATATAGGTTAAGTTGTACTCCAAGAGTACGACTTAACCAAACTAGAAATGCTCTACAAATCAAGGGACCCAGAATGTGGAATGACCTTCCCAACCATGTTAAAGACTGTACCTCTCTCAACCAGTTTAAGATAAAAATGAAGCACTACCTAATAAATTCCCTGTAACCTACCTTACCCCTCAATTGTCAATCCATGTCTGTTTTTTCTGGGGAGAGCCCCGTCGGCTCCCTGGAGCTATCCCAGGCTGATATGCTAATGTCAAACTTTGGCATCAGTCATGTGTATGGAGTTCTTAGGCCTACCGGGGACCACGGCCAGAACCGGGCCCCCTCAGAGAGGCAAGGGAAGCAATGGCCTATAGATGCCCCCGTGTGGTTGGAAGCATTCTATGTCTGCCATCGACCGGAACAGGCACCCAGAAAGGTAAGCGCCTCAAAACAAACACCTATTCTGGTTAAAATTGCTACCAAAAGCTGAACTAGTGGATAGAACTCCCCAACAGAAAACAAGCAAACTAGTGTGACATCACACGCTGCTGCGCCGCTGTCTGCGCAGCTCCCCCCTCCCCGGGAGGGGGAAGGGGAAGCCCCAGACCCTCCACGCCAGCTACCCACACCTCAGTTCTTGAGGCTGATGCTATAGGTGAAGGTCGTGTGCTCTGGCTCCGGTGTCGCTACAGCACTGTGCTTTGCGTGTGGTGTTTGTTTTTGTGAGTGCGAAAGCCAGGAGTTATCTTCAGTACTCGGGCTGCATGCACCTAGGGCTGCCTTCCCTAGGTGCCTCCGCCCTGCTCCTTATTGTCCTAGTTGCATTGTCCCTCTTACGGTCGTGCATGTCCTTCTTGAATGTCCTGACTTCCAGGACGAGCGTGTGTCTTGCTTTCCGACCGCCCCTCGCGGTCACCTGTCCCTCGATAGAATTCTTGGTGACTCGGATACTTTTGATATCGTTCGCCTTATGCGTTTTTGTTCTCGTATTGGCATCCTTGGTGATATTTAGCGCCCTCTGATTATTTTGCGTATTTGATGGTGCTACATAGCCTTCCCGGTTTGGTGCCTTCTTTTGATAATTACTTACTTACTTACTTCCCTAGGTGCCCTGTAAGTACTGCCCTTGGGGCTTGGGGCCACCTTCCACAGGCTCCTCGGGGTCTGCCTCTGCTGGTCCATTTTACCTTTCGGTTTTTCGCCCGCCCGTTGGGCTCTTGGGTGTTCTGATCTCCCTTGTTACCAGCAGGTAAGAGGCAGTTTGCACTGGTGGGGGCGCAGGGTGCTGCACAGCTTGTATTCTCGACATAGTGGCAGGCTCTGTTCCTTGGGGTTTGCTGTCCTCTTGCGGGGTTTTGCTTTTCTTTTTCTTTTTGCCTGGTGGGAGGGGTTCTGTCCTATTATTTCATTAGTTTTTGCCCTTCCACTGTTCTCCTCGGTAGTGCCCCCTGCTAGGTCCCCGTGAGTGTACACGTCCCTGGGGTACAGCTATAGAAGTTCGCTTGGTAGTTTTGGGCGCCGGTTAGCAGCGCCCTGCCTGGGACTACCTGAGCACAAGTCCTCGTAAATTAAACGCTCAGGACCCTGGGAATCCCCTAGGGGGCGCGTGGGTCCGATGGATGTGACCCTGGAGTCCCCACTCGCTGTGTGCAAGTTTGAGGGTTGCTCGGTCCCCTTGTCTCAGGGTGACCCCTCATTATTTTTGCCTCTGCCACGCTGCTTCTTGGGTCGGTGATACTTTCGACCATGAGTCCTGTGAGTGTTGCTGCTTGCTTGTGACTCAATTTACCCAATCCTCTGATGATTCTCTTCGGGTACAGGTGGCGCGTGCGTTGCAGTCTAGGTTTCGTCTGTTGCAATGCGCTTGGTTGGTTGCTCACCCGGATGCCCCGGGGCTGCCCCGCTTTGCTTTTCGAGACCCGGACTTGGGGGTGGGGGTCGCTTCGATCCTGGTTCAGTCCGCACCTCTTCGTCTTTCCCCTTCTGTTCGTTCTGGCCCCCCCCCCTGCTTCCGGCCCCGAAGCGACTGAGGGTTTCGGGGTCGGAGCAGGGGTTACTTGATCTCGAGACTCGGGCAGCTTCGGGGGGTGCCCCTTCCGGGGGGGGGCGGCAGAGGCATTCGAGTCTTGTCTCCCGGCTGAAGCTTCGGGGTCCGACCAGTGGGCCTCCCTTCCTCCAGCTTTTCCGGCTGCTCTGTCCTTGTCTTGTGGGGTCGGGACTTAGGGAGAGGACTCGGCCTCGGGTCCTGTGGTGAAGGACCTCGAGGCTGGGGAGGGGCTGACTTGGGGGCCTTGGGCCGCGCTAGACTCTGCCTGAGTTTTTCTTCCCTCTGAGCGGGGCTTATTGTTACAAGGAGTGTGGTTTTCTTTCCCTCCCTCTGCGTACGAGTTGGATTTGGTGTCGGCCCCTCCCCGGGTTCAGTTCCGTGTTCCTCCCGGGTACGTCGGTTCCGTCTTTCCGGAGGTTTTCGGCTTATCGCATCCAACCTTGTGTGGTGCGGGTGGCCTTTGCACCTTACCTCCTGCGTGACCCGGATTATGCCTCAGAAATGGATCCGTCCGAGTTCTGGTTTGGGACTTCGTTCCCTTTCTGGCTCCGTTACGAGGTTCCGGAGTTTTCCTGGCTAGCGGACTGCCCCTTGTTTGTTCTGGATTCCTGGCATTCCTTCTGTCGTTCCCGCATGCTGGAGTGGCGGGAAGCTTCCACGGTGCTTCAGGTTTTCCTGGGGTGCGATCTTGAGTACCTGAATGAGTGCTTGTTTGCCCCTGCCCTTCCCTGCGATGTGGGCGTTATTCAGCTCCATGTGCAGGTTCCCACCCTTTCGGCGGCGCTCATTGCGGAGGACTTGCGCGCCCGGGGCCTTTTGGCTTCGGCCTTGCGGTTCTTTTCCCTCCTGGAGCTGTCCTCGGATTGGCTCGTGGAGGATGTGAGGACACTTGGGTCCATCCCGGGGTCCGGCACCTTGTCCTCGGCTGCGCGTTCATCGGCTGCCTTGTTGAAGCTGTTCACGCCGATTTTGCGGGATGCGGTTTCCCTGTTTTATGCTTCCCGTCTCGCGTGTCGGCAGACGGTGCTGGGTTCCTCCGTGGAATCTGCTTGGGCTCTGGCTCTTAGGTGTTCTTCTCCTTTTTGTCCTCTTCTATTTGAGGAGTCGGCCGTGGCGCACTTTATTCAGGCTGCATCGGCGGCTTGTCGTCCGATGTCGGACTTGTTGGTTTTCCGGGGGTCCCGGGGTGGGTCTTCCCGGAAGGGTCGTGCCAGGGCTTGGGGTTCCTCTCGTCGTGGGAGGCCACTGGTGTCAGGTTCGGGTTCGGCTCTTGTGGACCCTCCCTCGTCTGGTCGGCGCGGTGTTCGCTCTGTGTGGAGTTCTGGGTCTCGTAATGATCGCCGGCCCTTTCGCGGTTTGCCCCATTGACAGGGTGATGGGGGGGCAGCTTGCGCTGTTCGCCCATGCCTGGTCCCACGATTCATGGGCCTTTCGGGTCGTGTCTGGCGGTCTGCGGTGGCGTTGGGTGGCTCTTTTTCCCTTGGAGGGGTCGGGGCTGGCAGGGCAGGTTTCTTCCCCTGCGCTCTGTTGAGTCGTCTTGGAGTGGGTACGCTTTTGCATCGTCGAAACTTCGTCGTCCCTCAGATGGGTTTCCTGTCTGTTTCTAGTTCCGAAACGGGACTGCGCGGACCTGCGGTTCATTCTGGACTTGTCCCGTCTGAACCCTTGGGTTCATTGCCCCTCCTTTCGGATTACTACGCTGTCTCAGGTTCGGCTCCTCTTGGAGCCGGGCGCTTGGATGGTGTCCCTGGACCTCCGGGACGCTTATTGGCATGTCCCGATTCATCCACGGTTCAGGGACTGGCTCGGTTTTGTTGTGGGGCATCGTGGGGCGTCTTGAGTTACTGCTTTCGTTGGCTCCCGTTCGGGTTGAACCTGGCACCTTACACGGGTTGTGGTGGCTCGTTTGTGTCTCCTAGGTATTCGGGTGTTGGCCTTCCTCGACGACTGGCTGGTTTGGGCTCCCAGCCGGTCAGCTTGCTTGCTAGCCAGGGATTTGGTTCTTTCCCAGCTCGCCGGGTTCGGGTTCTTGGTGAACTGGAGGAAGTCCCATCTGGTTCCCTCTCAGGTTCGGACTTGGCTGGGTCTCGTTTGGGACTCTCGAACCGCCTCCTTGTCTCTCCCTCCGGAGTCTCTCTTGCGGCTGCGGTCCCACCTTTGTCTGTTTCTGGTGGGCCCTCGGGTCACCCGGCGGTTGCTCGAGGGGCTGTGCGAGAGCCTGAACTTCACGATGGTGGTCTACCCGCCGGGTCGGGTTTCGCTTCCTCGGCTGTTCTGGTTCCTTCGAGGTTTTCCCTTCCGCCTCTCTCGCGATCGCAGAGTTCGACCCCCGGGGGCCTTGCGTCGGTTGCTGCGTCACCGGCTTCCTCTTCGGGTTTTTCGCAACTAAAGGGTTAATAATCAGAAGATAAAATCCTGTCAACCAGTTTTAATCATCAGAAGATAAAATCCTGTCAACCAGTTTTAATCATCAGAAGATAAAATCCTGTCAACCCGTTTTAATCATCAGAAGATTAAATCCTATCAACCAGTTTTAATCATCAGAAGATAAAATACCCCTTACTTGTTTTTACATGTTTCTGAATGTAGGAGTACTCAGAATTGTATGATTGTTTATATATTAAAATTAAATAATAATTAGTTTTCATGTTTTCAGGTTGGAAGTGCTATGGCCTGACACAAAATTCAGAGTACTTAATCTTGAAGCATCCAGTGTTAATTTGGAGATGACAGTTTCCCATCCCGGGTGAGGCAAGTCGTCATACCTTTGCTGCACAAACATCGCAGGTTGCTAGTTGCTAAAGAGTAATACTAATTAATAACCATAGATTTATATTTTTCAGAAAATGTATTAGTTGAATTGTGTGTGTGAAAGTTCATTCATTGGTTATTGAGCTATAATAATAAATGTTCTTATGAACAGTTGTGTGAGTTTTACTTTAGACTACTGTATAGTGTATTCCAGAATTAGCTATTTCTATGAACAAATTTTTCTATGGACAAATCTATTTAAAACCTACATAATTTAATGTTTTATCTAATTTTGATACAAAAACAAAGATTTATAAATTGTAAGTCAAATCTTTATTTTGAACTTTAAACATGTCCTCCGTTTGAATCCCTGCATGTTTCAAATTTAACCTTAGCATTACAAAACACATTTTATACAGATCCAGTACTTTTCAATTTGTTCAAACATTCATGAATTGCTTTGTGTGTAGGACCAATTCGATGACATTTCCTTGTAAATCTTTCTCTGATTACCGTTATATTGCAATCTTTTGATACGACATGACAGCTAAAGTGTGGTCTTGTGTATTCATTATTAGGGTTATGGTTCTGAAAAGAGATTAAATAATTAAGATTTTTTATTTTTTTATAACACATTAAATATGATAGACCTCAATAAACAACAAGTATTTAAACAAATTAATCCAATTTTATATAAATAGATAGCTAATCAGGGACACCCTGTACAGTATAGGAAATTCAGTGTTGCTCCTAAAACTCATTTATTAAGCATGCAGTGACTGCTTTTTCATCTTTTTCATTTAGTCTTATTATTTATTTCTGGGAGGTCTTCCTCCAAGGGGCTCCCTGAAGCCACCTGCCTGGACAGCTCTAAGCCTAGAGCAACCCAACACACCCTTATGAATCACAAGCTCCTCCGTGGACCAGGACCAGAATCTTCT
The DNA here is from genome assembly GCF_040958095.1 of Procambarus clarkii. NCBI lineage: Eukaryota > Metazoa > Arthropoda > Malacostraca > Decapoda > Cambaridae > Procambarus > Procambarus clarkii. Next base: position 24,569,530 of record NC_091162.1, read on the forward strand.
TTGCTCCCTTACTGAAATCTTTGAACATGTTAAATATTAAGTCTGCACATACTCTCAAACATTCTCTATATCTATAAAACTCTGTACTGGAATGCCAATCCTGACCTTAAACACTTCCCAGAAGGCTGTAACAGAACTCATCGTCACAACACATGGAACAAATATATCTGACATTCCTAGAGCTAGACCAAACAAAGCAGAAATACAATACAAATCAAGGGGTCCCAAATTATGGAGTGATCTCCCAAATGTAATTAATATTTGTATGTCTCTCAACCAGTGTAAAAGAGAGACTAAGAAATGTTTACTTAATATCATGTAATATCTTATAATCAATACCATGTAATTAGTTTAACTCACATTTTCCCTCATATTAAACTATTTTTCTGTTTACTCTTATCTTAAATTTTTATTTACTAAGAAATATGTCCTCTTTCACTATGTCATCTAAATCTTGCATTGTTTTGATAAAGTGTTTATTCATGTCCCTTATGAGCCTTGTTTATTTTTAAGTGTTGACCCCCATTAAACTTAAATTATACTATATTATACTATGTGTTCTGTTACGTTCAGTTGCTTTTCAAAATTACACCTTAGTATTTCCATTCTGTTATTAATGTAAATAAACTACTGTACTATTGATGACAGTCTAAGTAAACTATTAAAGTAATGATGACAGTCTATGGCTATCATCATTTAGAATCACCTTTAAATTGTATTCATTTGATTTTTTCTTGAACTCTCTCATTTTTATTTGCTTACTTCTTTTTTAAACTTAGGTGCTTACCTCCCTTACATTTTTAATTAATTAAATTTTCCTAAATTATTTTAAGTTTTGCCCAAAACACTTTGAATAGTAGTGGCTTTATTAGTATGTGTAACTTCTGTCCCCACAATTTTATATTACTCCTATGTTCTTTGTACACACATTCTTTTGAATACAATTTGAATTTGAATGCTGAGGTTCACCTTCACAGCCGCATTAAATCGGTCTACTTCTATAATTCCCAGTGAGCATCCCCGGTGCCTGAGTGTCCTGTTTGGGCAGTCCTTTGGGTTCTGGTAATTCCCTTTGGGTTTTACCAGAATGTGAATGAGTTTTACCAGAATTTACCAGAATTTACCAGAATTTACCACATTTTACCAATGTGGCTTGTCGATATATCCTCTGAATCTGCTCTTGCCTTGTGTGAGTTTGAGAACTGTTTGTCATCTGTGCCTCAGGGTGAAATTTATTCTTTCTGTGTCTGTCATGCTGCCTGTTGGGTCAGTGACACCCATGACCCCAAGTCTAGTGGGGTTTGTTCTTCCAGTTGGCTCTTTGTTTTGACCCTCCAATTGAAACAATCTTATTTCATTTCTTCATTATTTCAATCAATTTCAATTTCTCCCACCCTACCCATCAGCATTGATGTTCCCCAAGGCAGCATACTTGGCGCTCTCCTCTTTCTCATCTACATTATTGACCTTCCAAATGCCTCCCAACATCTCAAACCAATTCTCTTTGTTGACGACAACGACCTTCATTTACTCCAGTCCTGACCCCCTTGCTCTAAATGTCACAGTGAATACTGAGCTAAATAAAGTCCATCACTGGCTAACTGCCAACAAACTCACCCTCACTATTGACAAAACTTTCTATATTTTGTTTGGCAATAAATCCTCAAATCAAATGAATCTCAGGATTAACAATACCAAAATTTGTAACAAAGTAGATGGCAAATTCCTTGGCGTTCTCATTGACCGCAAGCTGAATTTCCAGGGACACATTCTAAATATATAAAAAAAAATTAAAAACTGTTGGCATTCTTTCTAAGATCAGATATTATGTACCTCGCCCTGCCCTGGTGACACTATTATTCTCTCATCTATCCTTATCTCAACTATGGTATTTGTGCTTGGGGTTCAACTACCCAAAATCATTTACGTCCTCTAACTACTCAACATAAAGCTGCTATTAGGACAATAATAACCATAGTATTGGTTACCCAATATAACCCAATATCTAACTCTGGCCCCAGACATCACTCGGTACCCTTAATCAAATCTCTGAATATGTTAGATATTAAGTCACTGCACATTCTCTCATGTGTATTTTATGTATATAAAACGCTGAACTGTAATGTCAATCCTGACCTTAAAAGCTTCCCAGAAGGTTGTAACAGATCCCATGAGCACCACACCAGAAACAAATACCTATTTGATATTCCAAGAGTACGACTTAATCAAACTAGAAATGCTTTACAAATCAAGGGACCTCGAATGTGGAATGACCTTCCCAATTATGTTAAAGACTGTACCTCTCCCAACCAGTTCTAGATAAGAACAAAGTACTACGTTATTAACTCCATGTAACCTACCTCACCCCCAAAATGTCAACCCCTGTCTACTACTTGAAACTGCTGTTTGTTGACCAAATTGTATTTTTGCTTTTTTTTCTGCCATGTTTTCCCCCCACCCCCCTTTCTTTTCATTTTTTCTTATTTTTTCTCAACACAATTTATGCTTTAATCTCAATTAGTATTAAGTTTTAATCTTAGTGTTTTTCTTGCCCGAAAAGCTTTGCGTAATAGTGGCTTTAGGCATTGTATGTACTACCTCTATCTATAAATCCATCAACTTTTTGTATTTTACCTTGTATGTATGTACCTTACCTGAATAAATATTGAATTGAATTGAATTATCAGGCAGTTGCTACCTTGCAGGTTCACTTTGCCCATCTTCTGCATTTGCAACTTTGATTGGATTCCCTGGAGTTGGCTTGTCTTGTTTTTAGGGACCCAGAGTTGGAGGTGTTAGTGAATTTCATGTTGGTTCTATTCTTGCCTCCTCTTCCTTTACCATTTGGGTGTAGAAAGGGAAGGAAGAGAAGCCACCTGGTTTTTGTTCCTTCTTCCGTGCTTCCAACTTCAATACCTTTGAGGGTTTTGGAATTATGGCAGGGTTTTGCTTGGGGTGTGGCTCAGCCTTCTCTGGAAATGGCTTCTTCCATTTCAGGTATGGAGGCAGACAAGCTGTCTGGCCTTGCGAACGTTTCATGATTTTCTTACTTCTAGCTGGCCCCGTCTTCCAAAGCCTCTCCTCTTTACTCTGCTTTCCTAGGGAGCGCCCCTTGTGGCTCCCATTACAACTATATATATACATATACTTGGAAGGTATCAGGATAAGGAGTTTGGATGAGACAGGGAAAAGGAACGGTGCCCAACCACTTGGACAGTCAGAGATTGAATGTCGACCTGCATGAAGCGAGATTGCTGCTCTACCATCCAGCCAGGTGGTTGGTCCTTCTAGAAAAACCAGAACAGCCCAAAAAAACAGCGTTAAATGTAATGAAACGCCATTTTCTTGGTGAGCCCCGGAGGCTTCCTTGAGCTTATCGGGCTAATGTATGTTATATTGAACCAGGATATTAGCTATGGAGTTCAGACCTACCAAGGACCAGCGCCTTAACCTGGCCCCTTCAGAGAGGTTTCAGGGAGCAATGGCCCTGACAAACCCCCTTGTGATTGGAGGTTTTCCTTATCTACCATCGACTGGGGTTAGGCACCCAGAGATGAAGGCATAACAAAACAAACCACACATGGTAAGAAACTAAAACAAAAAACCGAACAGAGGTAGAAACGCCCTACAATCCCAAGGAAATAAGCAAACAAGCAATTATCACAATTTACTGCCGTGCTGGTCAGCCGCACAGCCCTCCCCTCCCCGAGAGGGGGGGGGGGGGTCCTGGACCTCACCATGCCGGCTGCCTTCGGTTCGGAAACTAGGCTTCAACCAACACGAGAAAACCGCTGACCAGTGGGAGGGAGGGTTGCCAGGGAGCCTCCGAGGCTCACCCAAAAAATGGCGTTTCATTACATTCAACGCTGGTTTTCTATGGGAGCCTCTACTGCTCCCTGGAGCTACATACCCAAAGAGAAGGAAAATAGGGACTTAACCGGGAGGCGGCAGCCACAAACTCCTCAACCCAAAGTCAAGACAACTGGTTACAACCTGTGACCCAAAGCAACATAAGGATGTCGAGGAGCAGGCACATTCACCAAATAACGGGCGGCCAGGACCCTGTTCGACTTCCAAAATCCACCCACCCAAATATGAGCCCAAGACTTGTTACCAAACACAGCAGCCAAAGCTATAAACTTCCGAACATCATGGGCGCGAGGATAGACCGCAGGCTGGCTAGACTTAATAACCATGCGGACAACCTGGGAGACCCGAGCCCTGGAACAGGGAACAAGGGAAACAGGATCAACCCAAAGCGCATTCCCAGCTACTCCAGCCGAGGCGCACAGGTAACGGCGAAGAGCCGCAACCAGACAACACATGATGTACCCCCGGCTGAACCAACCAAGCATCAATTACCCACGGACCCCTCCGGGAAGCAACCATCTCATTCTTTACCAGAAAAGACGGAGAAGGCTGCAAACGTACAAACCTACCCCAGGACCAAAAGAGCAGAAACCCCTGCGCCGGAGGAGAGCATGAAGCTCCCCTACCTGACCCCCAGAGGCCAATGCCAACAAAAACAAAGCCTTGGAAAAACAATCTTGAATCGATGGGGCCACCACAAACCGAGGAGAAGAATGATAGGAGAGCACCCTGTACAAAGACCAGGATGGCTCGGGCGGCACATGAGCAGGCCGGAGGTGAAACATAGCACAAGAAAGCATACGGAACGGGGCGGATGTGACGTCCACCCCGAACACTAGCTGGAGCGGCTCCACCAATGCCGCACGATACGAGGCGACAGTATTAGGCATCAAATGATGGTCCTGAAAAAGCCAAGAAAGAAAGGACAAGACAACCCGATCCGAAAGTGAAGACAACCTACAAAGAGCAAGAAAATGACGAAAAAAACGCCAAGAAACTTCATTCTGTCGCTGAGACGAAGCTCCCAGGTGGGACACCATCAACGAAGCCACCTGATCACCATAGAAATGGTAATACACCCGCGTCAAAAAGACTAGACGTGAAGAACTGAGCAGAAGTTCGAACCAGCCTCGTACCTGACCGGTTCAACTTGTTGAAAAAGGCGGAGTTGCGGGAAACGCCCCGAGTTCGGACACCGAGTAAATAGCGCTGGAAACCAAGGCTAGGCCAGCCACCAAGGGGCCACAAGGACTACTCTCCCTGGGAAGGTCTCCAACCTAGCCAGAACCCGAAGCAACAGCTGGACCGGGGGGAAGAGGTACAGGTAACCCCACCTCGACCAGTCCTGCCGAAAGGTATCCACCGCGAACGCCTCGCAGTCAGGAAAGGGCATCACATAGACTGGGAGACGCCAAGACCATGCCGATGCGAAGAAGTCCACGTCTGGGAGTCCACACGTCTGGCAGATCCAACGAAACAAGTCGTCGTCGACCTTCCATTCCGTGGACAGGAGAATGAAGTGAGACAGGCCGTCGGACACTCCCCGGATATGAACCGCATGGAGAGGCAAACCCCGAGAATCCAGCAGACGAACCACTCGAAGGGACCAACCCCCAAAGAGGCAAGGACCGAAGAGAACCCCCGCAGTTGAGGCAATGAACCACCGAAGAACAGTCTGAATGGAGCCGGATGGTCTAGCCCTGAGCGACTCGAACCCTCCGAAGACCAAACCAGACTGCCGCGAACTCTTGAACCGTGCTGTGAGCCCGACGGAAGGACGGACCCCACCGTCCCTGGCCACCCTGGTGAGCACTGGTCACAAAACCCCAGCCATGAGACGACGCGTCCGTGAACTTATCGAGCAAAGGCTCAGGAAGGCACCTAGGCACTGAACCCCGAAAACCCGAAAAAGATGCCGGTGACGCAGCAACTGACACAAGGCCCCTGTAGGACGAACCCAACGATCACGAGAGAGGCGGAAGGGGCGTCCCCGAAAGAACCAAAACAGATGCCGAAGCCAAACCTGACCAGGCGGGTAGACTAGCACGGCGAAGTTCAGACTCCCACACAACCGCTCGAGCAACTGCTGAGTCACCTGGGACCCCCTCAGAAACAGCCGACAGCGGGACCGCAGCTACAGCAACCCCTCTGGAGGGAGAGACAAGGAAGCGGTCCGAGAATCCCAAACAAGACCTAGCCAAGTCTGATCCTGGGACGGAACCAGATGGGACTTCCTCCAGTTCACCAGGAACCGGAACCTAGTGAGCTGGGAAAGAACCATATCCCTGGCGAGCAGACAAGCTGACTGACTGGGAGCCCACACCAGCCAGTCAACGAGGTAGACCAAAACCCGAATCCCTAGAAGATGCAGACGGGTCACCACAAGCCGGGTCAGACGCGTGAAAATGCGAGGTGCCAGATTCAAGCAAAAAGGTAGGCAGCGAAAGCGGTAAGAGTGGCGCCCCACCATGAAACCTAACCAGTCCCTGAACATCGGATGAATAGGATCATGCCAATAAGCGTCCTTGAGGTCCAGGGAAACCATCCAGGCACCCGGCTCCAACAGAAGCCGGACCTGAGACAAAGTAGTCATCTGAAAGGAGGGGCAAGGAATCCAGGGGTTCAGACGAAACAAGTCCAGAATGAACCTCAGATCTGCACAGTCCTGTTTCGGCACTGGAAACAGGCTGGAAACCTACCTGAGGGACGGGGGTCGTTTCGACCAACCCCAAGCGCACCCACTCCAAGATGACTTGACGAAGCACAGGAGAAGAAACCTGCCCTGTTAGCCCCGAACCCCCCAAAGGAGGATAGGCTGCCCAACGCCACCTCAGGCCGGATGACACGACCGAAAAGGCCCACAAATCGTGGGACCAAGCATGGGCAAACAGAGCGAGCCTTTCCCCTTTCGCTCCATCAACGGAGAAAACCGTGGAAGAGCTGACGCCCCTTACAAGAACCCAAACATCGAACAGGGCGAACACCGCGCTTTCTAGACGACGCCGGCACTGAAGAGAACGTTGGCTCAGAAACTTGCACCAATGGCCCACCTCGACCATTAGAACCCGGAACCCTGGTACGACCCCTCTGAGACTGCTGAGAACGACCGCTCCAGAGAACCAACAAGTCCGACATAGGAGACGACAGCTAGACGAAGGTACTTGCAGAAACTGCGAGACCGCAACCTTTGCAAACAGCAACGGATAAAATGGAGACGAGAACCTAAGAGCCAGGGCCCATGCGGATTCAAAAGAAAGGGCGAACACAGCCTGGCGGCACACGAGGCGAGAAGCAAAAAACAGAGACACCACTTCCTCCAGGATGGGCGCACAGAGCTTCAACAGTGCAGCCGACACCCTAGCTGCCGAAGTCAATGCCCCAGATGAAGGCCCTTCATTCAACGCTTCCACATTCTCCTTAAGCCAGGCAGAAGACAGCTCGAGAAGGGAAAAGAAACGTAAGACCGAAGCCAAATGCCCACAAGCACGCAAATCCGCTGCAACCAACAAAGCTGGAAGAAGAGGAACCTGCACGTGAAGCTGAAAAAGGCCAACATCCCGAGAAAGCACGGGGGCGCACCGGGGCGAACAAGCACGCATTAAGGTGCTCAAACTCACGCCCCAGGTAAACCTGCATAAATGTAGAAGTTTCACGCCAATCAAGCGTGCGGGTCCGATAGAACCCATGCCACGCCCCCAACGAAAAGAAAGGGCAGTCTGCCAGCCAGGAAGACGCTGGAACCTCCAAACACACCAAAAAGCGGGCAGAAGAACCGAACTCAAACGAGGACGAATCCAGGGAACCGGTCGGCCGAGCGGACAGCACACTAGACTTGTGATCCTGTGGTCCCGGGTTCGTTCCCGGGCGCCGGCGAGAAACAATGGGCAGAGTTTCTTTCACCCTATGCCCCTGTTACCTAGCAGTAAAATAGGTACCTGGGTGTTAGTCAGCTGTCACGGGCTGCTTCCTGGGGGTGGAGGCCTGGTCAAGGACCGGGCCGCAGGGACACTAAAAGCCCCGAAATCATCTCAAAATAACCATCACAGAGGCATAAACTGGGTCTTGCAAGAGGTATGTAGCAAGAGCCTCCCGAGCCTCCTTTGCGGAGATACGGGAAGTAGAAAACCTCTAGAAAGATGGAGCTGAGGTACCCAAAGGAGCCCGGAACCGAACCCGGGGAAAGCCGAACCCAAATCATACTCATACAGGGAAAGGGGGTAAGAAAACTCCTCATCCTGCAACAATAAACCCTGTGAGGAAGGCAAAAGCACCCAAGCAGGGTTAAAGGGGGCCCATGGCCCCCAGGTCGACTCCTCCCCAGCCCCAAGATCCCTCCACGTTGGGACCCGAGGCAGAGCCGTCCTCCAAACCCTCTACCCCTGAAGAAAAGGCAGATTGCAGGGGGAAAGACAGGCAAGAAGGGGGTCTGCTGGTGGGACCCAGAAGCCTCGGCAGGAGGAACAGGCTCAAATGGGGTCCCCGACCCGAATGGGGCAGCCCCCGAAGCCGCTTGAGCCTCATTACCAACTAAACCCTGTGCCGAATCCGAAACCCTCAGACGTTTTGGAGCCGGACACAGGGGGAGGGGAGGGAGATGCAGGATGAACCTCAGGGTAAGGACCAGGGGACGCGGAAGGAGCCAAATTCGAAACGACTAGCGCCCCCAGGTCCGTGTCCCTAAAACCAAAACGGGGCAGCCTCGGGGCATTCGGGTGGGAAACCAACCTAGCCAGTTGCAGTAACCTAAACCTAACATGCAATGCTGATGCTGCCTGTACTCTAACAGGAACATCCTCGGAGTAAAACTGGAGCACAAGCAGAAAACACGACTCTGAGGACTCCGGGTCAAAGGGGTCATTGACCCAACAGGTAGCATGACAGAGGCAAAACTTGTGAATATCACCCTGAGACAATGGCACAGCAACCTTCAAACCCGCACAAGGCAGGCTGGAACTCGGGAGATGTATCCATGGAGACCGGGTGTTTCCAGGGACCGTAGGGTAACAACTATGGGAAGCCCGAGCCAGGTGTTGCCAACCGGTTAAAAACCAAACTAACAAAGGGTAGATGATAATACTGAAAACCCCTGTGACATGTACAAGCACGGGGGCCAAGCAGAGGTCCACCAAAACAGTGTCAGGGAAACTATAGTCCCACTAGGCAGAACCCCCATCAGGCAAGCAAAAAAACAAAACAAAAGAAAAACCCCGCAAAAATACACTGTCCCCAGAGGCAACAGGAACCGGTCACCGCTTAGGTAGCAGGACGCGCAACACCTTGACGCCCTAACCAGCACAACATCACTCCCTACCCAAGGCCAAAAAAGGGCCCCAAGGGCCCTGAACACCCCAGGGAAGATAACCCTGACATACAGGGGCAGTACTCACAAGGCGCTTACGGAAGGAAGTCGCTAAGGGCATGCAGCCCCAGCACTGATGAGGTACTCCTGGTCACCACACACCACACAAAGACAGCAGAGAACGCCACATGAGACAAAACACTGCCCAGGAATTTGAGGCCAGACAAGCGTCTGTCCTGGTTGACACTAGCTTACGAACTGAAGGCAGCCGGCACGGTAAGGTCCGGGGGGCCCCCTCTTCCTCTCAGGAAGGGGAGGGCTGCATGGACGACCGGCGCAGCAGTAAATTGTGATAATTGCTTGTTTGCTTGTTTCCTTGGGATTGTAGGGAGTTTCTATCTGTTTGTTTTTTTTGTTTCAGTTTCTTACCATGTGGAGTTTGTTTTGTTATGCCTACCTTTCTGGGTACCTAACCCCGGTTGATGGCAGATAAGCAAAACCCCCAACCACAAGGGGGTTTGCCAGGGCCATTGCTCCCTGAAACCTCTCTGAAGGGGCCAGGTTCTGGCGCTGGTCCCTGGTAGGTCTGAACTCCATAGCTAATGTCCCGGTCTAATATAACATACATTAGCCCGATAAGCTCCATGGAGCCGTAGGGGCTCCCCACAGAAAAGCTGTTCTAATTTCTCCAGCTCTGCCACGACCATTAGATCTTTAAATAAAGCAAGCAAGCCTCGAAGGGAAGGGAAGATTGTAAGAATTTCAAAGTGCAAGTTCAGAGTTTTGGGAATTTTACTAGGAAAAGACATGTGGATCAATTTATGTAAAGGTTTACTGGGAATTTTGAAGATCCAAAGAGTGCAAAATTACCAACTGGGAACACCTAAGTAAAGATGTGCGACCTGTCACCTGCTAGTGACAAGGTGGTAGCTCAAGGTTCAATAGAGGGGAAAGAGGATAATTCTAATTCCATTGAATCAGAAGTAAGTCATTCAGAGGAAGGATCCCCAGAATTAATGGGTCATGATCTCCAGTTGAGAAGATCAAGAGGGATCATATGACCACCAGATTGACTTGTAAGAGGTAAATTTTATTTAAAAGTGGAGAAATGTAAGGATTGAGCATGTTTTGTAATATTAAGTATTAGGCAACGGTGATGTTCGTATTAAACTGTCTTATGTTTTCATTTACCTTATGTTTGGAGGTATGTGGATACCTGTTGTCTATACATGTAAGTGTGGCTTCCATTAAGAATAAAATGGGCAATCAAGACATGGTTTATTCTGCCCTATACGTAATGCTGAGTGTCCATTGTTTCAACCAGAGTAGGTCGGTTTGGTTCTTGCCCTCTTCTCTTCCTCCATGTAGGATACTGGGGAATATAAATTGTGAGTGATATAGCAAGCTAGAGAGAACCCTGAGTGACCTGAACTGCCATCTGGTGGCAGTCGGGCACATTATTTATTTATTTATTTATTTATTTATTTATTTATTTATTTATTTATTTATTTATTTATGCATATACAAGAATGTACATAAGGAATGTGAGGATACAATTATGGTAATTACAGTCTTGTAAAGCCACTAGCACGCGCAGCGTTTCGGGCAGGTCCTTAATCTAAGAAAATTTTAAGGAGGTAAATACTTGCAAAATTTATAGACAAAAAAATGATAACAGATTACATGGAATGAAAAAAAAAAAGATGAGAGAAAATTATAGGTACAGTATATTAAAGCACATAGGTAGCTATGATTGATTGCAATGACAGCTTAAAATGGTAGTTGACAACAAATTGGTAGGCACAATACAGCAGAAACAATATAAGATTGATTGCAATGACAGCTTGAATGGTAGTTGACAAAAATTGGTAGTCACAATACAGCATATGGCTAGCACATAAAAGAAGACAGCAATGAACACAATGATAAGGTTGTTTGATATTACATAAAAATTAGGAGATTGGGTACCACTAGGTACAGAGCAAATTTAAAGCTCAGTGTAGGAAACTAAATAGATGAAGTTAGGTACTTTTTGGTTTTGCTTTTAAATAAGGCAAAAGTTTTACAGTTTTTCAATTCACTAGGGAGTGAGTTCCATAGACTAGGTCCCTTAATTTGCATAGAGTGTTTACACAGATTAAGTTTGACCCTGGGGATATCAAAGAGATATTTATTTCTGGTGTGGTGATAATGGGTCCTATTACATCTGTCCAGGGAGAGTTTCAGAGCATGGTTTGCATTTAAGAACAGGGTTTTGTAAATGTAGTTGACACAAGAGAATGTGTGGAGGGAGTTAATATTTAGCAAGTTTAGAGATTTAAACAAGGGAGCTGAGTGTTGTCTGAAAGCAGAGTTAGTTATTATTCTGATAGCAGATTTTTGCTGTGTGATGATGGGCTTAAGGTGGTTTGCAGTGGTAGACCCCCATGCACAGATACCATAATTAAGATAGGGGTAGATTAGTGCATAATATAGTGAGAGGAGAGCAGAGTTAGGAACATAATATCTGATTTTGGAGAGTATACCAACTGTCTTAGAGACTTTCTTAGTTATGTGTTGAATGTGGGTGCTGAAGTTGAGTCTCTTGTCTAGGAATAGGCCAAGAAACTTGCCATCATTTTTATTACTGATGTTAATGTTGTCTATCTGTAGCTGAATTGCATTTGATGATTTGCTTCCAAATAAGATGTAGTAATCTTTTCGATGTTTAATGTTAGTTTGTTCGTTGACATCCATAAGTGGACTTTTTTTAATTCATTATTCACAACATTATTTAGTGTATGTGGGTTGAGGTTCGAGTAGATAAGGGTAGTATCGTCAGCAAACAATATAGGTTTGAGAATATTAGAGACATTAGGCAGATCGTTTATATATATAAGAAATAGAAGAGGTCCTAAGATGCTGCCCTGTGGCACTCCAACGGTAATTGGTAGAGTGGAAGAAGTTGTATCATTGATGGTTACATATTGGTGTCTGTCACTAAGATAGGATCGGATGTAGTCAAGGGCAAGGCCTCGGATTCCATAATGCTGGAGTTTAAGTAAGAGGTAGTTGTGATTAACAGTATCAAAGGCTTTTCTTAGGTCAATGAAGAGTCCAATCGGAAACTCATTTTTGTCAAGGGCTGAGTAGATAATGTCAAGGAGACTAATGATTGCATCATTGGTACTCTTTTGGGACCGGAAGCCAAACTGGCAGGGGCTGAGTATGTCGAATTTTACGAGGTAGGAATAGAGCTGTTTGTAAATAATTTTTTCAAATATTTTTGATAGAATGGGTAGATTTGATATTGGTCTATAATTGTTTATGTCCGCCGGATTGCCTCCTTTATGGACTGGCGTTACTCTTGCTTTTTTGAGGATATCAGGGAAGGTGTGACACTCTATAGATTTGTTGAACAGTAGTGCTATGGGTGGGGCAAGGGCATGGGAGGCTCTCTTGTACACAATGGATGGAATTTCACTGGTGTTCCCTGCCTTGGTTTTTAGAGAGTGTATGATGGACACAACATCTGCCGGGCTGACTGGTGAAAGGAGAAGAGAGTTTGGATAGCTGCCTGAGAGATATGTGTTAATATGTGTCTGAGTCTGTGGGATTTTACTGGCAAGATTAGCACCAACCGATGAAAAGAAACTATTAAATTCATTTGCCATTTCTAAATCAGTTGACGGTATATCCCCATCCTTGTAGAGTTTTATTTGGTGTGAGTTTTATTATAGAGTGGGTAATTAAATAGCAGTAATGATTGTTTACCTTCATTACCTCAAGGTTACTAATTTTCTTTCTAGTGTTGCCTTGATGTCAGGGCACTTGAAAATGTCACCATAGATGAAAGCTAGCCTGAGAGCTAGTGTTGGACTGGAAGACCTCATCATAGGGATGTAAATAGTGTCTGTCACCATGAAAGCAAGCTATAGTGAGGGCTAATGATGCACTGGAAAAATTCGTCAGAGGAGTGTGTATAGTGGTAGTTGTAATTAATAATAAGGGATATTTTTATACTCCTGTTATAAATAATTGTGTGGTGGGTTTCTATGGGGGAACTGGTACTATTAAGGGGTAAGGGTAGTTAGAAGACAGAGTATCAAATATGGGAGAGCTAAAAGGCCCGGCCCCCAAAATAAACTATCCACAGTAATAATACTTTGCTACTAGACCATATATGTCAGTCTAAGGGTTGATCAATGCACTCCCACACAGGAAGAAGGGTCGATACTCTATAATTCATGTACTTATTTATTAACCCCTTAACAACCCCCCATATACACTCACACCAATAACAATAATAATAATAACTTTACCACACTACCTTACGTTAAAAAGCCTTGGTCCACTTAGGCAGGATACAAGGTTTACACTAAGAACAAGCTAGGGTAAAGTACTACTGGATAAGCACTGAAGCTGGATGCAGCTTAGGGTAGTGAGACCACGTGGTACCCTAATACAAAACACAACACTTAGGGGTACCCAAAACACTGGCAAATACTACCCCCAGGTCTCACCAATCGTTACTACCAGAGTAGGTACACTTAAAAGTGCCCCGTACTTAACTTAATGGTACAGGAACTTCAGGTAAGGGAAATATTAAGTAAGAGGAGAAGGGAGGAGAGTAGGGGTGCAGCCACAGAGTAGGTCTCGTGCCCACGAACGCCAGCCAGAGAAGAGGCTCCTAGCGACCAGCAAGGCCTCCCACATGACGTGGTGCCGGAAGGAGCCTAATTGATCGTGCAGCTAAGCACATTAAAGATCTTCCCCTATGCAACGTATTGTTACTTTACAAATGATTAGAAAGTATTAGTAAGCAAAGTTGGTGCCTATGTTATTATTTAATAATCAACCCCCCAGCTCAGTCTTTAAATGCTCTTTGAGAAACAAGAATAGTCTTACGTCTGGCAGGGAAGATACAAACAATTGCCGCTCGTGATGCACTCAACTGTACTACCAGAAAGTTTAATAGCTCAATTTTGACCTCTGGTTTCCACTGGAGAACCCAGGGTCGTAACAACTCCATTTTATTTATCTTACCTTAAACATTACATTGCATTTCTATTCAGGTTAGGGATCTCTGGACTTGATAAGGATCAGAGAGTTTAAAAGAATACAGATGAGGAGTTTGTAACATTAATGGCATCCCCCCCTAGTGGGAGCCTTTCCACTTGTTCAGAGTTTCCATTGGCCTGAGTGGATGTAGTGACTTGTTTAAGGGGATTTAGCTGCTTTTTAAATATTCATTATTCATTCAGCATGGCAGCTAAATCAACTATCGGTTCATTTGACGAGGTTCAGGACTTTCTGAACAGGAACACATGCCTCAAAAAATTGAAGTGTTTGTTAAACCCAGAATTGTTGTTGATATGTTCTATTTAGAACTAGAAGTGTAAGACAATGATAGGAGAATACACATTTTGTCTAAAAGTTTACAAAGATTTGAAGGTAAATTCAAATGCGAAGTGATGGGACAGTACATAGTAAAATTAGAAATAGTGAAGAGGGCAAGAAAGACACTACAAGTGACATATTGGGCGGAGGACTGAACATCAATACGCTAAAGATAAAACTTAGAGAAATGGAAATACAATGCGAAATAGAGATGAGAAAATTGGACATAGAGATGGCAATGGTCGAGAAGAAAATGGAAATGGCCTAGAAGGAAATGGCAATGGCCAAGAAGAAAATTAAAATTGAAATGAAGGCCGAGAAGGATGAACAGAAGGAAGTGGCCAAGAGGGATAAAAAGAGGCAACGTAAGCTGGAAGTTTTATGGTTAGGTGGCGCACGTAATAGTAGTAGTGGTTTTGACCCAGTCCGAAACATTAACCACTGAACTGTGCAACGAGCCTGCAGGCGCTTGACGGGGGGTGCGCAACATGCCTCTGGGATCTTATAGGTATAGCATATGATTCAAAACTCCTGCGGCTACATGGGGTTCACATCAGTTTCCTCAGGGCTCTTGTAAACAGACGCTATTTTTTTTTAAATGGTGGGCAACATTCCTGGGTGTGAGAGCCTCAGTACTGAGTGAGCAACCAAGCCTGGCACACGCAGCATGACCTCACTGCACTGCTGTTCAGCTTGTGACCACAGCATCGTCTAATAATGTCAAAATATATATGTAACTGGTATTATTTAGCCATGATATTATTACAGAAGAACCTGAGTGTGATAATGACTGTGTACAGTGTTCAAATATCAATGAATCAATGATGTTCACAGTGCTAGCCACGGCACCACAGCATTATTTTGCCCATCAAGGACTCTTCAAATGACTTCTTATGTTCCTTTACAAAATAAACTTATGGTCATTTATTCATTTACAGGATTTAGTAATCAGGATTGTGATAATAGCAGGATTGTGGTGATAATTAGCACTGTGTGTAGTATTGTAAGAGGAGGAAGTTTGGTGAGGGACGAGGGAGTCCAGGAAGTGTCACTGTGGGGCAGCTACTCTTGTTTTGCACACCATACTAGCTTAGTGATTCGCTATAGTGAACACATATGTACATGGGTATATACAATGTGTGTATATAGTGTAATAACAGCATCAGGAGTATGTTGGGAGGAGTTATTTTGGTGAGGGAGGTGGAGTCATATACTCGTAGCGTTGGTGTTGGAGGGCTGGCTGGGTGTGGCAGCTCACACTCACAGAGATCTGGGTCTGTTGATGGTGAATATATATTGTATGTGATAGTGTGTAAATATCTTGTAAATATACATAAATGAACATGAAACATTGGATATATGAGTAATATAATGGAACACATTCGAGACACATATAACACAGTGCCTTGGGACAGTACAGATGTTCTACTGCCATAATATTGTGTATGTATTCATTATCATAGGATCGGCAAGAAAAAACGAAACAAATGTATTTGGAAATGTACGTAAAAAATAAACAAAAAATTATTTGTGGCAACTCGCACCTGTTGAAGCTGGTGCGCGACTGCCCTAGGAAGTCTACGCCACAGGCAACCACCAAATTGTGACGTCACACCCCATTGCGGCCAAAGTAAGTACAATTTCGGTTTTTTTTTTTACATATCTGTGGTCAGGGAAGGGTATTTAACATTTTCAAAAAAAAAAATTACTAAGAATTTATTTCCTGCGCACAGGGGGGGGGGGGGGGTGCCATATTTAGAGCCTGAGCAGCACAGTGGTTAAGATGGTGTCTAAATTTAATGAAAAGGAAGTTTCAAAGTTTTTTACTGTTTTTGAAAAGGTACCCATATCTTTAGACTGGCTTAAAGAGAATTGGGCAATTATGATTCAGTCTTTGTTAACTAGAAAAGCCCAAACTCAATAAGCAACAAAAGAAGGTAATGATTAAATTGTATAAATCTCTGATGCACCCCATTTGGATTACTGTATCCAAGCATAGAGCCATCATCTTCAGAATGACATAGCTGCTCTGAAAAATCTGCAACACCAAGCATACTTGGAGCATACCTGGAGAGGGTTTCGGGAGTTCTTCTACTCCCGAGCCCGGCCCTGGGCCAGGTTCGACTTAAGTTTTTAGAAATGTTAATTATTTACGTTCTAAGGTTGTATATAAAAGTTCTCAAAAAACCTTTTCTAAACGTGCTGAAAACAATGAAATGTCGTTTTTAGGATGTTTTAAAAACATGAAAATGTTTGCTGGGTTGTGATAACAAATAATAATAATAATAATTTCTGACCAGGGGGAGAAAGATACTGGCAGTATGGGGCGTTAAAGTTTATTGAAGATTAAATTCTGCAGAACATGTAAATATGCAAAAAATGTTCTTAAATGCAAACCATGCTCTGAAACTCTCCCTGGACAGATGTAATAGGACCCATTATCACCACACCAGAAATAAATATCTCTTTGATATCCCCAGGGTCAAACTTAATCTGTGTAAACACTCTATGCAAATTAAGGGACCTAGTCTATGGAACTCACTCCCTAGTGAATTGAAAAACTGTAAAACTTTTGCCTTATTTAAAAGCAAAACCAAAAAGTACCTAACTTCATCTATTTAGTTTCCTACACTGAGCTTTAAATTTGCTCTGTACCTAGTGTTACCCAATCTCCTAATTTTTATGTAATATCAAACAACCTTATCATTGTGTTCATTGCTGTCTTCTTTTATGTGCTAGCCATATGCTGTATTGTGACTACCAATTTTTGTCAACTACCATTCAAGCTGTCATTGCAATCAATCTTATATTGTTTCTGCTGTATTGTGCCTACCAATTTGTTGTCAACTACCATTTTAAGCTGTCATTGCAATCAATCATAGCTACCTATGTGCTTTAATATACTGTACCTATAATTTTCTCTCATCTTTTTTTTTTTCATTCCATGTAATCTGTTATCATTTTTTGTCTATAAATTTTGCAAGTATTTACCTCCTTAAAATTTTCTTAGATTAAGGACCTGCCCGAAACGCTGCGCGTGCTAGTGGCTTTACAAGACTGTAATTACCATATTTGTATCCTCACATTCCTTATGTACATTCTTGTATATGCATAAATAAATAAATAAATAAATAAATAAATAAATATAAAGTTCACATAAAGTAAGTAATTATATAAAGTTTATATTAAACACGGTTTATATTATAGACTTAACAAAGTTGATATTATATAAAACTTAATATTGAACATGTAAATATATAAAGTTTCAAATATAAATTAAGTAAATATATAACGTTTATATTAAAATATATAAAGTAAGAATTAACAGTAACAATTCCAAGGACTAGATTTAACTTAAAAGGTACACCCGTAGTAAGTATGAGACCTTAGCCTATAGTGACATGGAAACTAATTCTGCAGAAACCTAAAGGTTAACTGGTACTAGAATTAAGGCCGAGTGCAAATGTGTAGTAATTATATAACACTAGGATATAACAGGCAGGACACAAAGAATAACTAATAAGTGAGAGACCACATAACACGTAATGTACCCGGCCAAGAGGCCGTAAAAGACCTAATGGATAAGGAGAAGGGGGTGTGACTACAAGTAGGGCTTACTAGCACCTAGACTGGGCAAAGTATTAGCTGCGGACAGCGGGACACTTGGGGACCGGCGCTGCACCCCCCTTCCCACATGCAGTGGGGAGACAATCGGGACAACTGTGCAAAGCATGACGGGGGTACAAAAGCAGCCGCTTGCAAAGGGGGGGAGGGTGGGGTTTTGCGAGGGCAGGCGGAGTGAGGCGGAGCCCCATTGTGCGCCCGTATTTATACGGCCCCAAACTGCCCGCGCAACGCCGCGGGACGCGCTGCGCAATTGTTTCTTTCTCCCCCGCCAGAAACATCCCCGCTTGTGATGCAAGCAGTGACCATTTTCTGACCAGGGGGAGAAAGATACTGGCAGTATGGGGCGTTAAAGTTTATTGAAGATTAAATTCTGCAGAACATGTAAATATATAAAGTTCACATAAAGTAAGTAATTATATAAAGTTTATATTAAACACGGTTTATATTATAGACTTAACAAAGTTGATATTATATAAAACTTAATATTGAACATGTAAATATATAAAGTTTCAAATATAAATTAAGTAAATATATAACGTTTATATTAAAATATATAAAGTAAATATATAAAGTAAGAATTAACAGTAACAATTCCAAGGACTAGATTTAACTTAAAAGGTACACCCGTAGTAAGTATGAGACCTTAGCCTATAGTGACATGGAAACTAATTCTGCAGAAACCTAAAGGTTAACTGGTACTAGAATTAAGGCCGAGTGCAAATGTGTAGTAATTATATAACACTAGGATATAACAGGCAGGACACAAAGAATAACTAATAAGTGAGAGACCACATAACACGTAATGTACCCGGCCAAGAGGCCGTAAAAGACCTAATGGATAAGGAGAAGGGGGTGTGACTACAAGTAGGGCTTACTAGCACCTAGACTGGGCAAAGTATTAGCTGCGGACAGCGGGACACTTGGGGACCGGCGCTGCACCCCCACCGCAGGCCAGCGGCCGGACCCCCCCCCCCCCCCCCCCGAAGGGCGAGTGCCAGCTGGCCGCGTGAGGCACTCAATGTAGCAGAGCAACAACGTCCCGTCTGACGTAGGATGTGAGCACTACTCTTCCGCCTGCCGTTTGCCATTATTTCTGATGTGGCGAGCCCGTCCCGAGACAGCTGGGTGCGGAGCGTAGTCATCTGAAGTCAAGCCTAGCGCCGAGAGGGCAGCGCGTAGGATCCTGGAGAAATCTCGCCTGGTGACAGGAGCGCTTGTAGGATCTGTGCTTGTAGGATCCGAAGAGTGTTGATTCCTGACCATGTAAGCGATACCTGGTCCAGTCGGAGCGTGCGTCGATTTTTTGTCGCGTAGCTCACCTCCCCCGGGCTGAAAGGTATAAGGCAGTAAGGGTGGGCAGAAGCGGCGTGCAGTGTTATCGTGACAGGCAAGAGCACAGACGAGAGGGAAACCCTAGCTGAATCAATACGGAGACGAAAAACGGGGGAGGGAGCCCGGCAGCAGGAATTAAGAGAAACCTTAATTAACAATCCTGGATGAATAAAGAGCATCCGAATAATTATACTGTAGCAATGAAGGGGGCTAACAAATCTAAGAATCTTCCAGCAAACGGAAGGGGGAAGTACCTTTGCTAAGAGCAAAGGTGGGAGAAAACCGGTAGGAGAACAGCAAGGAAGCACAAAGCAACTATAACAGGGTAAGACGAAACACTATAAATCTTGAATATAAACAATACATATACCAAGAAAGGGTATAACAACTAAGCAACATGTACATAAACAATAAAATGGAATAAGAACCAATTCTTAAAGCCAAATCTATAACATGCTTGTGTCCTAATCGGATGTAGAATGTGAGCGGGGAACATTACCCTTGGTCTCTATCCCATCTCTGCCTCCAGACGGGTGATTGGGCTGGATAGAAGCCAAGGAGTCTGCCTTAAGTGGCCGCTGAGTGTAGTCTTGTGTTGTCAATGAGCGTCTGCGAGCCGCAGCTAGTACGCCGTGAACTTCGGCAACATCTTTAGAACAGGAGCAAAGTGAAATCGACGGCAGGGAGCTGCCATTCAGTAACTGTAATAAGGATAATAATAAGAATACAATGTCGTAAATAATCGTACAATGAAGAATACAATGTAATATCGTAAATAACAGATGACGGCAAGTGCCGCAGAATGGAAGAAATTAAGAAAGCAACGCCAAACCATAATAACAATTTATATTTTAATAAAATAATACTGGAATGACAGTAACGGTACGGAATAATATTAATACTGCCATATAGCCCAGCAAATAAAGAGAAGATATGGCCCACTGCCTTTTGACGAAAGGCGGTGGAGTTTCTGACGGGGGAAGGAAGAGACAATTGCGCATCGCGTCCCGCAGGCGTGGTGCGGCCAGCCTGGGTGGCATAAAAGGCGCGGGAAGTCAGGTCCCGCTCTCACTCCCTCTCCCGACCAGGTCCAAGATTCACGAAGCGGCTCCACGCTCAGCACCACGCCTCATCGACACGTGGGCCAGTACCCTTACCACTTCTACGTTTTGTTTACTGTATACACGGGATTTCTCAAGCAATCGGGCTCCCTCTCCGCTACTATGGTCCCACAACTGATATTCTCCGATCCTTTGGGGCCTTCCACATCCCAGGCCGGTACCGCAGGGGCCCCCTGCCCTACCCAGCAAACCCTAAGGTAAGAGAGTTTCCTGTACAAGTTAGTCAGGACTACCCCCAGTGCTGGCGTGTGTTTGCGCCGTCCCTCGCGGCCCGTTCGTGCCGCTTAGCTAGTTCCCTAGGGCCTTCCGCCTGCTTGCCTCCCTGGGGTTGTGGCGTTCCTCCAGGTCGGGACGGGTGCGCTGGTTATCTGCGGCGACTTCATGTGGCCTGGTTTCGGTGGTCCTGTGCCCTGGGGCCCGGCCCTATTGCGTGCTCGGTGGACCATTCGTCCCAGGTGTGCCCTCCCCGGTTTGCTGTGCCCCTAGGCTTGCCCTAGGGGCCATGTTTCGCCCGCGCCTGGCCGTGCGTGCGCGGCCAGGCTCCTTCTGTCGTCTGGCATCGCCCTCTGTGGCGACGCCACGCGGCGGTTCCCGGGGTTCTGAGCCCTGGGGCCCAAGCCCGGTAGGCGGCGCCCACGTGGCTTGGAGCTCGGTGAAGCACTCGCCCCAAGGATGCCCTTCGTTTCCTTCCCCGTCCCAGGCGTTTTTCCCCGGAACCTGGTTTGTTGCGCCCTCTTGGCTGGCCCTAGGGGCCAGGGTTCGTGATGCGCTTGGACGTGCGTGACCGGCCAGGCTCCCTGCGAGCGTCCTGGCGTCACCCTGGTGGCGACGCCTCCTGGCCGGGTTTTTAGTTGTCTTTGTCCCTAGGGCCCGACCCTAGGGGCCCATGCCAAGGACGGCATCACCCACGTGGCATGGAGCTCCAGGAGCGCTTGCCTTGGGCTGTGTTCGCTTCCTTCCTGTCCTTCTCCCTTCTCGCCCTCGGGCAGGAGACGCCCTTGTGGCGGCAGTGCCCCGGTGGGTAGGCCCAACACTTTCTTGTTATTGGCTGACTTGCGTCAGCCGGTGTCGTCCGGCATGTTCTTCTGTTGTTTGTCCGGACGGTGATGCCCTGCTTGTTCGTCCCAGTTGTTTGTCCGTCCGGTGTTGCTCGTTTTGTCCGTATCTAGGCGTTTTGCCTGGCTGGGGTAGATCAGCCTGTTCGTTCCTAGACGTTAGTCTGGCTGGTGTAGCCCAGCCTGTTTGTCCTAGAAGTTTGTCTGGCTGGTGTAGCCCAGCCTGTTTGTCCTAGAAGTTTGTCTGGCTGGTGTTGCCCAGCGTGTTCGTCCCTAGACGTTTGTCTGGCTGGTGTAGCCCAGCTTGTTCGTACTAGACGTCTGTCTGGCTGGTGTAGCCCAGCCTGTTCGTCCCTAGACGTTTGGCCGCTTGGTGTAGCCCAGCTTGTTCGTCCCAGTTGTTGTCTGGCTGGTGTAGCCCAGCTCGTTCGTCCCAGACGTTTGTCTGGCTGGTGTAGCCCAGCTCGTTCGCCCCAGACGTTTGTCTGGCTGGTGTAGCCCAGCTCGTTCGCCCAGACGTTTGTCTGGCTGGTGTAGCCCAGCTCGATTCGCCCCAGACGTTTGTCTGGCTGGTGTAGCCCAGCTCGTTTCGCCCCAGACGTTTGTCTGGCTGGTGTAGCCCAGCTCGTTCGTCCCAGACGTTTGTCTGGCTGGTGTAGCCCAGCTCGTTCGCCCCAGACGTTTGTCTGGCTGGTGTAGCCCAGCTCGTTCGCCCAGACGTTTGTCTGGCTGGTGTAGCCCAGCTCGTTCGCCCAGACGTTTGTCTGGCTGGTGTAGCCCAGCTCGTTCGCCCCAGACGTTTGTCTGGCGGGTGTAGCCCAGTTCGTTCGTCCCAGACGTTTGTCTGGCTGGTTTAGCCTGCTTGTTCGTCCCAGTCGTTCGTCTGGCTGTTGAAGTCAGTCTGTTCGTCCCAGTTGTTTGCCTGACTGGTGTAACCCAGCTTGTTCTTCCCAGTCGTTTGTCTGGCTGTTGAAGCCCAGCGTGTTCGTCCCAGTTGTTTGTCCGGTCGGTGTAGCTCAGCTTGTTTGTCCCAGTCGTTTGCCTGGCTGGTGTAGCCCAGCTTGTTCGTCTCAGCTGTTTGTCTGGCTGGCGCAGCCCTGCTTGCTCGTCACAGACGTTTTGTCTGGCCGGTGGAGCCCGGCTTGTTCGTACACGGATGTTCAGTCTGGCCGGTGTAGCCCGATCTGTTCGTACCCAGTCGTCTGGGATGGCCGGTGTATCCCGGCTTGTTCGTACCCAGTCGTTTGGGCTGGCCGGTGTATCCCGGTTTGTTCGTCCCCAGGTGTTTGCTGGCCCCGGTGTCCCACGTTATGTTCGCCCCAGCCGTTTGGCCTGGTCGGGGTAGACCGGCCCGTTTGTACCTTGACGTCTCGTCCACTCGGTAGCCGCCTGTTGTTCCTGCACGTACACGTTCCCTCCTGTTTCCCTGTCCTGTCCTCCAGCGCAGGCGCATGCCGTCGGGCGGTCTGTCCGCTTGGGTGGGCTATGTTATGTTATTATCTTTTATTTAAGTTTCTAAATTAATTATTGCATTGTTCAGCTTAGTTATGCCTTGTATTTACTTACTATTCCTCTAGCAGCGTTAATGCAGTGTCCATTGCTGTGGGATACTCAACTATTTTTGTTTCACTTTTGAGAATATTATTGCTAGGCTAGCCATTCTCCCTTGATTAATACTGTTTTAATAACCATTCCATCCCTTGAACATTACAGTTTTACGCTATCCAAACCATACCATGCACATTACTGTTTATCCTACCATCTTATCCCTTGATTAATCCTGCTTTAAGCTACCAAATCTTCCCATGATTACCACTGTTTCTTTTATTTGTTCAGCTTATATGCAAGTACATTATATTACGGTCTTATTCTCTTATTAGAATATATTATTCCCCTCCCGTTCTCACTGTTCTGTTCTACTCCAGGGTAGGCGCATGCCGTAGAGCGGTCTGTCGGTTTGGGTGAGCTACGCCATGTTATCATTTATTTAAGTTCCCTAAATTATTTATTACTTTGTTCAGCTTTCAGTTATGCCTTGTATTTACTTACTATTCCTGTTGCAGCGTTAAGGCAGTGTCCATTACCGTGGGATATGCAAATAATTTTGTTTTCACTTTTGAGACTATTATTGGTTTACTCTAGACCATCTATTCCATGAATAAGTACTGTTTAATTAACCAATCTATCCCATGAACTTTACAATTTTAATCTATCCAAACTATACCATGCCTATATTACTGTTCAACCTAACCATCCTATACCTTGTATAGTCCTGCTTTAATCTACCCAAATTATCCATGATTATCACTGTTTACTCTTTTATTTGTTCAGCTTAAATACAAGTATATTATATCTTTTATTTGTTCAGCTTAAATACAAGTATATTATAATACGGTCTTAAGCTATTTACTTGTTCAGTTTCAGTTTGTCTTGTATTTACTCCGCTATTTATTCTGTTTCTAGCACTGCTTACGCCTTATGCCTTTCTTACTGTTTTGGCCTCGCTATGTTATTTATATTATTTAAGTTTCTAAGATTAATTTGTTACATAGTCCAGCTCCAGTTATGCCCGGTATTTACTTAATAACACTGTTGCAGTGTTAAAGCAGTGTACATTTCTAGTGGGATACTCAATTAATTTTGTTTTTACTTTTGAGATTATTATTGTTTGAATTCTTCTATACTATACCACGATTAATACTGTCTTAGTATAAACAAACTATACAATGAGTAATACGGTCTTATTATAACCAAACTATACCATGAATATTACTGTTCAATCTATACATGAATATTACTCTCTTAATCTATTTTAACTGCTCAGAGTTTATTACATTGGTTTTATTACGATAGCATTGGCTATGTCCGGTATTCTCAATCACTATGGACACTTAACTTTACCTTGCTTTTGTCTACTTGTGTATGTGACGGTTGCCGGTGCGGCAGCTGGGCCTCCCTGCCTGTTTTCCCCCGTTAGACCTGTCGATGCTTACTTTTTCTTTTTCCGCAGTAGCGAGAAGCCGGATCACGCAGCAACTGCAACACGGAAGAGGGCTCGGGCGACGTCGCGTGAGGACAACAGCGCAGTGGGGTGAGGACGCAGCCGACCTTCGCGTCGCCTCCCCCCCCTCGGGGGCCTCCTCGGGCGGCTCTGATGTGCACGGCGACCACACTTCCCAGAGGCCACTGCCGGCAAAGCGGCGGGTGGCACAGCGTCGCAGCCTCCACCTTTTTTGGCCGACGATTGGACGACGCTGCAGGCGCCCATCGCGCAGGCTCGGGGGCCCTCTCATGTCACAAGCCTTCAGGGCATGGGAACCACCGAGGCAGACCCTGCCGCGGCTGCTACAGCCGCCCCTGCCCCCCACCTTCACCGACCGTCGCCCACGGGCCAAGGCCAGGGGGCATAAGTCGAGGCGATGTGCGAGCTCCTCCAGTTTGTCCTCCTTCCTTCCTAGTTTTGTAGCGTAGTTGCTCTGCCTCCCTGAGGTTTCCCTCGCGGCCAGCGGGCACTCGCCCTTCGGGGGGGGGGTCCGGCCTGCTGGCCTGCGGGGTGGGGGTGCAGCGCCCGTCCCCAAGTGTTCCGCTGTCCGCAGCTACTACTTTGACTTTACAGACATTCTACTAGTAAGCCCTACCTTGTCAGGTAATTCCTTCCTTGGCGGCTCGGCCTCTGGCCTGGGGTTATTTTCTTCTCCAAATACATATCAGGCTTCCCCAGTCACTATGTTTTCTGCCGCCTGATTATTCTCCAGCTAGGGTTTCCCTTATGTTATGTTGTTCTCTTTGGTGTCCTGTTATACTTAGTATTAGATTTGTTACATTCGCCTCACTGCTAATTCTAGACATTAGGACATTAGGTTTCTGCAGAGTTTGTTACTAGGCTATAAGATTACGTTTTACTACGGGTGTACAATTTAAGATGTTTCGTGTACTTTGCGTTAGCCACGGCTATGTTATACATTTGTTAAGTCCTATTTAAAAGCCTGTTTTACTTCTGCAGAATTATTTATCATGTCAATAAAATTACGCCCCCAAGGCTTGGTGTCTTCCTTCCCCTGATCAGAAAATGGCCCACTGCCTTTTGACGAAAGGCGGTGGAGTTTCTGACGGGGGAAGGAAGAGACAATTGCGCATCGCGTCCCGCAGGCGTGGTGCGGCCAGCCTGGGTGGCATAAAAGGCGCGGGAAGTCAGGTCCCGCTCTCACTCCCTCTCCCGACCAGGTCCAAGATTCACGAAGCGCCCACCCTCCTCCCCCTTTCTGCTGGCTGCCAGTTCTCACGGTTCTGACTACGTCAGTCGTTGGTCCTCACGTTTTCCTCCCGTTTCACTGGGGATGGGTGGGGGGGGGGGTGCAGCGCCCGTCCCCAAGTGTTCCGCTGTCCGCAGCTATACTACTTTGACTTTACAGACATTCTACTAGTAAGCCCTACCTTGTCAGGTAATTCCTTCCTTGGCGGCTCGGCCTCTGGCCTGGGGTTATTTTCTTCTCCAAATACATATCAGGCTTCCCCAGTCACTATGTTTTCTGCCGCCTGATTATTCTCCAGCTAGGGTTTCCCTTATGTTATGTTGTTCTCTTTGGTGTCCTGTTATACTTAGTATTAGATTTGTTACATTCGCCTCACTGCTAATTCTAGACATTAGGACATTAGGTTTCTGCAGAGTTTGTTACTAGGCTATAAGATTACGTTTTACTACGGGTGTACAATTTAAGATGTTTCGTGTACTTTGCGTTAGCCACGGCTATGTTATACATTTGTTAAGTCCTATTTAAAAGCCTGTTTTACTTCTGCAGAATTATTTATCATGTCAATAAAATTACGCCCCCAAGGCTTGGTGTCTTCCTTCCCCTGATCAGAAAAATAGTATTAACGTAGGCCCTGGGCGGCTGCATCCCGGCACCGCTGCGTGCGTTGATGGTGATCAGAGGAATATCCGGCTCGCGTTCTCTTCCTCGCCGCAGTAGGGTGTGAAGGGGGGGGGGGGTTCCGGCTTGTCGTGGCTGCGAATAAAGGGAACAGAAGAAACCGGCAATGAGCGCCAAGCGGGCAGAGCGCAGTGGAAGGAATAGCGGTTGGAGGTAAGGGCCCCTAACCTAATGATAGATGAGGTAAAATTAAATAGAATACTATTACGTAGTAATAGTTTTGCGAGGGCAGCGGCGAGGGCAGGCGGAGTGAGGCGGAGCCCCATTGTGCGCCCGTATTTATACGGCCCCAAACTGCCCGCGCAACGCCGCGGGACGCGCTGCGCAATTGTTTCTTTCTCCCCCGCCAGAAACATCCCCGCTTGTGATGCAAGCAGTGACCATTTTATTTAGGAACAGTACATACATAGTTGCAGCGTTACAGTACAAACATTCTGTTAGATTTAAAGATAGAGGTAGTACATACAATACTTGGTCTAACAGGTTGTTGCATGGAGCAGTTCACAGGCCCAACGAAAATCACTCCAGAGCAAAGTCAACTCTCGTGTCAGGAACGGTTGATGGCCACAAGGCTAACAACACTGCAAACCAGGCATGACAGGGTGGATCTCATTGAAACTTTTAAAATACTGAACAATTTGGAGGATGTTGATCCGGAAACGTTCTTCAGAAGGTAAGATGTAATATGAACGAGTAGCAATGGTTTCAAGCTCAACAAGTCACAATGTAGGACTGAGAACAAGATATGCTTTTTCATCCATTGAGTTATAAACCCGTGGAACTGCCTACCCGCCGAAGGCGTAAATACAAAAACTGTTAAATTTTAAGCAAATGGGGGGGACCTTAGACGAGCTGCTGGCTTCCTGTCCTCGTCGAGGGTACTAGTACCAGTGGCTTTCATGTAAACTCAGGTAATAAGTCTTTAGTTTCATACTTTTTCTCATAACCTTAAAAAAAAGCAAGAGCTACTCCAGGTCATAAAGGAGGCGAGACAGCTGATAAACAATTAGACCAATATCAAATCTACCGATAATACAAAAAATATTAGAAAAAATTATTTACAAACAGCTCTACTCCTACTTTGTAAACTTCAACAAATGCAAATATTTATTCAGGTAAAGTACATACATACAAGGTAAGATATAAAAGTTGATGGATTTATAGATAGAGCTAGTACATACAATGTACATACAGTACATACTCAACACAAAGCTGCTATTAGGACAATATCCAACTCTGGCCCCAGACATCACTCGGTACCCCTACTCAAATCTCTGACTATGTTTTTTTGTTTTTTTTTTGGAGATATATACAAGAGTTGTTATATTCTTGTACAGCCACTAGTACGCGTAGCGTTTCGGGCAGGTCCCTGGAATACGATCCCCGCCGCGAAGAATCGTTAAATATGTTAGATATTAAGTCACTGCACATCCTCTCATGTGTATTATACATATATAAAACGCTGAACTGTAATACCAATCCTGACCTCAAAAGCTTCCTAGAAGGTTGTAACAGAACCCATGAGCACCACACCACAAACAAATACAGTTTTGATATTCCAAGAGTACGACTTAATCAAACTAGAAATGCTCTACAAATCAAGGGACCCAGAATGTGGAATGACCTTCCCAACCATGTTAAAGACTGTACCTCTCTCAACCAGTTTAAGATAAAAACGAAGCACTACCTAATAAATTCCCTGTAACCTACCTTACCCCTCTATTGTCAACCCATGTCTGTTTTTTTAAACAACGCTGTTTGTTGACCTAATTGTATTTGTGCTGTTTTTTCTGCCGTGTTCCCCCCTTTTTTATTTATATTTGTTCTCAACACATTTTATACTTTAATCTCATTTAGTATTAAGTTTTAGTCTTTAATGTTTTTCCTGCCCGAAACGCTTTGCGTAATAGTGACTTTAGGCATTGTATGTACTAGCTCTATCTATAAATCTATCAATTTTTGAATAACCTCTTGTATGTATGTACTTTACCTGAATAAACATTTATTTATTTATTTATTTATTATTATAATGCCTAAAGCCACTATTACGCAAAGCGTTTCGGGCAGGAAAAACACTAAGACTAAAACTTAATACTAATTGAGATTAAAGTATAAATTGTGTTGAAGAAAAAAAAAAGAAAAAAAAATGGAAAAAGGGGGGGGGGGAAACATGGCAGAAAAAAAAGCAAAAATACAATTTGGTCAACAAACAGCATTAAAAAAAATAAAAAAATAAAATAAAATAAAATAAAATGTTTATTTAGGTAAGGTACATACATACAAGAAATTTTACAAAGATTGGTTGACTTATAGGTAGAGCTAGTACATACAATGCCTAAAGCCACTATTACGCAAAGCGTTTCGGGCATGAAAAACTTAAATGACTAAAGCTTAATACTAATTGAGCATAAAGAGTAGAATGAAAACAAGAAATGAAAACATAGCTGAAAAAGCAGCACAAATATAATTATATCGACAAACAGCGCTCTTTAAAAAAAACAGACATTGGTTGACAATAGAAGGGTAAGGTAGGTTACAGGGAATTTATTAGGTATAGCTTCGTTTTTATCTTAAACTGGTTGAGAGAGGTACAGTCTTTAACATGGTTGGGAAGGTCATTCCACATTCTGGGCCTCTTGATATGTAGAGCATTTCTAGTTTGATTAAGTCGTACTCTAGGAATATCAAAACTGTATTTCTGGTGTAGTGCTCATGGGTTCTGTTACAACCTTCTATGAAGCTTTTGAGATCAGGATTGGCATTATAGTTTAGCGTTTTATATATGTATAATACACATGAGAGAATGTGCAGTGACTTAATGTCTAACATATTCAGAGATTTGAGTAGGGGTACCGAGTGATGTCTGGGGCCAGAGTTGGATATTGTCCTAATAGCAGCTTTGTGTTGAGTAATTAGAGGACGTAAGTGATTTTGGGTAGTAGAGCCCCAAGCACAAATACCATAGTTGAGATATGGATAGATAAGGGAGTAATAGAGTCACCAGGGCAGGGCGTGGTACATAATATCTGATCTTAGAAAGAATGCCCACAGTTTTTGAAACTTTTTTTGATATATTTAGAATGTGTCCCTGGAAATTCAGCTTGTGGTCAATGAGAATGCCAAGGAATTTGCCATCTAATTTGTTACAAATTTGGGTATTGTTTATTTTGAGATTTATTTGATTAGAGGATTTATTGCCAAACAGAATATAGAAAGTTTTGTCAATGTTAAGGGTGAGTTTGTTGGCAGTTAGCCAAAGATGGACTTTATTTAGCTCAGTATTTACTGTGGCATTTAGAGCAAGGGGGTCAGGACTGGAGTAAATGAAGGTTGAGTCGTCAGCAAATAGAATTGGTTTGAGGTGTTGGAAAGCATTTGGAAGGTCATTAATGTAGATGAGAAAGAGGAGAGGGCCAAGTATGCTGCCTTGAGGAACACCAATGTTGATGGGTAGGGTGGGAGAAATTGTATTATTCACAGAAACATATTGGAGCCTATCAGTAAGGTAGGATTTGAGGTATTGCAGGGAATGTCCTCTGACTCCATAATGATGTAATTTAAGAAGAAGGTTTTGGTGGTTGACAGTGTCAAAAGCTTTACGCAGGTCCACAAATAACCCAACAGGGAACTCATTTTTATCAAGAGCTGTATGAATCGAGTTAAGCATACTAATAAGTGCATCGTTAGTGCTTTTTTTGGGTCTGAAGCCATATTGGCAAGGGCTAAGTATATTGTGTTTGGCTAGATATGAGTAAAGCTGCTTATAGATTAGTTTTTCAAAATTTTTTGACAAGTTTGGCAGGATTGATATAGGTCTGTAGTTGTTAACATCTGTGAGATCACCACATTTGTGGACAGGCGTTACTCTCGCATTTTTTAGAATATCTGGAAAGGTTTGGAGTTCAAGTGACTTGCTGAAGTGCAATGCAATGGCAGGAGCTAAAAATCTGGAGGCTTTTTTGAAAATAAGAGTTGGTATCTCCTCAAGGGCACTAGACTTGGTTTTAAGGGAAAGGGTTATGTCAGTAACATCAGTGGAATTAGTAGGCATTAGGTACAGAGACTGTGGATAGTGACCTGTAAGATAGTCCTGAATATTAGTACTGGAAGATGGAATATCATTTGCAAGGGATGACCCAGTGGAAGAGAAGAACCTATTGAACTCTAAGAGCAGTGTCAAAGGCTGAAAGCAGACCATCATTATTTGACAGGAGTATTGGTTTGTTATTTAAAATCTTCTTTGATCCCAATATTTGTGAAATTGTGCTCCATGTTTTGTTAATATTTACTAAATAATTTGACTTGATTTGATTGAAATGTTATGTACTCTCACAGACCAATGTACCTTCTTGTATATAAATAAATAGATTTCAACTGTAAGGGGTATGGTTTGCACCTTTTTATTCTAATAATGGATGTGTTCTCTGATAAGAGAACACATCCATTATTAGAATATCCTTAACCAAACCCTCTTCCTTCCCTCTTCCAAGTACTATAGTGTCTTAATGGCTTGGCGCTTTTCCCCCTGATAGTTCTTTTCCCTTCCCTTCTCTGATAAGAGTTCGCTTTGTTAACAAACAAAGTAATACAAACAGTGCGCTAAGCATTGTAAATGGAAGCGCTAATTATATGATGAGGTGTCATGTATTTATTCAGACTAGAACAGCAGCGAACACAAACCAGCGCATATACGAATGAAATGGTTTGTATGTACAAATTTCTCATTGAACCAAGTTGTGTCTAGTGCGAGAACCGAAACTGCAGTAGACGACTTGTTACGCTGTACCCAGATTTTGCTAGTGGAGGCTAATAGATCAGTTTTAGTTTAGTTCATTTATTATGCACCCCATACCCATCTTGATGGCAATAGTTGAAAGGGTTACAGAGGCACATAATGGGCTCAGGGACTGAACCCCACAATTTATTTATTTATTTATTTATTTATTTATTTATTTATTTATGCATATACAAGAATGTACATAAGGAATGTACGTGAGGATACAAATATGGTAATTACAGTCTTGTAAAGCCACTAGCACGCGCAGCGTTTCGGGCAGGTCCTTAATCTAAGAAAATTTTAAGGAGGTAAATACTTGAAAAGTTTATAGACAAAAAAATGAAAACAGATTACATGGAATGAAAAAAAAAGAAGATGAGAGAAAATTATAGGTACAGTATATTAAAGCACATAGGTAGCTATGATTGATTGCAATGACAGCTTAAAATGGTAGTTGACAACAAATTGGTAGGCACAATACAGCAGAAACAATATATGATTGATTGCAATGACAGCTTCAATGGTAGTTGACAAAAATTGGTAGTCACAATACAGCATATGGCTAGCACATAAAAGAAGACAGCAATGAACACAATGATAAGGTTGTTTGATATTACATAAAAATTAGGAGATTGGGTAACACTAGGTACAGAGCAAATTTAAAGCTCGGTTTTGCGAGGGCAGGCGGAGTGAGGCGGAGCCCCGTTGTTCGCCCGTATTTATACGGCCCCAAACTGCCCGCGCAACGCCGCGGGACGCGCTGCGCAATTGTTTCTTTCTCCCCCGCCAGAAACATCCCCGCTTGTGATGCAAGCAGTGACCATTTTTGGTTTTGCTTTTAAATAAGGCAAAAGTTTTACAGTTTTTCAATTCACTAGGGAGTGAGTTCCATAGACTAGGTCCCTTAATTTGCATAGAGTGTTTACACAGATTAAGTTTGACCCTGGGGATATCAAAGAGATATTTATTTCTGGTGTGGTGATAATGGGTCCTATTACATCTGTCCAGGGAGAGTTTCAGAGCATGGTTTGCATTTAAGAACAGGGTTTTGTAAATGTAGTTGACACAAGAGAATGTGTGGAGGGAGTTAATATTTAGCAAGTTTAGGGATTTAAACAAAGGAGCTGAGTGTTGTCTGAAAGCAGAGTTAGTTATTATGCTGATAGCAGATTTTTGCTGTGTGTTGATGGGCTTAAGGTGGTTTGCAGTGGTAGACCCCCATGCACAGATACCATAATTAAGATAGGGGTAGATTAGTGCATAATATAGTGAGAGGAGAGCAGAGTTAGGAACATAATATCTGATTTTGGAGAGTATACCAACTGTCTTAGAGACTTTCTTAGTTATGTGTTGAATGTGGGTGCTGAAGTTGAGTCTCTTGTCTAGGAATAGGCCAAGAAACTTGCCATCATTTTTATTACTGATGTTAATGTTGTCTATCTGTAGCTGAATTGCATTTGATGATTTGCTTCCAAATAAGATGTAGTAAGTCTTTTCGATGTTTAATGTTAGTTTGTTCGTTGACATCCATAAGTGGACGTCAATTAGCAATTCATTTAGCTAAGCAAGTTACAGATAGATCAGCCACGCATTTCACGTTCTCTCCTGATCATGTATGTCTAGCCGTCCTGTGAGATGGGAATATTAAATGAACTCACAGCTAGTTTTTCATCTACACTGTGTGATCTTTCATATAGAATGGGGTAGCAGTACATTGCTGTGTATATATTATATATTATATTATTATATATATGTTTATTCAGGTAAGGTATATACATACAAGTGATGTTACATTAATGGATTGATATATAGATAGAGCTAGTACATACAAAGCCTAAAGCCACTATTACGCAATGCGTTTCGGGCAAGAAAAACATTAATATCTAGAACTTAATACTAATTGAGCATAAAGAATAAAAAGTGTTGAGAACAAATACAAATAAAGATAAAAAAAAAAAGGGGGAACATGACTGAAAAAGCAGCACAAATACAATAGGTTGACAAACAGTGTTGATTAAAAAAATAGAAAATAACGGACATGGGTTGACAATAGAGGAGTGAGGTAGGTTACAGGGAATTTATTAGGTAGTGTTTAGTTTTTATCTTAAACTGGTTGAGAGAGGTACTGTCTTTAACATGGTTGGGAAGGTCATTCCACATTCCACATATATATAAAGATCTTATATATACATTTTATGAATAAATATAAATAGTAATAATAATAATAATAATAATACAAATAATAATATAATAATAATAAATAATAATGTGAGAGCGTGCGTGCATGAGAGCCCGAGGAGCGCGAGCGCGGCACAGTGTACGTGTGTCACCCCAAACATCCTGGTACGTCACCACTGTGGGGTGAGTGTCACGTGTGTTGTGCATGTGTGTTGGTGACCAGCAGGTGTGGGCAGCTGTGTCAGGTGTGGGCAGCTGTGTCAGGTGTGGGCAGCTGTGTCAGGTGTGGGCACAGCTGACCCAGCTGCCCCCACACAGTGTCAGGGCTCCGGGCGCCAGGTAACCCCGGGTACTACAACAGGTGGTTGGTTCCCCACCTGCCCCTCCCTCTGCGCCTCCACCTGCCTCCTCTAACATGTACTCTCCCTTGTCCTCTCATGGGAGGTAGTGTGGTGTGCTGGTGTTATCCCGGCCATGGCAGGCACTCAATATTTATGTCCCAAAACACCTGACATGTGGGAGGAATAATTACTCAACAAAGGCTCGTCCATTGTCTGGACCAGTTGGCATGATACGAGAAGTTACCTGTTCAGACTGGTGCAAGTTACATTACTTACAAGTTATTAATGTGTAGCAGATTGAGTTCATTCTCGACTCACAATCAAGAATTCTGGGTTCGTATCCCAGGTGGGACAGAAATTGTTGGGCACTGTTTCCTGTCCCCCTAACGCACCTGTTCACATAGCAATAAATAGTTACCCAGGAGTAAGTCAGCTTCTGGGGTTGCATCCCAGGGGGGGGGGGAGGGAGGGGATCAGTAATTCGACCTTGGGTACTCACCTAGTTGTACTTGCAGGGGTTGAGCCTCGGCTCTGGTCCTGCCTCTCGACTGTCAATCAACTGGTTTACAGGTTTCTGAACCTATTGGGCTCTTGCACTTGAAGCTGTGTATGGAGTCAGCCTCCACCACATCACTGTCTAATGTATTCCATCTGTTAACTTCTCTGACACTGAATTTTTTTTTTCTTATGGCTGTATTGTCCATTTGGGTACTGTACGTAGTTTCCACCTATGTTCCCTTGATCATATTCAACCTGTGCTGAATAGATTGTCTTTGTCCACCCTGTCAATTCCCTTGAGAATTTTGTAGGTGGTGGTCATGTCTCCCAAACTCTGTCTTCCAGGGACGTGAGGTTTAGCTCCCGCAGCCTTTCCTCGTAACTCGTACCTCTCAGTTTTGGGACTAGTCTGGTGACATACCTCTGAACCTTCTCTAACTTTGTCTTGTATTTAAATAGGTATGGACTTCAGGTTGGAGCTCCATACTACAGGATTTGTCAAACATATTTACCAGAGTGCCACTAATACTTGTGATACCAAGCCCCAGATCTTTCTCTCTATTTGTCTCTAGGCAACAATATATCTTGGATAAGTTGCTCCACAACGTTGTTGCTTGGATCGTTGACTTCCTATGGCCTCTCATGCCACTCAATGCTAGGAAGCTTTGGGTATCTTTGAGTAAATTTGGGTAGCTTTGGGTTATTAGACTGACTGCTCCCAGATGTTACCTTGTGTTCAGCCTCCTGCTCCTTTCACCTAATTTAATTAATTACTTTACACTTACCTGAGTTAAACTTTAGTAGCCATATTTTTAGACCATTTCTCCAGTTTGTCCAGATTGTCCTGTAGTCTGTCTTGATTCTTGATTGATTCTTCCCATAATTTTTACATCAGCAAAAATTGAGAGGAATGAGTCTATACCCTCAGGAAGATTGTTTACATGTATCAGAAACAGGATAGGTCCAAGTGCAGAGCCCTGTAAGACTTCACTGGTGACATCACCCCCCCCCCATCCCCTCCGCTGGTGGGATAGGGATTAGGGCCTCGATACAATGTATACAGAGACTGCCTGTCCCCCTGACAAAATTAATTAAAATTATTTATATACAAGTAGGTACAATGGGTTTGTGAGAGTACATAACATTGGTGTTCTTACATTCTTGCAAATGTTAATTTTTACATTATGAGTTATACAGTATGTATTTTTGTATTGACAAGTTAGTCCAAACATATTTAACTGACAGCAACATAGGATGACATCTGTAGTTAAGTTACTAATTAAATTATAGTTTGTTGGAGCTGTTTTTAACCTAAAATACAGTACAATGGGGCCTCGACTTCCGATGCTAATCCGTTCCCAGAGACGGATCGGAAGTCAAAATATCGGAAGTCGAAGCGAATTTTCCCATAGGAAATAAAGGGATTTGAATTAATCCGTTCCCCACCCTCCAAAATATTAACATAAAAATACATTTTATACTGAATACAATGTTTTTTTCTAACTACAATACAGTACCAAAGTTACTCTTACCTTTATGGAGGGCTCTTGATGGCGTATGGAAGATGGTGATGAGGGGGGAGGAGGTGAGTTATTACTGTTTGGAAGGGGAGTCCCCTTCCATTATCACATCAGGCAGTGATGTTTTCTCTGGGGTACTCTCAAGTTTTGCCTGAATACCACTAGGACCTGGTTGTGGTTCAGTGCTTGTTTGTCTCACTACAAATTTGTCAAGAGACATTTGTTTTTCCCTGCGTTTGAACATTTGTCTGTAATGTTGCATCACTTTAGCACCCATAATGTCCTTTTTCTTAGCTAGTATGGTGGATATCGTTGACCGAGATTTGTTGTACTGCCTAGCCAGTTCACCTACCTGCACACCATCTTCATATTTACGAATGATCTCTTGTTTCTGCTCTATGGTCATCCTTACATGGGATCTCATATGTTGAGCCTTACCACTGACTTTCCTGGGACTCATGGCATGATATATATTAACTTTAATGTTCAAAATGCAAAAAATCCCCACAAAAGCGAAATTTCTTATAGGCGTGATCGTCACTAAGCGGGCAGCTGTAGTAAACTGAGGCAGGTCAGCCGCGTGACCAGGAACCACGTGCTCGGTCGACCCGAACGTGTACCAACAAATATCGGATGTCGACGACACCATTGGATGTCGAGTCGCATTTTTTGATGAAATTTACATCGTAACTCGAAATTATCGTAAGTAGGGGCAATCGTATGTCGAGGTGCCACTGTATTTCAATTACAAAATTGATCATTATGAAAGTGGTATAGAAAGTTTGTTTCGAGAACTCGTGGTGAAGAGGTTCATATTGAAACTTCAGATATTAAATTCAGTCTTTTAATTCATTAAGATCACTAGATGGAAACACAGCAGAAGGCCTTGCTACCCACCCACATCTTACCTTGTCTTGCCTAGGAATCCTACACTGTTCTTATATGCTGTATATGAATGTACTTATATGTACTGTACTTTTGTCTTAAATTCATGCTGTACTAATAATAATGATTATTAGTTATCTAGCTGTTAGTTATCCTCCATTAACTAGCTGTTCTTCTCAGCTGATTTCTGCAAGGTTTTGGTTTATTTGTTCCCAGTTAATCAGTTTATTATTAAGCAGGTAACTGGTGTTTATTCAGTTAGAATTTGTTTAATTGTAAATTTAATTGTATATTTAATTGTATATCATGACAAAGTAATCATTTGGCTATATCATGTAAATTGATCAAACTGAATTGGGTACTGGTAGGTATTTTAGTTATTCCGGCATTTTATTTCCTTTACTGTATATTGTTACTAAGAGTACAGTATTTGGAGAGAATAAAAGTTTTGCCAGAGAGATTTGGAGAGATACTAAGAGTATTTGGAAGTAATGAATTATTACTTCCCACATCTTTCCCACACATGCTCTGTCATTTTGTACTTATAATATGATATTTTCTTTTGCAGTTACTGTATTGGTAAAAAATTAATGCAAGTACTGACTGTAGTTTTGGCTCTGGCAATGGCTACCACAAGTACAAAAGGAGAAATGGTAGATGTTTCAGACTTCTTCCCAGATGTTAGTGAAGACCTCAGCAAGGTCACATGGGGTCATGCAATTAATAGCAAAGATGATTTGGAAAAAAACATTACAGGTACAGTATGTTAGAAAAATTAATTTTAGTTCCGTATTAAAATTTAACATTCAACTTTAGTAGGACATATTGAACTGGAGATGGTAGGATGGTATGGTACCAATTATATAGCACTAAATATGTTGGTGAAAATCCATGGCTGATGTAATGGCAAGAACATCACAAAGATCACCTAAATTTATCCAAGGGCCACCATCTCTCTAGTGACCTTGGCAAGGACAGAAGCAAGTGGCTTATCAAAGGTCCCCCATTTATCATTAAACAGTGTGTCATAAAGTAGGACATGGAGGTGATCATGATGGGATGGCTTCCTGGGGGGCTGGATGAATACAAACATTAACCCTTACACTGCTCAGGGGTCCTTGGGACATTTACACCCCTGTGCGCAAGAAAAAAAAAAATTCAAAAATTTTTTTTCGTCTTCTAAACATGTTAATTTGTGTCCCCTGAGCACGGGGGAAAAAAAAAATCGTAGGTGACATATTTTGGGCGCAATTGACCGAGGAAGTCTGGCAAAAAGTGGGCGTTGACAGAGCGGTCGTCAGACCCGGTCAGCGTCACCCGCGCTGACAGATGGGAGTTGCCACAAAGATATTATTACCTAATTGTTTCAATGTCTCCGATTGATTTTTTCTTAGTTTTTTTGCAGTAATATTATTCAATAGTGTGTATTGTAATATATTTATATAATAAAAGTGGTGAATAATCGCTATACTCAAAAGTACGATGTGTATATTAGTGATTCAATTATTATGTTTATAAAACAATACAATAAACAAATAGTTTTGCTGCTATTACACTCTATACACAGGTTATATATAAGTATCTGCATGTTTTGGTCACCATAACGAACCACTAAGTTAGTATTGAGAGTCGAAAAGCAACGAAGAGTTACCACCACACACCAGCCTGCCACTCCCTCAACACACGCACTAAACTTTCTCCCCCAACAATACCGTTTGTGGTGTTATTACACTATATACAGACGTTATATATAAGTATGTATATATTTTGTTCACCACAACTGTACAGCTAAGCTGATATAGTTAGTTCAGGCACTAAGAGTCGTCGCTATACACAGATGGCGGCTGGCGGCTCCCTCACTCTTTCAAGGTCACACACACTAAACTTTCTCCCCCAACAATACCTTTTGCAGTGTTATTACCCTATATACACACATATTATATATAAATATCTACATGTTTTATGCACCGTAACTGTACACCTAAGCTTGTAGTGCGCCCAAAGAGCATAGTGGCCACCCTCTAAACAGCTAGACAAATCGTGCAGACGACGTCACCTCCGTCACCCATATGGCTCCTCCCAGCATAATCCTTTTGCTGTTATTACACTAATACACACATTATATATAAGTATCTACATTTGTGTTCACCATAGAGAACCACTGACCTGGTATGGTAAATGCAAACAATAACAGCTAGCCACACAGTCAGTAAACGATGCTGTCTCCCTCCATCTCTCAGCATCACTCCTCCCACAGAGCTAATTATTACAACAATCCTGCTATTATCACAACCCTGGTTATTTATATCACAGTCATGGGTCATCTGTAATATTGTCATCGCTAAATAATAACCATTATATATTTATTTTGACATTTTTCGGCGATGCTGTGGTCACAAGCTGAACAGCAATGCTGTTCGCTCATGCTGCGTGCGCCGGCCTTGGTTGCTCCAACAGTACTGTGCCTCTCACACCTGAGAATATTGCCCACAATTTTTTTTTAAAATGGCATCTGTTTACAAGAGCCCTGAGGAAGCTACTGTGAACCCCGTGTAGCCGCGGGCCATTTGAATCAGGCCTGGCACCCTATGGCGTATATATACGCCATGCGCACCATTGGACATGTTACTCAGGGCGTATATATACGCCATGCGCAGTTTAAGGGTTAAAACCAAGTGTTATGGAAGTAGGCTTGTGGATAGTCAAGGTAGGGGGAACAAATTTGTTGTAAACTTGGCAGCCCAGGCAGGAAGGTGGGCATTTTAGGATTGCTGTTTTGTTGAATTCCAGTTATGTGAGGATTATACTGCTATTGATATATTGAAGGACAACTTTTGAAAACCATTCAACCCAGAAAATTAAGATATGTGATAGCAAATATTTCAGTACAGTGCTCATACATTGTAAATTGAGGACTGAATAATATATTGCTAATTGTCTTTTTAACAAACCAACTTGTGCACAAAGCTTCGGTCTTCTTTACACATGGTTGAAGTATGTATCTCACTTAGAAAGATTAATTCACAATTAGGAATACTGTCCTAGTTATAATAGTAGAAAGATGTGCTGGTTATTACCACTGGTGTGAAGTGCACTATTATTTTCCCTTAACAAAACCATTACTCTGAATATATTAGGCAGAGAGTAATACCAATAAAGATTTAACTCATTGTATTGCATAAGGTTTGAAAGTATACTTTGTCTGAAATACTTTGTGTAATAGTGGCTTTTAGTGTGTGCTTGTGTGTGTGTGTGTATACCTTGTCTAGCAGTTTTACCTCAATATTATCTATATGATTTTTGTATTTATTCATTATACCTGTCATGATATAGTTTAATGCATTTTCTGAGGGGAGCCGTGTCAACTTCCTGGAGCTATTAGACTAATATTAGCTATATTAGTCTGGGGCTTCAATCATATGGAGTTGTCATGCCCTACTGGGAACCACGAGCCAAAACCTTGTTTCCACAGAGAGGCGAAAGGAGCAATGGCCTATGAAAACTCAACTCTTTGAAAATATTTTAATGTCTGCCATCGACTGGGGTTGAGCATCCAGAAAAATTGGCGCCCCTAAACAGACCCCAACTTGTAGAAAATTGCAACCAGACACCGAAACAGGAAATAAACCCCCTCCCTAAGAAAAACAAGGAAATAAGCAAACCATCTTGAACCTGATGCGCCTCTCATTCGGTCTTCCTCTTCCTTTCCCCCGCCTCACCGAGCTGACCATCTGCCCACCAGTTTGTTGACTGAAGCCGACTGGGACGGAAGTCTACTCTGGCTTCGATTGCCTGTCAGGATTTTGACCCTAGCGGTGGTGTCTGCTGTGTGTTGAAGCGTTGGCCAGGAGTTACAAGTACTAGGGTTGCATGCACTTATGGTTCTCTTCCCTAGGTGCCCTGTAAGTACTTCCCTTGGGTTTCAGGGTTCTCTTCCCTGGAGCTTTTGGGTCTCACTCCCGTAGGGGGTGGCAGTCGCTTGGCTTCTGCCTCACCCTTGGTGTTGGCAGTCGCTTGGCTTCTGCCTCGCCCTTGGGGTTGGCTTAGGTCTTGGTGTTTTTGTTTTACCCTGGGTTGAGAGTGTTTGTTGCTGGTTGGGGTGCACGGTGCTGTGCAGCTTGCATAACAGCAGGGGATGTGACACACTCTGGCCTCCTGTTGTTGTGGAGAACGTATAAACATGTAGCTTTTTAGTTTTCCTGCCTGGTGGAGTGCTGCCTGGCTTCCCATTTGGTTCGCCTAGGTTCTGTTTGGTGGTCCTCCACTTAGCCCCGACTGCTTCCTTACAGGGGTCAATTTGCCTGGTATATAGACAGGGTTCAACCGACTTTGGCAGCACCAGTGCCAGGGCTTTCCATAGGAACACAGGCCCTGGAAACCCATCGGGGCTCGGGTGACTGGGGGTACGTCTTCCGAGTCCCATCTTGCCTTGTGCGAGTTTATAGGTTGTTCATTGCCCTTGTCTCAGGGTGCCAATCACCTGTTTTCCTCTTTCAGGCTGCTTGTTGGGTCGACAACACCTTCAATCTGGAGTCATGCGGGTCTTGTTCCCTGCTCATTCTCCAGTTTACCCACTCTTCTTCGGAAGATCTTAGGGGTCAAGCAGCTGTCGTGTTGCATGGTAGGTTTAGGTAATTGCAACGCGCTAGGTTGGTTGCCTGCTTGAATGCCCCAGAGCTGCCCCGTTTTGATTAGGGCCCAGACTTGGGGACGTTGGTAGCTTTGGCCTTAGTTCAGTCTACACTCTTGAGACCTCCCCCCCACACCCGGCTCCCAAAGGTCTGAGGGTTGAGTCAGAGTCTTCGGGATGAGACTCGGGTCGCCCCAGGGGGCTGCCCCGTTTAATGCAGGGACAGAGGCCTTTGAGTGTTCCTCCCGCCGAGGCGTCTGGGCCTTCCCAGCAGGCCCCCTCCTTCTTTGAGTCTGTTTCCCATGAACTCTGCCTTTTCTGGGGGTGCCCCTACAGCTCCCTGGAGCTATCCATGGCTGATATGGATACCCTAACTATTTTGCGTCAGTCGACGTGGGTGGAGCTCTAGCCTACCGGGGACCAT
Organism: Procambarus clarkii; assembly: GCF_040958095.1. Taxonomy (NCBI): domain Eukaryota; kingdom Metazoa; phylum Arthropoda; class Malacostraca; order Decapoda; family Cambaridae; genus Procambarus; species Procambarus clarkii. The sequence goes on from NC_091162.1 coordinate 24,611,397, forward strand.
GAGTCGGAACCTGGCCCCCCTCACAGAGGCACGGGGAGCAATGACCCATAGAAATGCACATGTGATTTGGAGCATTCTATATCTGCCATCGACCGGGACAGGCACCCAGAAAGGTAAGTGTCACAAAACAAACCTCTATTCTGGTTAACAATGAAAATCGTCAAACGAGTGGACAGAACTCTCCAAAAGAAAAACGAGCAAGCAAGCATGACGTCACATGAGCCGCGCCGCATGTCTGTGCAGCTCCGCCCTCCCTGGGAGGGGGAAGGGAGAAGGGGAAGGGGGAGCCCCAGATCCTCGCATCGGCGATCCCTGCCCCAGTTCCTCGGCTGATGGGATCGTGCATAGTCGTGTGGCTCCAGCTCCAGTCTTCTCTCAGTGCTGTCACTTGTTTTTTAGTTCTGCTCTTATGGTCTACAGGGAGCCGGTCGGCCGAGCGGACAGCACGCTGGACTTATGATCCTGTGGTCCCGGGTTCAATCCTGGGCGCCGGTGAAAAACAATGGGCAGAGTTTCTTTCACCCTATGCCCCTGTTACCTAGCAGTAAAATAGGTACCTGGGTGTTAGTCAGCTGTCACGGGCTGCTTCCTGGGGGTGGAGGCCTGGTCGAGGACCGGGCTGCGGGGACACTAAAGCCCCGAAATCATCTCAAGATAACCTCAAGATGGTGGTCGTGTGAACTGGGAGTATTATTATCAGGTTCTTGGGCTGCATGTGCTTAGGGTCTTCTTCCCTGAGTGACCTGTAAGTACCGTCCTTGGGGCTTGGTGTTCTCTTCTACAAGTCGCCGTGGGTTTACCTCTGTTGGCCTTTCGCTGCTTGGTGTTGGGCCACGTCGAGTGTTTTGGGGGGTTTTCCTCCCTTGTTTGCCTGGGGGTAAGTGGTAGTTATCGCACTGGTGGGGCACGGGGGTACTGCGTAGCTAGTTTTCATCTATAACAGCAGCCGGCTCTGTTTTGTGGCGCTTACCTTACTGGGTGCCTGTCCCGGTTGATGGCAGATATAGAATGCTCCAAATCACATGTGCATTTCTATGGGCCATTGCTCCCTATGCCTCTGTGAGGGGCCAGGTTCTGGCTCGTGGTCCCCGGTAGGCTAGAACTCCACCCACATCGACTGATGCAAAATACAATAGTTAGGGTATCCATATCAGCCATGGATAGCTCCGGGGAGCCTCCAGAACTCACCCAGAAAATGGCACTTCATTACATTCAATGCTGGTTTTTTTCAAGGGTGGAGGACATAGAGGTAGGCTCTGCCCCTGAGCCTCTCTTGAGGGGTTTCGGAGCTTGGGGGAGGGGGAGCTCGCTTGGTGTGCTTGGGCTCTGCTTTGCTTCTGATTTAGCCTTTGTGCTTCTGAGCAGGGGTCTTGTTGCAGGGAAGGGGGTTTTCATTCCCTCCTTCCCATCAGGTTTAGTTTTGCCATATATGCTGGCGTGTTGTGTTTTCGGTCACTCTCCGGTTTGCAGGTTGCGTTGTTTATGTTGGCAGCCATTTTGCTCTCATTGGCATGACAGGGCGGTACTCCATGTCATGTTTAATTTTTGGGACTGGGTATTTGGGTATGCTCAGGCAGGTTTTTTGTGTGTTCTCTGGGACTTCCAGATGTCTCTTGCTCCCTTTTGCCAATTCTCTGGTGGGTTTTGTCTGCGCGGCCTGGAATGAGGAGGTATGTAGTTTCATGGGACTTTCTCATTTTGGCAGCTGCATGCGTCGTCGGTTATCTTCGCTGGGGTGGTGCTTAGGCTCTTCACGCCGTTTTCTCTTCCTCTCTTTCTTGTGGGAGGAGGGGGGGGCCTTTCCTGCGTGTTATGGCTTTCTGCTGTTTTGTGTTCAATCCTTGCCTCTTCCCTGCCTCCTGTATTCCTGTCTGCCTTCTCTGCCTCTGGACATGTGTTTTTCATGTCTCTATGCTCATGAGGGTGCACCTTGTTTGGATTTCTGTCATTTCTTATGGCCACCACCCATCATGTGTAGTGCTTCTAGGCTCCCTCGGTGACAGGCTAGAGTTGCTGCTTGTCTGTTTTGTCTTGATTTTGTGTTCTTAGGTGGGGTAGGTTGCCCTGGTGTCCACCCTCACCTGTTGCCTCTGTTCCCTTGCAGTGCATAGTTACCTGTTCATTCCTCAACTTGGGGGGGTTTTGTTCCCGGGTTATGAATTTGGTTTCTGGCCCTGCCCACACCACTTGTGCTTGTGGCTGTGCTGGTTTCTCCAGGCTCTTGTTTGTCTTCTTTGTTTCCTACGGATGCCTGCTTCTTGCACCCTACCCTGTCTCTTCCCCTGAAGACTCCTGGGTGGTGGTCTTGTCCCTCAGTCATGTGTTCCCAGACTGAGGTCCCTAGTTTTCCTTTCTGGTGGGCACCTGTTTTGTACCTGGTGTCCTTGCCGGGTACACGGGTCAGCTGGGGCTTCGGGCCCTTGTTTGGCCCTGAGTAGGGACTGGTATTGTGCTGGTTAGGGCGTCAAGGTGTTGCGCGACCTGCTACCTACGCGGCAGCCGGTTCCTGTTGCCTCTGGAGACGGTGTACTTTAGCGGGGTTTTTCTTTTGTTTTTATTTTCATTTGCCTGGTGGGGGTCTGCCTAGTGTGGCTATAGTACCACTGGTAGTGTTTGGTGGCCCTCTGCTAGGCCCCTGTGATTGTATACATCGCAGGGGTTTTTCAGTGTTGTCCTCTACCCCCTTGTTATTTTTGGGTTTCTTAACCGGTTAGCAACACCTTGCCCGGGCTTCCCGTAGTTGTTACCCTACAGGCCCTGGAAACCCGTCGGGGCTCTGTGGACCAATGAATGTGTCTTCCGGGTTCCAACCCGTCTTGTACGGGATCATTGGTTGCTGTGCCCTTGTCTCCGGGTGACAGTCGCCACTTTTACCTCCGTCATGTTGCCCGTTGGGTCACTGACACCTTGACCCGGAGTCTTGCGAGATATTTCTCTGCTTGTTCTCCAGTACTCTCCTGATGTTATTATTGAGTACAGACGGCATTTGTATTGCAAGCTAGGTTAGGTTGCTGCAACACGCTAGGTTGGTTTCCCACTCGGATGCCCAAGGCCGCCCCGTTTTGGTTAGGTGCTGTTCCCCCTTTTTCCTCCCTATTTCTGGCTCCGGACCGTCTGCGGGTTTTGGGATCAAGGTGGGGTTTAGTTGGAGCCGAGACTCGGGCGGTTTCAGGGGCTGCCCCGTTCGGGTTGAGGACAGAGGTATTCGAACCTGTTCCTCCTGCCAAGGCTTCTGGGTCTTACCAGCAGCCCTTTCTTGCTGCCTTTCCTATCGACTCTTCCCTTTCTTTAAGGGCGGAGGGCTTGGAGGACGGCTCTGCCCCGGGGCTTCTGTTGCGTGTTTCCGGGGCTGTGGGGGATGCCTGCTAGCAGCTCTGGGGCTGTTTGCCCCTGCCTGGGTTTTCTGCTTCTGGGCGGAGTTTTTTGCCCATCTAGTTTGCTTGCTTCCCACTTTTGCTGGCGTGTTTTCGTATCTTTTGCGTCCTTTGATTCCGTCACAGCTCTCTGTTCTGGTAGCCATTTTCTTCTGCCGGTTTCCCTGCGTGGCCACCAGGGCGGCGTTGCGGTTTGTTTACATGCACCTGGGTGTGCGAGCGAGCATCTTGGGTGAGTTTTTCACCTTTTTTCAGGGGTTTTATTCTCCTGTTGTCGTTTCTTTGCTTCTCTGGTGTTTTCTGTCCGTTTCCTGTTCCTCTAGGAACGTTTGAGTGTTGATTTTACACCGGGTTTTCCGTTTTGTCTGTTTTGGGTCTGGGCCCTTGGGTTTAGACTCGGTGTCCCTGTCTGTTATGCTTGCTCTCTCACCTTGTCCCTCGGTTTTTGGTCTGTTTTGACCGTTTCCTTGGGGGTTCTGTCTGGGGCTGTGCTTTGCCTTTCTGTGGTGTATCTCCGCCGGCAAATGTGGTGGTTTGGGCTCCCCCTGGTTCGATTCCTGGTTCCTTTGGATTCTTTGGTTTTGTTCTGGAGGTTTCTTTCTCTTGGGGGGCCCCCTTTGTGGGTTCAGGGGGCTTTGTTTCCTTGTGTGTGACCTGGTTCTGCATTCTGGAATTCCGGGGCCTTCCTGGCTTGCAGACTGATCTTTTTCGGTCTTGGCACATGTTGTGGTCGTGCTGGGACTTTGGGGTTTTGTTGTCGAGGTGGGCCTCTTGATGCAGTTTTGTGTCTTCTTCACCTGGCCGGCGTGGTGATCTCTGCCCACTGGTCGGCGGCTTGTAATTTTCTTTTCACGTGTATGTGTGTTTGTGTACACATGTACATGTGTACACTGTGTGTGCACATGTGTATGTGCATATGCACGTGTGTGTAACATACTTTGTGTGTATGTGTATATACATAATATATATGTATATATGTGTATATGTGTATGTATACTTTTTCTTTCGGAAGAGGCTCTGTTCCCTTCTCTGTTGACAGGGCGCTGGGGGAGCAGCTTGCTCTGTTGGCTCTCGCATGGTCCCGCAGTTAGTGGGCACTTTTGGTTGTCTTCCGGCCTCTGGTGGCGGCGGCGGACGGCTTCTTCCCCTTTGGGGGTTCAGGTCTGGTGGGGTGGGCTTCTTCCCCTGCGCTTCGTCATGTCATCTTAGTGGGTGCGTTGGACGTGGTCGATCTGCCCCATCCTTCTGGGGTTCCCGTCTGCTCTATGCAGACATGGGCCTGTCGAATTTGCGGTTCTTCTGGACTTCTTCAGTCTGTGGCCTGGATTCTATGCCCTCATCGGAGGACTGTTGTCTCCTGTCCTGCTTCTGTTGGAGCCGGGTGCCTGGATGGTGGCCCTGGACCTCCAGGTCAATTCTTGGCACGTTCCTCTCCAGTTTTCCGGGACTGGCACAGTTGGTGGTGGAGCTACAGGCCCCACCACCACCATTTTTGTTGCCTTCCCTATTTTGTAATTGGCACTGGGTGTATTTACGCATCTTTAGCGGATCTTGGTGCCCTGTCTGAGTCTGCTTGGGACTCGGAGTCTGGCCTACCTCGACGACTGGCTGGTGTGGGCTCCCAGTTGGTCCGCTTGTCTGCTTGCCAGGGGTGTGGTTCTTTCCAGATCGCCGGGTTTGTTTTCCAGGTGATCTGGAGGCCGTTCCATCTGCTTCCGACCCGGGTTCGGACCTGGCTGGGGTCTTGTTTAGGGTTCTTGGGCTGCTCCTTGTCTTTCCCTCCAGAAGTGTTGCTGGGGCTGTGGTCCTGCCTTCGGCTGTTCATGAGGGGGTCCTGGGTTGCTCGGCGGTTGCTCGAGCGGTTGTGTGGGAGTCTGAACCTCGACGTGCTAGTCTGCCCGCTGGGTCGGGTTTGACTTCGCGTCTGTTTGGTTCCTTCGGAGACTCCTCCTCTGCCTTTCTTGCATCGTTGGGTTCTTTCCTCTGGGATCTTGTGTTGGTGCTGTGTCACCAGCTTCCTCTTTGGGGTTTTCAGGGTTCCGTGCCTTGGCACCTCCCCGAGCCTTCGCTCGATGTGTTTACGGACTGGTCATCCCTCGGCTGGGGCTTTGTGTCCAGTGCTCACCAGGTTGGCCGGGGATGGTGGGGTCTGTCCTTCCGTCTGGCTCACAGCACGGTTCAGGAGTTCATGGCTGTCTGGTTTGCGCTTCGGAGGGTTTGGGTCACTAGGTGCTCTACCATTCAGCTCCATTCGGACTGTTCTCTGGTGGCTCTTTGCCAGAACCACAGGGTTTCTCTGAGGTGTTTGACCTTTGGGGTTGGTCCCTTAACACTTTCGCGCTAACCGGACTCACCGCTGCGTCCTGTTTCACCTAACGCTACCGCATAGTGGACGTAAAGTTATGTCCTCTTTTAAAATATTTGTATAAAATTCAATTTTTATCCGATTTACTTTGGGTTTGTTTCAAACTGCGCGCCATGAGGCTCTCTTTCTCACCAATAGGCTGCATGGTACAATAAGTTCATGAAAGGTTCACAAACATAACAAAAGTAAAAACATTTCGTGTGTGTTTGATTCTCACTGATATGTTCCAGTGTTGTTTTATATTTGGCGCTATTCTATCTTACGCTTTGTTGATCTTTTTTACCTACGGGCTCATAGAACATTCTATTGCGAACACATTGACACAAAAATGAATGACGTACATAGAATAATAATGTCATGAGAATGAAATAAGTATAAACTTTCAAAGCGCCGTGCGTCGTCCCGTCACCGACACCGGGTAACAATTTCACCACTTCCCACACTCTTGTGGGCGGGCCGCAATCATTATTCTACGCTTATATTCATATCACCGTGTTGGGAATTTCATTGCGAGTCCATTGATACCAAAATTAATGCTATAGGACAAGTGTGGAGGTGATAACAATCCCAAGAGTAAAAACATTTTGTTGCTGGTGGGCGCTCACGGTGAGTCATCTTCGTAGTTATTTATTTGGTGCTGGTATCCCTATATGTTTCGTGACTTTTTTTACTAATGTTCTTCTAGATAATTTTATTGCGAACACGTTGGTACCAAAATGAAATACGTAGCTCAAGAACTAAGGTCATGAGAGTAAAAAGAGTATACACATTCTTGTTTTTACGGTTACGCGGCAAAACCCCGTGAGCACTTACGGTTGTTTCCCGCGGAGAGCGTGAAACAACGTGTTTCCCGTGTTTCTTTCGCGGAGAGCGCGAAAGTGTTAAGAGTGGCTCGTTTGCTGGATTCTCGGGGTTTGGCTAACCGTGAGTTTCATGTACGGGGGTGTGTCCTGCGTCCTGGCGGACAGCTGTCTTGGTTCATTCCTCTGTTTGCGGATTGGCCAGTCGTTGCCGACCCGTTTCGTTAGCTCTGCCGGATTTATGGACTCCTGGCCATGGACGTCTTTGTGTCAGCATGGTCTAGGCGTCGCCCATTCTATGTGGCGCCCTTACTCACCTGCGAGGCATTCACGGTGAATGCCTTTCGGCAGGACTGGCCGAGGTGGGGGTACCTGTTCTTCTTCTCCCGGTCCAGCTGTTGCTTCAGGTTCTGGCTCGGTTGGAGCCCATTCCCACGAGAGTAGTCCTTATGGTCCCTTGGTGGCCGGCTCAGCTTTATTTTCAGACACTGCTTGATAGGAGTTTTTCCGCGGCTTTGGCAGGTCAGACTGGTCCTGTACGTGACTGGTTTGGCCTTCTCCTCGGCTCTTCGCGTCTGGTATTTTGACGTGGGTATCACCATCTCTGTGGTGATCAGGTGGCTTTGTTGACGGTGTCCCACCTGCGAGCTTCGTCTCGGCGACAGTATGACGTTCCTGGTGTTTCTATGCACTTTTCTTGCTCTTTGTAGGTTGTCTTCTTTCGCATCAGGTTGTCTTGTCCTTTCTTGGGTTTTCAGGATTACAGTTATTTGATGTTTCTTACTGTCGCCTCGTTTTGTGTGGCGCTGGTGGAGCCGCTCTGGCTTGTGTTCGGGGTGGACATCACATCTGTCCCATTTCGTACGCTTTCTCTTGTTTTGTTTCACCTCCGGCCTGCTCATGCGTCGCCTGAGCCGTCCTGGTCCTTGATCATGGTACCTTCTTATCTTCTCAGTTTGTGGTAGCCCCTTCGGTTCAAGTTTTCTGCTCTTTGGTACTAGTGGTAGGTTTATACGTTTGCAGCCTTTCTCCGTCCTTTTGGCAACAGTCGAGACGGCTGCTTTCCGGAGGGGTTCTTGGGTTATTGATGATTGATTGGTTCGGCCAGGGGTGCGTCCTGTGTTGTCCGGTTGTGCTTTTTACTGTTACCTGCGTACCGTGTCTGGGGATGCGCTTTGGGTTGATCCGGTTCCCCTCGTTCCCTGTTTCATGGCTCGGGTCTCCCAGGTCGTCCACAGAGTTTTTATGTCTTCCAGCCTGCGGTCTGTCCTTGCGCCTGTGCTGTTCAGACGTTTGCAGCTTTTGCTACTGTGCTGGTGACGTCTAGGGCTCATTTCGGGTGCAGGGATTTGAGGGTCGCACAGATTCTTGGCTGCCCATTCTTTATGCGCGTCTGCTCCTGTGCGTTCTTGTTGCCTTGGGTCGCAGGTTGCAGCCTGTTGTCTCGGCTTCGCGTTGCGGAGTTTGTGGCGGCCGCCTCCCGGGTCAGCCCTTTCTTTTCCTTCTCTTTGGGTATGAAGTTCCAGGGAGCCGTAGGGGCTCCCCACAGAAAACCAGCATTGAATGTAATGAAATGCCATTTTCTGGGTGAGCCCTGGAGGCTCCCTGGCAACCCTCCCTCCCACCGGTCGGCGTTTTTTTCGCGTTGGTTGAAGCTTAGCTTCTGAACTGATGCTAGGCAGCCGGTGTGGTAGGTCTGGGGCTCCCCCCTCCCCCTCTCGTGGCGGGGAGGGCTGCGCGGACGATCGGCGTGGCAGTAAAGTGTGATGTTTGCTTGTTTCCTTGGGATTGTAGAGAGTTTCTACCTCTGTTCATTTTTTTTTGTTTTATATTTTACCTTGTGGGGTTGGTTTTGTTATGCCTACCTTTCTGGGTGCCTAACCCTGGTCGATGGCAGATAAGGAAAACCCCAACCACAAGGGGGTTTTCCAGTGCCATTGCTCCCTGAAACCTCTCTGAAGGGGCCAGGTTCTGGCGCTGGCCCCTGGTAGGTCTGAACTCCTTAGCTAATGTCCCGGTCTAATATAACATACATTAACCCGATAAGTTCCAGCGAGCCTCCAGGGCTCGCCCAGAAAATGGCGTTTCATTACATTCAACGCTGGTTTTTTGGGGCGCCTACCTTTCTGGGTGCCCAACCCCCAGTTGATGGCAGACAGGAATATACTCTCAGAGTGGAGTTTTTCTCCCTTTGCCTCTCTGAGGGAACCAGGTTTTGGCTTGTGGTTCCCAGTAGGCATGACAATGCCATATGACTGAAGCCCCAGACTAATATAGCTAACATCAGTGCTATAGCTCCAGGAAGCCTCTGGGGCTCACCCAGAAAATGGCATTTCATTACATTCAATGCTGTTTTTTTTTGTGTTGTAAAGTGGGAAGGTTTAAAGCTCTGTTATCATTGGAAGCAGTAAGATTTCTCTCATTCAGATCCATCCATCATGATGCTGGAGGCAGATGTGTCGGCTGGTCGCCTAGCTGATCAGGGGCCTGATGACCCACTAATTCCTATTATGGCACACCCTCCTCACAACGAGTCTGATCTCTCACTAGAGATGTGGCTTAATGAAGTAATTGAGGCAAATAAGGTATGTATTGATGTAGCTAATCATGCTTCTTTACCTTGTGAAATGGTCTTTTATTACAAGTTATGTTGCTGGAAGACATCACATTATGCATTTTTCATTCCAGTATGGTGCCATATTGAAATCATATGGCACCAGTTGGTATTCATAGGTATCAGTGCATCATGAGCAGTCTTAGGAGAGAGCATCTCTTATTACCTTTAAAGCCGTGATGGGGGATGTATCTCTTTTAGCTCTTGATAGTGCACACCTACCTACCAGGCCAATACAAAGATAAATATAAAGTATGATTATCGTATAGGAGCTGGGAGCAAAGGAAATAACATATAGTATCTGAATCCACCGTGACACTAAAAGCGTATCAAATCACTCATGATTCCTCTAAATGATCATTTGGCCACAAGAGCAGCCAATTATTGTTTTGAAAATACATAACTAGCAACTATCCTCTATAGCAACTTTGTGCAGGTGACAGCACTAGTTGGTACAACTGGGTTAGAGGAGGTGGGACCCTCACTTTAGGTCCAGTTCACTTAAATGATCCCAGACTAGGCGGGAACAGGGAGGAACCGAGGTGCTGCTCACATCGGAGTGTTCCAATTTACTTAATGCAATTTCTGTGTAAGGCCCTCTATTATCTGAGTTATCTCCAGTGAGAGTGTATCCCTCAGTTTCCCACTACTGACTTCAAGTGGCATATATATATCTGAGCTTTTGCATGTGCATTGAAAAGTTGGGTAATTACCTACAAGTGCCCATAGTGCACAGGGCATGTGCACAAAGTCTGTCTCCCTTAACATTGGACTAAAATCTAGTTTGTTTGGTCTAATGTGAGCCCATATAAGCAGCATAGTGCCACAAGGGCTGTCGTGGGTTTAGTCGGTAGAGAGATTGGAGTGGTGCAGCATCCAGTCTAGAAGTAAGCACCAGGCAGTGGCCATCTTTGGAGCTACTTGCTTAAACAAATCTGTGCCAGGCAGTACAGGGGAGTTTAGAAGTCAGGTCACTTGCCATGGTCAACTTGGGATCGGTGATGTAGCTATGATTTTGTAAGCCCACGTGACAACGGATGAGCTATGATGCACTAGTATGCTTAGAAGCCCCAAATTGCTGATTGGCTAACCTTAACAACGAGGTCTGGAGATGACTAGGGCATCCTTTCTACCCTACTCAACCATTCCAGCCAAGGACACCAGCTGTAAGCAATGTGTGGTTTCTGTTGCTGGCCAATAACTAGAAACACATCGTCTAAGTCCTTGGGCAAAGCTACTACAAATGCTTAAATTCGTCAAAAAGCTCTTGCAAGTGGCTGGAATCCAGTAGTGTAATTAATTCCAAGAATTAAATGGAGTGACTGTATCAGAGATACTGCAAGGGTAGCATCCAGATGCAACAGGACTGAGAAGTGAAACCCTTTGATCATGCATTATCTAAGACATAGGTATATTTAAAGAAGACAGAATGATGTGAAGTGAATGTTGTGAAATCCAGTGTCATCATAATTAATCTGAAGGTGAAGTGTCTTAAACAGATATTAAGAAGGAAGAGCCAAGACTGTAGCCGGTACTCTGTTGCTCGAACCCGTGAAAAGCCGAACCACATGTGATCCAGTGAACAGCCACATCTGTGAACCAAGTCCAATGTGCTACCTCTGCTATCCACATGACCTGTTCAACAGCCATAGACACCTTACATGACCACGTGCAACCTGGATCTAGAAGTATTGATCTTGTCTTTGCTAAACTCCAACTGACAATTGTTAAACCTTCAGTAAAGTTGCCATATCTGAACAGGCAGAATCCTGGACACCCACTAACAGTCGCCACGACCCTCAGTGCCCAACATGCACGTTAGGCCTTCGGTGTTATTTTGATTTATGTCATGCCTAATAGCCAGAATTACACTGCTTGGCCTAGGTATGCAAGGTCCGATGTATTTGGCAGGAAGTTTTTTGTTAATAGATTTTTTCAAATTTTTCTTTCCAGGTTGGTTCTTTTCTAACAATAATAATCTATTATATTAAGAACATGAATTACTAGTTTAATTATATTAGGTTTAGATAGGTTAGGTTAGGTAGGTTAGGATAGGTTTGATCAAATTTTTATGCTAGTTTTGACTCAAATAACATAGAATTGCAATCATATTGGGGCTTGGGGTCTTAGGCACAGAGGCCTTGTTGCCTGCAGTATCAGCTTCGGTGACCATGCCCAAGATCTTTGCTCCCATAGCTTGGGAAGCAGTGGTGGCATTTTATTCGGCATGTCTCGCATGTCAGCAGGTGATGCTGGCCCAGTTGTTAGATTTGGCCACGGCCTTAGTCTGTTTTGTCTACCTGCTCGTTTTCTCTGCATCTCTTCCCTGAGGGTGTTGTTATTCAGTTTCTGTCCACTGTGGCAGCTTGTCAAACTACAGTACAGTGGAACCTTGGTTTTCGAATGCCCCTCTTTTCAAATTTTTCAGTTCTCCAGCTTAATTCTTCCAAAATGGCTTGGTATTCGAGGTTGGCCTTGGTGCTTGTAGTTTGTCTATAAATGTACGGGTCTACCGAGTGCATGGCACATGGCGAGGCTCACCTCAGTTAAATGTCCTGCCCCAGTGATGACTGCACTTGAAATCTTTGTGAAGAATTTCTTTGTTTTTGTGCTTTTCAGCGGGGAGCCCCTACGGCTCCCTGGAGCTATCGGGCTGATATGTGATATATTAGACAGGGGCATCAGTTAATGGAGTTCAGCCTACTGAGGATCACGAGCCAGAACCTAGCCCCCTCTCAGAGAGGCAAAGGGAGCAATGGCCTATAGAAACCCCCACGTGGTTGGGGACATTCCATGTCTGCCATTGACCGAGGTTGACACCCAGAAAGGTAGCCATAACAAAACAAACCCAACTTGGTAAGAAAAAGCGATCAAAAACCTAATGGGGAGGCAGAACTCCCCCCGCAACTTAAGAAAACAAGCTAACACGCAAACATCACACTTCACTGCTGTGCCCCATGTCCACTCAGCTACCCCCCTCCCCCAGGAGAAGGAAGGGGTAGCCCCGAACCCCCGCGCCGGCTACCCAAGCCATTCAGTTTGAAGGCTGATGCGGTCTGGTTCGGACGTTGACTCTTGCTTCAAAGTTCTGTGCAGTTGTGGGCCTGGTGGTGTATTTCTGCTGTGTGAGGCACATTGGTCAGGTGTACTTTGAATAGTACTGGGGCTGCATGTGCTCAGGGTTCTCTTCCCTGGGTGCCCTGTAAGTACCGTACTACCCTTGGGTTCTAGGGTTCCCTTCCATAGAACTCTCGGAAACCACTTCCGTAGGGGTCTTTGCTGCTCGGCTCTTACCTCGCTCTTGGGGCCAGCTGGAGTTTTCATGGCCCTTGTTTGGCCTTGGGTAGGAAGCAGTATCGTTTGCTGGTAGAGGCGCAAGGTACAGCACAGCTCGCCTACCAATGTGGCGGCTGGTTCTGTTCCTCTGAGGATGTTGTACTTTTCCATGGTTTATCTTTTATTTTTGTTTCCTTGCCTGAAGTGGGGTCTGCCTCTTTTGGCTGCAGGTCCACTTCTGTTGTCTGGATGGCCCCTCTTCTATACCCCTGTGATTGTACACATCACAGGGGTTCAGCTTTTAGCAGATTCTCTTGTTAGTTTGAGACCAGCAGATTTTGCTGTGCCTTGCCTGGGCTTCCTGTAGCAGTCAGCCTGCAGGCCCCTGGAAAACCCCATTGGAGCTCATTAGACTCATGGATGCGTCTTCTGAGTTCCACCTCACCATGTGTGAATTTGAAGGTTGCTGTGTGCCCTTGTCTCAGGGTGACAGTCACCGCTTTTGCCTCCATCATGCTGCCTGTTGGGTCACGGACACCTTTGACCCAGAGTCTTGCGAGTCGCGCTCTTTGCTTGTTCTCCAATATACCCATTCTGATGATATTGGTATTCGGGTACAGGCAGCATCTTTGTTGCATGTCAGGTTTAGGTTGCTGCAATGAGCTAGGTTGGTCGCCCACCTAGATTTCCCGAGGCTGCCCCGTTTTAGTTATAGGGACCCGGACCTGGGGGCGTTAGTCGCTTCGATTTTGGTTCAGTCCGCACTCCCCGGTCCCTTCCCTGTTTACCCTTGCTTCCCCTCCCTACCCGACTTCCGGCTCCCAAACGTCTGAGGGTTTCAGAGTTGGAGCAGGGTTTATTTCGTAATCAGACTTGAGCAGCTTAGTGTGCTGCCCTGTACAGGTTGGGGACGGAGGCATTCAAGCCGGTTCCTCCTGCCAAGGCTTCTGGGTCCTACCAGGAGGCTCCTTTCTTTTGTCTTTTCCCTGGACTCTGCATTTTCTTCAGGGGTAGTGGGTATGGAGGACGGCTCTGCCCCAGGTCCCGACTTGCGGGATCCTTGGGCTGGGGAGGAGTTGACCTGGGGGGCTTGGGCCCCCTTTGACCTCGTTTGTGTGTTGGTGCCCTCTTTGTGGGGCTTGTTGTTGCACGGGGAGGGCTTTTCTTACCTTCCCTCCCTGTATGAGTATGATTTGGGATCGGCTCCTACCCGGGGCTTGGTTCAGGGTTTCCTTGGGTTCCTCGGCTCCCTCTTTCTGGAGGTTTTCTGCCTCTCGTATCTCACCTAAGGTGGTTTGGGACGCGCTTGCTGCTTTACTCCTGGGAGACCCAGATTCTGGCTCCGTGATGGATCCGTCCTCATTTGAATTTGGTTCTTCTTCCCTGTATTGGGAGCATTTGGAGGTTCCAGTGTCTTCCTGGCTGGCCGCACGCTTGATTGATGAAAAACGTCTACCATTCTGCAGGTTTACCTGGGGGCGAGTTTGAGCATCTTAATCCGTGCTTATTTGCCTTTTGCTTCCATTGACCTTATGCAGCTGCACGTGCAGGTTCTTACCCTTTCGGCGTCCTTGGTTGCTGAGGATTTGCGCGCCCGTGGGCATTTGGCCTTGGTTTTGCATTTCTTTTCGAGCTGTTTTCTACCTGTCTTGAGAAGGATGTGAAAGCGTTGAGTGCTGGGCCTTTGTCTGGTGCGATGACATCGGCGGCTTGGGTCATGTTGTTTGCGGCTATTCTCAAGGAGGCGGTGTCTCTGTTCTTTGCTTCTTACCTTGTGTGTAGTCAGGCTGTGCTTGCTTTCATTGGAATCCGCTTGGGCCCCTGGCTCTTAGGTTTTCATCACTGTTTTGTCCGTGCGGAGACTGCAGTCACTCGGTTTCTGCAGGCAGCTTCGTCTATTTGTCATCCCATGTCGGACTTGTTGGTTCTCTGTGGTGGCCCTTCTCAGCCTTCTCGGATGGGTCATGCCACGGCTCGGGGTTCTGCTGGTTGAGATGGGCCCATTGATCACGGTTTCTGAGCTGACGTTTCCTTCAGAGCCATTATCGTCTGGTAGGCGCAGTGATCGCTCTATTCGTCGGTTGGCTTCTTGTAAGGAACATTGGCCTTTTTGCAGTTCGCTCTGCTCACGCTTGGTCCCAGGATTTGTGGGCATTTCGGGTCGTCTCCACCATCCTGTGGTGGCGTTGGGCGGCTCTTCCTTCTTCGGGGAGGGGGGGGGGGGAGGGGCTTGCGGGGCAGGCTTCTTCCCCTGCGCTCCGTCAGATCATCTCGGAGTGGGTGCACTTGTGCACGGAGTGGGTGGGTGCGTGGTTGAAATGACCCGGTCCCTCAGGTAGGTTTCCCGCCTGTTTCCAGTGCGAAACGGGACTGTGTAGATCTGCGGTTCATTCTGGACTTGTCCAGTCTGAATCCCCAGATTCCTTGCCCCTCCTTTTGGATGATCACTCTGTTTCAGGTCCGCTTTCTTTTAGAGCCTTCGGCTTTGTTGTCTCTACCTCGGGAGTCATTGCAGCAGCTGCAGGGCCCGCCTTTAGCTGTTTTTTTTTGGGGGGGGGGGGGGGGATTCTTGGGTCACTCAGTGGCTGTTCGAGCAGTTGTGCGGAGTTTGGCCTACGCTGTGCTAGTCGGGTCTGGCTTTTGACATAAGTGTTCTTTATTCATGTGGTATTGGTAAGTTTGTTATTCCATTTGACCCTTGTGTGCATATATCCCTTTAAAGCAATCTATTGCGAACAAATTGATACCAAAATGAACGACATAACATGAAAATTGAGGCGATAAAACTGAAAAGAGTATTCACATTTTTGTGTGGGTGTTGTGGGTGTGTGGATGGGTGCTTGCTCACTGGTAACACTTGGCAGATTTTTGGGTTTGCCATGGGTGGCATGCTAGGCCTTTTGCCCTTATATGCACATCCCTTTAGAGAATTCTATTGCGAACAATCTAACACCCGCCCGGAGGATTTCGCCCGGGCATGACGCAGCATTGCGTCATCCGTTTACTGTCGGTAATGCCGGGGATGACGCAGCATTGCGTCATCCACTTTAAATAATCGCCAAAAATCAGGTTTTTATTCGATTTTTTTGGGACTGGTTTTAAAATGCACGCCGATGTCTTCCCATTTTCTTTGTTGAGCCTCGTGGCCCTCAGGCGGCTTGGCACATGCCGTGGGCCCATTGTTTTCGCTCCACTGTTGTGACCAATGTCGCCTCCTCTCGCATCTCAAACGTGTGAACATTTCGGCTATTTTCCGTGGCTATATTTCTTACTGCGGCTTTAGAAACTATTTACGCTTACTCCACGATGGATAGTGATCATGAACAAGGCCCTTCCAGGAAGAAAATTGCGAAAGAAAGGCTTGAAAAGGGCGGGAATTGGGAGTGTAGCTGGAAGGCGTCTGAGCGCTCACTAGCGGCTAAAGCGTGGCCCGTCTTCAACTCGTCGGCGGTTGGAGCGTGACCAGGTTTTTTATTTTATATGCTAATGTTCCTCTAGAGAATTCTTTTGCGAACCCATTGAGACCAAAATGAAAGACCTAGGACGAAAATTGAGGTGACCAGAGTGAAAATAGTGAAAACATTTTATCGCGTTTGCGCGCTCCTGGGTAACTCGTTTGCACTTTCTCTGTTTGCTGCGGGAAATTAGCCGGGCTTTTGGAGTTTATATGCATTTAGTGCTGCAGAGAATTCTATTGCGAACACAATGATACAAAATTTAATCTCGTAGGACGAGAATTAAGGTGACAAAGTAGAAGAGAGTATACACTTTTCAGAATTTACGCGCGCTCCCGTGACACCCTGGGTCCCATATCGCACAGTTGAGGGGTGGCGCGCGGGGTACGCCAAAGTGTTGATACTAAAATCAACACCGTAACACGAAAATTGAGATGATAAAACTTTAAAGGGTATACATATTTTAGTGCGGGTGCGCGCTCACGGGGAAATGCTCGGCTGACCTTGGGGTGGGCAAGGCAGTGTGTTAACAAGGTTATCACGGGTCATCATGTCCCAGCACGTCATGGCCCAGCTACAGTAGTTAGGTGTAGTAGTTGGCCTTCCTGGATGTCTGGTTGGTTTGGGCTCCCAGTCAGTCCATATATCAACTGGCTAGGATCTGGCTCTTCCCCAGCTGACTGAGTTTGGGTTCTTGGTAAACTAGTGGAAATTCAATTTGGTTCCATCCTAGGTTTGGACTTGACTGGGCCATGTTTTGGATTCTCAGTAGGTTTCACTTTACCTTCTCCAGTAGCCATGCTCCTTTTTTTGGCTTCGCCGCTGTTTAGTGTTGGATCAGTGTTGAACAGTTGTTGATTAGGTACATTCCGTTAAGCACACAGTTTTTGCGTGTGTGAGTCTAGCATGGGAGAGTTTTCACCCATGTGATGTACCCTGAGGAGGATTATGATTCTTCTGAGCTGTATGCTCCAGCTTCATTTGGACTGCATACTAGTGGTTTATTGCCTAAACCGAGGAGGGGGTCACTTCGATCCTTCTCCCTGTGTAGCTGAAGCTGCACATAGTTCATATTTTGGATTTTCTGGGTTTGGTTCTCCGTGCTGTTGTTTCTCAGGGCGTTTCCAGTGTTCTCGTGGACAGGCTCTTTTGTTTCTATCCCTTTTCCACAACATGGACTACCAATGATGTGTCCTTCCGTAAGCTTTGCGAAAAGTTCAGATGTCCCAATGTGGATCTCATTTGTATTGGCATGGAATTGGGGCCTTCCCTCCC
The DNA here is from genome assembly GCF_040958095.1 of Procambarus clarkii. Lineage (NCBI taxonomy): Eukaryota > Metazoa > Arthropoda > Malacostraca > Decapoda > Cambaridae > Procambarus > Procambarus clarkii. Next base: position 24,628,556 of record NC_091162.1, read on the forward strand.
ATATGGCTTCATTCCCCAATTGCAAGGCTCTTCTTGTGGATGCCTTTTGGCTGGACTGTTCAAAGTGGTAGTTCCTTTATGTTTTTTCCCCAGGTTCAGCTATTTCTCTTGGTCCTTGCTAAATTGGAATTTTACAAGGGCAAGGTGGTCCTTCTGGTTCCTTGGTTTCCAGTTCGTCTTGCTTTGTGTCTGAACCCGGAGGATTTTCTGCGCCTCCACCACCTGAAAAATTTTCAGTAAAGATAAATGTTGAAAATTTCAAGGCTAATTCTGTTTGGGTATGTAGATTTAAGGCATCATTAACAAGAAAATTTGTAGTGAGGTATTAAATGCAAAAGTTGGAAGTGAAATGTTTTATAGTAAATAACTTAACAGTCTTTACAGATATTACTGTTAGTTGATATTTTACCTGTAATTACAATACATAATAATGGTAAGTGTGTTCTTATTTAAAGTTATTTTTATGTGATTACAGTACAGGATGTTTAATTTTTTCCCCACAAAGGGCAAAGTTGGCCATATTTAGTGCAAAGGCCATAGGAGCATTGTACTCATGAACCAGTTCATTCTTGAGTCTCTAGTTACTACCACACACCCAGTGAGACCGAAGGTTTGTTTCTCATTTAATTGGACTTTTGTAAACCTGCTTGGTTTTAAAGCCAGTGAGGCTATTGTTATATAAATATAATTAAATATGAATACCTCCCTTCTCAGGAATTGGCAAACCTGTACTACCTAGAAGCATAACTCTGCCTCACTGTGTGCCTATTGTATAAAGTTTGTACTCATTAATATGACCAGTAATGAAGTATGGTAATCTTCAGGAAGGGAAGAAGAAAGGAGCCAAGTTAGACTTCAAAGATCTAAGTATTGTGCAGCAAAGCCTTGAGCTGCTCAAGAGTCACATAAAACAGGTGAGTGGTTAATACATTTTGCTTTGGTAAGAACAAATATTTTTGCAGGAAGTTGATTAGATATATTTAGTTACTGAAAGAAAAATTACTGAACCCTTGCCTTCCACATACCATTCTCAGATGTTTGGCCCATAGTATCCCTATCATCCTAAATGATTTATCCATGGTGTGCATATCATTCTCAGATGTTTGATCCATGGTGAACATTTCAACTTCAAATATTCAACCCATGATACATATGCCATCCTTAGATGTTCAACCCATGGTATGCATACCATTCTCAGATATTTGACCCATGTTACACGTACCATCCTGAGATTCTTCATCATGATGATTCATCCTGAGATGATTTTTGTTACACTGCAACATTTGAAACTCCTATGGGTTCATGGAGTTGCCAATCAGTGCCTGAGACCTGCAGTAAACATCTGGGTAGCCTGCCATGCCCACAGACAACTGGTTGAAGAATGAGGCTGTAGCCCCTAATCTGGTAGTGCAGTTTTTAAGCATATATCACCTATACATAATGAAAGTAATGTTGAACTGGTTGCAAATGGGCCAGTAAGTGACTGATAATTCTGATAGTGCTTGGCAGCCTGCCTTGTGTTTAAAAAAGTTGTAATAACCTTACTGAGAACTCATCATTCACTACACACACACACACACAGTAAGTGACATAATATTTTGGACATATTCCTATGCTTAGTGCATGGCTTTCAACAATGTAGGCATACAAAAAAAAAAATCTGGAGGGGCTTCCTTGTTGCTAGCAAACTCGATAGCTCCATCCACTTTGAATCACACCAGACCCTTGCGAGTCATTTTAAGCCAGAGGTCAAAACCTGGCATACTCTAGAGCACTGGTTCCCAAATTGGGGGCCATTTTGCATTATGTAGGGGGACTTAACACTTTAGAGCGCGCGGCACTCGTGAAAAAAAAAAGCGCCTTGTGCGCGCGGCGTTCTGGGCGCTCAAGCGTAAACACAAAAAAGTGTATAATCTCTTCACGCTCCTAACATCAATTCTCGAGCTACGTTTTTCATTTTGGTATCAATGCGTTGGCAATAAAATTCTCTACAAGATCATATGCATAAAATGTCACCAAAGCATTTGCTGTCCCACCACGAAGTAAATAAACACGAAGATGACTCGCCGTGACACCCAAACAGGAAGTAAATGTTCATACTCTTTCGTTTGTTGCCAGCCTCACAGTCATCCTACAGCGCTCATTTTGATATCACTGAACTCGCAATAAAATTCCCCACCCAGACATATGCCTATCAATGTCTAATTATGGTATCGGGTGACCCGCACGAGTGTGGGAACTGGGCGAAGCGTTAGCCGTGATTTCAGCAGCGACGACACTGGTGTGATGCAGCGCTTTGAATGTTTATACTTATTTCACTGTCCTGACATTATTTCTGGAGCTACGTATTTCATTTTTATAGCAATGTGTTCGCAATAGAAAGTTCTATAAGAACATGGGTAAAATTGGCCAACAGAGCGTCAAATAAATTTGCGGCGAATAAAATCTTACGCGTGTTTGTACCCGTGAGCGTAAAAAGTTTTTACTTTGCTCATGTTTTTCAAGTTTATACTTGTTTTTTTTTGGTTTGTATAGTGTTCGGAATAAAATTCTCTACACAGACATATGCATATAAATGTAGAATCATGATCGCGGCCAACACAAGAGTGTGTGGAGTGGGCGATTACCCTCGTTGTCACCAACTCGATAGTCTCTCCTCTAAGTTACAATACATTGCCGTTTTCTCAAATAGGCACTGTGCCTATTAGAGAAAACGAAAATTTAATGGCAAACATATTCATACAAACCCCAAGTCGATCAAGTAGTATATACCCACTATAACACGGACCGTAAATTTACGTTGTGATCCGACAAGCGCTTATCTAAACCACCCGTAAATCCAAGTGAAGATCTCAGAAAAGTGTTAAATTAAGGCAGGGGCACATGTTATGATACCAGAGGATACCAGAGAGGGCCTTTTACTGAGTGTAGGGACCATTAATATGATTAAGATTAGTGCACAAGGTTAATATGAAAAAGGGGTAATGATTGTAAAGAGTTTGGAACCACTTTTATAGAGGCACAGGGAGCTTGAGGTTGCTAGATTACTCACCCCCAAGAAAAGGCCACCAGAAAGGCGGAGCAAAACAAAACAGACAATAGCAAGAAGGTAAACAGAACACAGAAAGCGAGATTCCAAAATAATCCTGCCAGTTGTTATGCAGTTCTCTTGTTGGTAGTGGGTGCAAGCCCTCAGGTATCAGCATTTTACTTCTTGCTCTCCTCATTCTGCTAGTGCTCTTTGAGTACTGTATAGAGCACCACTTGGTTTCCGAACCCCTTGGGGACGAGACCCGTCGGTTAACATGCAGGAACATCCTGCCAGCCAGCCTGCAGGAACATCCTGCCAGCCAGCCTGCAGGAACATCCTGCCTGCCAGCCAGTCAGCCAGTCAGCCAGTCAGCCAGTCAGCCAGTCAGCCAGTCAGCCAGTCAGTCAGTCAGTCAGTTAGTCAGTGGGCAAACTGGACCATCTCCCACCCACCACCACAGGCCGGCGTGACACTTGGCGGACCCCTTCCTACCCGAACTTTGTTCGGGTAGCATGACTCCCCAACCCCAATCGGGAAACTGGAAGTTTCAGGTAACTAAAGTTCGGAAACCAAGTGGTGCTCTGTACCAGGTTTTCAGATAAGTAATGAACATCCTTTGTCCTGTCTTGCGAGGGCCCATTTGCTTGTGTACTCATTCTTAGTTTAGTGTTTGCTTAATGTGCATGTGCTTTATGCCTCACTTCTTATGTGGACTGTTTAACAGTTCACCTTGAGCATCATGTGTCTTAGAGTTGACATATTGGTGCTCGCTGGTGTTGCCTCTGACCAGCCACGGTTAATTTCCCTGGTGGGTTTGGGTGCCTCTAGCTGAGAGATAATCATCTTCAGGAGGGAGCCTCACCCTTGTGATTTCAGAACTAAAAGATAAGAGGATCCAGTGCCTATTGAGATGCACACAGCATGCTGACAGGCTCGATCACCAAGATCGTGCAGTGTAGTGGTAGCTGCAATAAGAATGTGGTCGTAGTGTCCTGGGGGTCACTGGTAAAGCTGCAGATCTAGTGACAATTGAGACACAGGCTGCATGTGGACATGCTCAATCACCAGGGCTATAAGAGGTGATGTAAGCAAAAGAGTGTTGTGTAGTACAGTACTGACACGAGGCCTGACAGCTGGGTGGACAGCGCTTCAGATTCGTAGTCCTGAGGTTCCAGGTTCGATCCCCAGTGGAGGCGGAGACAAATGGACAAAATGTTTCTTTCACCCTGATGCCCCTGTTACCTAGCAATAAATAGGTAAATGGGAGTTAGACAGCTGCTACTGGCTGCTTCCTGGAGGGGTGAAACAAAAAGGAGGCCTGGTCGAGGACCGGGCCGTGGGGACGCTAAGCCCCGAAATCGTCTCAAGATAGTACAGCTGCGTCGAAGACTGAGAAAAGCATGATGGCAGTTAGTCGGATTAGTCAGGGCATGCGGGAGCTCTTGTTGGATCTGTATTGCCCTGACCGGGAAAAAGAATCTGCCGAGCAGGCTGTACTGTAGGTCCTGCATGATGTAGCGGGTGTAGCAGATGTTGAACTCTGTACATGTACAGGGAAGCCCCATGGGGGATCTCTGTAGTGCATAACTACAGAGAAAAAATGAGGGACATACCAGAGAGGAGGAGAGGCAGCTGGTACTAACTCAAAGTAGAAACCAACAGCCAGGAAACATGACCCAGGGCAACACAGGACTGAAGAGGATCAGGGACATCGACTAAATAACTGGCTGCCAAGACCCTGTTAGACTGCCAAAACTCACAAGATATAATAGAATATATTATTCTAGATTATCAAGAATATGTTATAATATATAATGCTGCAAAAATGTATCACGATAAAGCACCTAAATTAATGGAATTGTCAAAAAGCTCTCCAAATGTACTCCCTAGAAAGGAGATGAGAGAAAGATATCCAATAATATACACATGGAAAATACTGGAGGGCCAGGTCCCAAATCTACGCAGTAAAATAACAGCATACTGGATTGAATGATATGGAAGAAAATACAGAATAGAACCAGTGAAGAGCAGGGGGTGCCATAGGCACAATCAGAGAACACTGTATAAACATCAGAGGTCCACGATTGTTCAACATCCTCCCAGCGAGTATAAGAAATATTGCTGGAACAAACATGGACATGTACCTTCAAGAGAAAACTAGATAATTTTCTTAAAGAAGTGCCAGACCAACTGGGTTGTGGTGGGTATGTGGGCCTATGGGCCGCTCCAAGGTACAGTCTGTTGGACCAAAATAACTTGGTCCAACAAGTTTTTAAGCTCGACTTGACCACAAGTCAAGCCTGGCCCTGGGCTGGGCTTTGGGAGTAGAAGAATTTCCAGAACCCCATCCAGGTACAAGTGCAGCATACTTGCGAACATCTTGGGCTTGGGAGTAGACCGCAGGCTGGCTAGCCTAGGTGATACAACAGACAACCTGAGAAATATGAGCCTTGGAATTGGGGGCCCCAAGGAGGCCAGATCAACCCATAGAGCATCAACCAAACCTGATCCTGTGGCATGTAAGCAGCAACGAACTATTGCCACCAGACACAACAAATGTCATTTGCCCCCTGGCTGGATGACCCAAGCATCAATGTCTAAAAGACCCTTCTGGAAGCCTGCTAACTCTTTCTTCGCCAGAAAATAAGGAGATGGCTGCAGATGAAGAAAATGCCCGCTGAGGCCTAAAGAGCAGAAACCCTGCCTCTGAAAAAGAGTATGATGCTCACCAACCAGACAAATGGAGGCAAGAGCCAGCAAAAACACTGGCCTTAAAAAGGTATCCTGGACCAAACAGGCAGACATGAACATAGAGAAAATTTTGACTGTTCAGAGACCAAGACAGCTCTGGGGTAGCATAAGCATGACAGAGGTTAACCCTTTAACTGTGCAACGCGCCTGCAGGCCAGGCTTCAGGTGCGCAATGCACCTCTCTGGGTGTTTTTATTTTTTACGTTCCATTCAAAACTCTCGCAGCTACATGGGGTTCACATCAACTTCCTCAGGGCTCTTGTAAACAGACACCATATTTAAAAAAATCATGGTCCACATTGCCGGGTGTCAGAGCCTCAGTAGTGAGTGAGCAACCAAGGCTGGCGCTCGCAGCATGAGCGCACAGCACTGCTGTCCAGCGTGTGACCACAGCATCGCCTAATATTGTCAAAATATATATATAATCTGTTTTATTTAGCCATGATAGTATTATAGAAGAGCCCGAGTGTGATAATGACTGGTTACAATGTTCAAATATCAGTGATTCAATGCTGTTCACGATGTTCACAGAGCTAGCCACAGCACCACAGCATTATTTCGTCCATCTAGGAATCTTCAAACGACTTTTTAGGTTCCTTTTCAAAATAAACTTGTGATCAATTATTTATTTACAGGTATTAGTGACCAGGATTGTGGTTATAATTAGCGTTGTGCGTAGGAAGGAGGAATTTTGGTGAGGGAGGGAGGAAGGGAGAGAATTGAGGTAACCTCACTGTGTGGCAGTAACTCTTGTTTTGCTCACCATACTAGCTTCGTGGTTCGCTATGGGGACCACACATGTACATGGGTATATACAGTGTGTATATAGTGTAATAACAGCACCAGGAGTATGTTGTGAGGAGCTATTTTGGTGAGGGAGGTGATGTCGTAAATGTGGCGTCGTCTGCTGTCTGCCGTGTGATTTGTTATGCAGTGTATGGTGGCCACTGTACTGTTTGGACACAATACCGGCTTACTTGCATAGTTCTGGTAAATAAAACATGTAGATAGGTATATATAACATGTGTAAATAGTGTAATAAATACAATAACAGTATGGTGGGAGGAACAATGTTGGCGAGTAAGATGTTGGAGTGAGGGAGGGCTGGCTGGGTGTGGCTGCTCACACTCACGGTGTTCTGAGTGTGTTGATGGTGAATGTATATAGTGTGTGACAGTGTATAGTGTGTGTACGTATGTTGTAAATATACATAAATTAACATGAAACATTGGTGTGAATAACTGTATGTTTTGGAGGAGTAATGTTGGTGAATACAATGTTGGAGGAGTGAGGGAGACTGGCTGGGTGTGACAGCTCACACTGGCGGTGTTCTGAATGTGTTGATGGTGAATGTATATAGTGTGTGACAGTGTATAGTGTGTAAATAGATTGTATATATACATAAATTAGCATGATACATTGTAAATATGTGCAACATATGTGTACACAAGTGTCATGCACGTAACTGTGTCCTCGGACAGTACGGATGTTTTACTGCCATAATATTGTGTGCGTGTTCATTATACATAGGATAAGCACATAAAAACAAACAAAATGTATTTGGAACTGTGCGCAAAAAATAAACAAAAATATATTCGCGGCATCTCGCGCGCCCCGCCCCGGGCGCCCCACTGGTCCCGGGAGCTTACGGCACGGGCGAACGGGGAATGATGACGTCACGCGCCAACTTACGGACCCCATAGCAGCCAAAGTAAGTACAAGTTCAAAATTTTTTTGACATACCCATACTGGAGGAAGGGTTTTTGACACTTTAAAAAAATAAAAGATTTTTTTTTCAAAAGAATTTATTTCCTGCGCACTGGGGGGTGTCATATTTATAGGTCGTGCAGTTAAAGGACTGCCTTGGTATAGATACCAGGCCAGAAGAGTCAGAAAACAAGGCTGAGCTGGTTTTGAAGGAATCAGAAGGAACACCCTCTCCGAGAATAACTCCAGTCTAGAATCTGGATTAAGAACTGAACCATGTGAAAGAGGTAAATACACCCCTCCCTACCTTGACCAGTCCAGTCAAAAGCATCTACCACGAGAGCCTTGCAATTGAAAAATGGAGCTCGTTAGGAAAGAAGATGCCAGTGCCACATCGACGCGAAGATATCCATCTTGGAGAGACTGAACATCTCGTAGAGCCACTGGAAAGACATAAAATCGATGATCCCCTTTGTGAAAATGGGACGAAACCAACACAAACAGGCCACTAGAATGTTGGACAGGCCCTGAACGTGGACCACATTGAGACTCCAGAAGACGAGCCAACCATAGCATTTGGTACCATGGGGTAGGACCAAAGAGAGACCACATGGTTCAGGCATAGAATCACCAGGAAGCAGCAGGAGTGTAGCCAGATTATGGAGCCTGGGGTAGTCGTGCTTGATATAGTGCTTGACACACGGTTAGGTTAAGGTTGGTTAGGTTAGTTTAAAACACTATTATTCACAAGCATTTGAAATACGAAATTCTTAAAAACTTGAATATTCCCTTGAATTTGATATTAAAGAAAACCTTGGTCTTAGAGCTTATCTAAGAAAATTACAATTTCTGTTTTAAACCCTGCATATTTTTATTTCATAATTATGTCGAATGGTGATAGAATGAAGATTTGTTGTTGTGATGTAATCATTGTATATATCATATTTTCAGATAAATTTTCCATTGTGGTTAAATGCAGACATATTGAAGGGGCCAGTGGAGAGCAGCACAGTACCAGTTGATGCTGACAAGTTCCTTAGCTTATGTGCAGAGTACTTTCCTCAGGTGATTATTATTTAAACATTTATATAATCTTAAATGTGACTCAATCTGTTTGCACTGACTCTTTTTGGCAAAATTATTGTACTCATATTTTTCTCATTCATTGGCTGAAGATAGCCAGTTCTCAATTTCTGAATCATTATTCCACTATTTATATTCTATATACGTTCAGTAATTGGTCTCTCTAAAGCTTTGTAGCAATTACTGCCTTATTATTTTAGCAAATTAGTGTTTATTCAGATCAGAGGTGGTTGCATGGTAATCATCACAATGTTAACATTTCTGTGGGGGAGCCCCTACGGCTTCCTGGAGCTTATCGGGGTAATGTATGTTATATTAGATTGGGACATTAGCTAAGGAGTTCAGACCTACCAGGGACCAGCACCAGAACCTGGCCCATTCAGAGAGGTTTCAGGGAACAATGTACCTGGAGAACCCCCTTGTGGTTAGGGTTTTTCTTATTTGCCATCGACCGGGGTTTGCACCCAGAAAGGTAGGCATAACAAAACAAACCCCACATGATAAAAATCTAAAACAAAAAACCCGAACACAGAGGTAGAAATTCCCTACAATCCCAAGGAAACAAGCAAACATCACACTTTACTGCCGCGCTGATTGTCCGCGCAGCCCTCCCCGCCCCGAGAGGGGGGAGGGGAGCCCCGGACCTCACTGCGCCGGTTGCCTAGCATCAGTTCGTAAGCTAATGTCAACCGGGATAGACGCTTCTCTGGCCTCAGTTTCCTAGGCGGTGCTTGCCTTGTGTGGCGTTCATTGCCGTGTGTTGTGCGGTGGCCAGGTGTTCATCAGTATCAGGGCTGCATGCACTTAGGGGCTTCCTAACCTAAGCGCACTGTGAGTACTGCCCCTGTAAATGGTTATCTTCCCTGGGGCGTTCGGGAACCCTTCTCGTAGAGGTTCTTGCTGCTCGGCATTTGCCTCGCTCTTGGGGTCAGCTGGAGCTTGGGGCCTTTGTTTGGCCCTGGGATGGGACTGGTATTGTGCTGGTTAGGGCGTCAAGGTGTTGTGCAACCTACCACCTAAGCGGCAACCGGTTCCTGTTGCCTCTGGAGACGGTGTACTTTTGCGGGGTTTTCTTTAGTTTTTATTTTCATTTGCCTGGTGAGGGTCTGCCCAGTGTGGCTATAGATCCACTTGTAGTGTTTGGTGGCCCTCTGCTAAGCCTCTGTCATTGTACATGTCGCAGGGATTTTCAGTGTTGTCCTCTACCCTCTTGTTAGTTTTGGGTTTCTTAACCGGTTAGCAACACCTTGCTCGGGCTTCCCGTAGTTGTTACCCTACGGGCCCTGGAAACCCCTGTCGGGGCTCGGTGGACCATTGAGTGTGTCTTCCGGGTTCCAACCCGTCTTGTACGGGATCGTTGGTTGCTGTGCCCTTGCCTCTGGGTGACAGTCGCCACTTTTACCTCTGTCATGCTGCCTGTTGAGTCACTAACACCTTGACCCGGAGTCTTGCGAGAGATAATCTCTGCTTGTTCTCCAGTACTCTCCTGATGTTATTACTGTTCAGAGTACAGGCGGCATCCGTGTTGCAAGCTAGGTTAGGTTGCTGCAACACGCTAGGTTGGTTTCCCACTCGGATGCCCCGGGGTAGCCCCGTTTTGGCTAGGTGCCCTTTCCCTCCCTGTTCCCGGCTCCTCACCATCTGCAGGTTTCGGGGTCGGGGCGGGGTTTAGTTGGGGCCGAGATTCGGGCAGTTTCGGAGGCTGCCCTGTTCGGGTTGGGAATGGAGGTTTTCGAGCCAAGGCTTCTGGGTCTTACTAGCGGCCCTTTCTTGCTGCCTTTCCCATGGACTCTTCCTTTTCTTTAAGGGCGGAGGGCTTGGAGGACGGCTGTGTCCCAGGGCCTCTGTTGCGGGTTCCGGGGGCTGTGGGGGATGCCTGCTAGCAGTTCTGGGGCTGTTTGACCCTGCCGGGGTTTTCTGCTTCTGGGCAGAGTTTTTCACCCATCCAGTCTACTTGCTTCCCACTTTTGCTGGCGTGTTTTCGTATCTTTTGCGTCGGTCACAGCCCCCTGTTCTGGTGGCCATTATCTTCTGCCAGTTTCCCGGCGTGGCCACCAGGGTGGCATTGCGGTTTGTTTACATACACCTGGATATGCGAGCGAGTAGGGGTTTTATTCTCCTGTTGTTGTTTCTTTGCTTTTCTGGTGTTTTCTGCCTGTTTTCTGTTCCTCTGGAAACGTTTGAGTGTTGATTTTACACCGGGTTTTCCTTTGTGTCTGTTATGCTTGCTCCCACACCTAGTCCCTTGGTCTGTTTTGACCGTTTCCCTGGGGGCTGTGCTTTGCCTTTCTGTGGTATATCTCCGCCGGCAAATGTGGTGGTTTGGGCTCCCCCTGGATCGATTCCGGGTTCCTTTGGGTTCTTTGGTTTCGTTCCGGAGGTTTCTTCCTCTTGGGCCCCCTTTGTGGGTTCTGGGGGCTTTTCCTCGTGTGTGACCCGCTTCTGCCTTCTGGGGTTCCGGGGCCTACCTGGCTTGCAGACTGATCTTTTTGGGTCTTGGCACATGTTGTGGTCGTGCTGGGACTTTGGGGTTTTGTTGTCGAGGTGGGCCTTTTGATACAGTTTTGTGCCTTCTTGGCCTGGCTGGCGAGGTGCTCTCTGCCCACTGGTCGGCGGCTTGCAATTTTCTTTTCACGTGTATGTAATTACCTAAGTGTAATTACCTAAGTGTAGTTACAGGATGAGAGCTACGCTCGTGGTGTCCCGTCTTCCCAGCACTCTTTGTCATATAACGTGTGTATATGTGTACACTGTGTGTGTGTGTGTGTAATTACCTAAGTGTAGTTACAGGATGAGAGCTACGCTCGTGGTGTCCCGTCTTCCCAGCACTCTTTGTCATATAACGCTTTGAAACTACTGATGGTCTTGGCCTCCACCACCTTCTCACTTAACTTGTTCCAACCGTCTACCACTCTATTTGCGAAGGTGAATTTTCTTATATTTCTTCGGCATCTGTGTTTAGCTAGTTTAAATCTATGACCTCTTGTTCTTGAAGTTCCAGGTCTCAGGAAGTCTTCCCTGTCGATTTTATCAATTCCTGTAACTATTTTGTATGTAGTGATCATATCACCTCTTTTTCTTCTGTCTTCTAGTTTTGGCATATTTAATGCTTCTAACCTCTCCTCGTAGCTCTTGCCCTTCAGTTCTGGGAGCCACTTAGTAGCATGTCTTTGCACCTTTTCCAGTTTGTTGATGTGCTTCTTAAGATATGGGCACCACACAACAGCTGCATATTCTAGCTTTGGCCTAACAAAATTCATGAACAATTTCTTTAGTATATCGCCATCCATGTATTTAAATGCAATTCTGAAGTTAGAAAGCATAGCATAGGCTCCTTGCACAATATTCTTTATGTGGTCCTCAGGTGATAGTTTTCTATCTAGAACCACTCCTAGATCTCTTTCTTTATCAGAATTCTTTAAAGATTTCTCACATAATATATAGGTTGTGTGGGGTCTATGTTCTCCTATTCCACATTCCATAACATGACATTTATTAACATTAAATTCCATTTGCCAAGTGGTGCTCCATATACTTATTTTGTCCAGGTCTTCTTGAAGGGCATGACAGTCATCTAAATTTCTTATCCTTCCTATTATCTTAGCATCATCAGCAAACATGTTCATATAATTCTGTATACCAACTGGTAGATCATTTATGTACACAATAAACATCACTGGTGCAAGAACTGAGCCCTGTGGTACTCCACTTGTGACATTTCTCCATTCTGATACATTGCCTCTGATTACTGCCCTCATTTTTCTATCAGTCAGAAAATTTTTCATCCATGATAGAAGCTTACCTGTCACCCCTCCAATATTTTCCAGTTTCCAGAACAACCTCTTATGTGGAACTCTGTCGAAAGCCTTTTTTAGGTCCAGATAGATGCAGTCAACCCAACCATCTCTTTCCTGTAATATCTCTGTGGCTCGATCATAGAAACTGAGTAAATTCGATACACAGGATCTTCCAGATCGAAAACCATACTGTCTGTCTGATATTATATCATTTCTCTCTAGGTGTTCTACCCATTTAGTTTTGATTAGTTTTTCCAATACTTTCACTATTACACTTGTCAATGATACAGGTCTATAATTGAGGGGGTCTTCCCTGCTGCCACTTTTGTAGATTGGAACTATGTTAGCCTGTTTCCACCCGTCTGCTACGATTCCTGTACACAGGGATGCCTGAAAGATCAGGTGAAGTGGAATGCTGAGCTCAGATGCACATTCTCTCAGAACCCATGGTGAAACGCCATCTGGGCCAGCTGCTTTGTTCTTACCGAGCTCCTTGAGCATTTTTTCCACTTCGTCTCTAGACACCTCTATGTGTTCTATGTTGTTCTCTGGTATTCTTATTGTATCTGGTTCCCTAAAGATTTCATTTTGTACAAACACACTTTGGAACTTTTCGTTTAGTGTTTCACACATTTCCTTTTCATCTTCCGTGAATCTATTTCCCATTTTCAACCTCTGAATATTATCCTTTACCTGCAATTTGTTGTTTATGAATTTATAGAATAGACCTGGTTCTGTTTTACATTTGTCCGCAATCCCTTTTTCAAAATTTCTTTCTGCCTCTCTCCTCACAGCCGTGTAGTTGTTTCTCGCATCTTTGTATCGCTGGTATGTTTGGGGGTTCGGCCTCTTCCTGTATTGATTCCATTTTTGTGTCTTTCGGTCTCTAGCCCTCTCGCAATTTCTATTGAACCAATCCTGTTTCCTAGTTCTGCATCTCTGTTTTGGTATAAATTTTTTTGTGCCTTTATCATATATTTCACAAAACTTGCCATACATCTCATTCACTTCCTTGCCTAGCATCAAGTCTGTCCAATTATACTCACTAAAAAAATTTCTAAGGTCACCATAATGTCCTCTCCTGAAGTCTGGTTTTTCAACTGCTTCAACCTCCTTATTTTCTTCCAGCTTATAACGCATTGCATACTTTATTCCCAAAAAGACATGGTCACTTTTACCCAAGGGAGGAAGGTACTGAATGTCAAATATCTCTTCCTCCTTCCTGGTAAATATCAAATCTAGCATGGAGGGAACGTCCCCTTCCCTCATCCTCGTAGCTTGTTTAACATGTTGATACAAGAATGTTTCCAGGATGAGGTCTACAAATTTACAGGTCCAAAAATCTTCTGTTTTAGCTTCATATGCTTCCCAGTCTATGGATTTCAAGTTGAAGTCACCGACTATCAACAGTCGTGATCTATCGTTATCCGCTCTCGCTATAATCTCTCTCATTATTGTTATAAGACCTTCACGTTTACTATCTAGCTCCTCCTTTGACCATGTGCTGCTTGGTGGTGGACTATATGCATTTATATGTATATATGTGTGTGTGTGTGTGTGTGTGTAAAATTACCTAAGTGTAGTTACAGGATAAGAGCTACGCTCATAATGCCCCGTCTTCCCAGCACTCTTTGTCATACAACGCTTTGAAACTACTGACGGTCTTGGCCTCCACCACCTTCTCACCTAACGTGTTCCAACCGTCTACCACTCTGCGAAAGTGAATTTTCTTATATTTCTTCGGCATCTGTGTTTAGCTAGTTTAAATCTATGACCTCTTGTTCTTAAAGTTCCAGGTCGCACGTGTGTGTGCATACGCACGTATGTGTAATACACCTTTGTGTGTTTTTATGTGTATGTGTATATATGTATATATTTATGTACATAATATATATGTATATATGTATGTATACTTTTTCTTTCGGAAGGGGCTCTGTTCCCTTCACTGTTGACGGGGCGCTGGGGGAGCAGCTTGCTCTGTTGACTCTCGCATGGTCCCGCAGTTAGTGGGCGCTTTTGGTTGTCTTCCGGCCTCTGGTGGCGGCGGTGGACAGCTTCTTCCCCTTTGGGGGGTTCAGGGCTGGCGGGATGGGCTTCTTCCCCTGCTATTCGTCATGTCTTCTTAGTGGGTGCGTTGGACGTGGTTGATCCACCCCATCCTTCTGGGGTTCCCGTCTGCTCTATGCAGACACGGACCTGGCGAATCTGGACTTCTCCAGTCAGCGCCCTGGATTCTATGCCCTCATTGGAGGACTAGTTTAAATCTAGTTATGTTGGGGCTGGGTGCCTGGATGGTGGCCCTGGACCTCCAGGTCAATTCTTGGCACGTTCTTCTTCAGTTTTCCGGGACTGGCACAGTTGGTGGTGGGGCTTCAGGCTTGCCGCTTTTGTTACCTTCCCTAGTTTGTAATTGGCACTTGGTGTATTTACGCATCTTTACCGGATCTTGGTGCCCTGAGTCTGCTTGGGATTCGGTGTCTGGCCTACCTCGACGACTGGCTGGTGTGGGCTCCTAGTCGGTCTGCTTGTCTGCTTGCCAGGTGTGTGGTTCTCTCCAGATCGCCGAGGTTAGTTTCCTGGTGGTCTGGAGGCCGTTCCATCTGTTTCCGTCCCGGGTTTGGACCTGGCTGGGTCTAATTTATGGCTCTTGGGCCGCTCCTTGTCCTTCCCTCCAGAAGTGTTGGTGCGGCTGTGGTCCCGCCTTCGGCTGTTCATGAGGGGGGTCCCGGGTTGCTCGGCGGCTGCTCGAGCAGTTGTGAAGGAGTCTGAACTTTGATGTGCTGGTCTGCCCGCAGGGTCGGGTTTGGCTTCGGTGTCTGTTTGGTTCCTTCGGAGACTCCCCTTCCGCCTCTCTTGCAATCGTTGGGTTCATTCCTCCGGGGAACTTGTGTTGGTGCTGCATCACCAGCTTCCTCTTTGGAGTTTTCGGGGTTCCGTGCCTTGGCTCCTCCCTGAGCCTTCACTCGACGTGTTCATGGACGGGTCATCTCTCGGCTGGGGCTTTGTGACCAGTGCTCACCAGGTTGGCCGGGGATGGTGGGGTCTGTCCGTCTGTCAGGCTCACAGCACGGTTCGGGAGTTTGTGACTGTCTGGTTTGGGCTTCGGAGGGTTCGGGTCACTCTGTGCTCTACCATTCAGCTCCATTCGGACTGTTCTCTGGCAGTTCTTTGTGGGAACCACAGGGTTTGCAGGCGATGAGTCACAATAACGTGGCTGAAGTATGTTGACCAGACCACACACTAGAAATTGAAGGGACGACGACGTTTCGGTCCGTCCTGGACCATTCTCAAGTCGAAATGTCGTCGTCCCTTCAATTTCTAGTGTGTGGTCTGGTCAACCACAGGGTTTCTCTTAGGTGTTTGCCTTTGGGGTTGGTTCCTTCGAGTGGCTCGTTTGCTGGATTCTCGGGTTTGGCTAACCGTGAGGTTCGTGTCCGGGGTGTGTCCTGCGTCCTGGCGGACAGCCTGTTTCGGTTCATTCCTCTGTTAGCGAATTGGCCAGTCGTTGCCGATTCGTTCCATTGGCTCTGCCAGACGTATGGACTCCTGGCCATGGACGTCTTTGAGTCGGCGTGGTCTAGGCGTCGCCGATTCTATGTGGCGCCCTTACCCGCCTGCGAGGCATTCACAGTGGATGCCTTTCAGCAGGACTGGTCGAGGTGGGGGTACCTGTTCCTCTTCTCCTGGTCTAGCTGTTGCTTCGGGTTCTGGCTCGGTTGGAGCCCATATCCATGAGAGTAGTCCTCATGGTCCCTTGGAACGGCCCAGCTTTATTTTCAGACGATGCTTGATAGGTGTCCGAACCCGGGGCGTTTTCCCGTGGTTCTGCTTTTTTCGGTAGGTCGGACGGTTCCTGTACTTGACTGGTTCGGCCTTCTCCTTGTCTCTTCGCGTTTGGTATTTTGACGCGGTATTGCCATCTCTGGAGTGATCAGGTGGCTTTGTTGATGGTGTCCCACCTGCGAGCTTCGTCTCGGCGACAGTATGATGTTCCTGGTGTTTCTATGCATCTTTTTCTTGCTCTTCATAGGTCGTCTTCTCTTTCGCATCAGGTTGTCTTGTCCTTTCTTGGGTTTTCAGGACTACAGTTATTTGATGTTTCTCACTATCGCCTCGTTTTGTGCGGCGCTGGTGGAGCCGCTCCGGCTTGCGTTCAGGGTGGATGTCACATCTGCCCCGTTCTGTATGCTTTCTCGTGTTCTGTTTCATCTCCGGCCTGCTCATGCGTCGCCTGAGCTGTCCTGGTCCTTGATCAGGGTGCCTTCTTATCTTCTCAGTTTGTGGTAGCCCTTTCGGTTCAGGTTTCTGCTCTTTGGTACTGGTGGTAGGTTTGTAAGTTTGTAACCATTCTCCGTCCTTCTGGCGACGGTCGAGACGACTGCTTACCGAGTGGTCCTTAGGTTATTGATGCTTGATTAGTTTGGCCGGGGGTGCGTCCTGTGTTGTCTGGTTGCGCCTTTTTGCTGTTACCTGCGTACCATGTCTGGGGACGCGCTTTGGTTCATCTGGTTCCCCTCGTTCCCTGTTTCAGGGCTTGGGTCTCCCAGGTCATCCGCAGAGTTTTTAGGTCTTCCAGCCTGTGGTCTATCCTTGTGCCCGTGCTGTTCGGATGTTTGCAGCTTTCGCTGCTGTGTTGGTGACGTCTAGGGCTCATTTCGGGCGCAGGGATTTGAGGGTCGCACAGGTTCCTGGCCGCCCGTTCTTTATGTGCGCGTCTGCTCCTGTGCGTTCTTGTTGCCTTGGGTCGCAGGTTGCAGCCTGTTGTGTCGGCTTTGCGTTGCAGAGTTTGTGGCGGCCGCCTCCCGTGTCAGCCCTTTCTTTTCCTTCTCTTTGGGTATGAAGCTCCATGGTGCCGTAGGGGCTCCCCACAGAAAACCAGCATTGAATGTAATGAAATGCCATTTTCTGGGCTCCCTGGCATCCCTCCCTCCCACCGGTCGGCGGTTTTTTTGCATTGATTGAAGCTTAGCTTCCAAACTGACGTTAGGCAGCCGGCAAGGTGAGGTCCGGGGCTCCCCTCTCCCTCTCTAGGGGCAGGGAGGGCTGCGCAGACGATTGGCGTGGCGGTAAAGTGTGATGTTTGCTTGTTTCCTTGGGATTGTAGGGAGTTTCTACCTCTCTGTTCGTTTTTTTGTTTGTTTTTTACCATGTGGGGTTTGTTTTGTTATGCCTATCTTTCTGGGTGCCTAACCCCGGTCGATAGCAGATAAGGAAAACCCTAACCACAAGGGGGTTTTCCAGGGCCATTGCTCCCTGAAACCTCTCTGAAGGGGCCAGGTTCTGGCGCTGGTCCCTGGTAGGTCTGAACTCCTTAGCTAATGTCCCGGACTAATAAATACATACATTAGCCCGATAAGCTCCAGGGAGCCTCCGGGGCTCACCCAGAAAATGGCGTTTCATTACATTCAGTGCTGGTTTTTTGCACTGACGGCTAGATCTAAAAGACCAGTGACATTTTATAGGAGAAGACCCCTCTGCAGCTGTCCTTTGCTAAGTGTACTGGCATCTTTGGGCCATTATAGATACACCAGGCCTCATTAGACAAGCTCTGCTTACTGGGAGCAAGTTCCATTTCACACTGATTTTTTCACTCTATGGGGCAGTGAGTGAGTGCCTGAGGATGGATTTCAAGCCTAATCTGGGATCAATTTAAATACACTTGAAATGTGCTTGAAGTGATCAAATTCCTTATCCATGATTCGATCATACTTGTGTTGGGTAGCACACAGATCTTAATCTTTTAGTTCAGAATAACATTTTTGTATTCACCTATCTCGTATGATTGATTGATAAACGAGGAAATCGGATTTGTACCTTGGAGGGTGAACTCTGCAGTGGTGATAAAGCTTTGGTGGATGCTTTGTCACTGCTGCATGTGCCTCTTTGAGGGAGGCCAGACTCTGATCACCGGTAAGGCTACAGAACCTCATAGCTGATGTGACCTAATAGATGGGGACCATCTATTAGGTCACATCAGCCCCACAGCACTGTGCGGGTGTTCGCGGCGGTGTGGTTTGCTCTTCGGAGGATTCGAGTCACCCGCGGGTCAACGATCCGGCTCCATTCGGACTGCTCTCCAGTGGTTCATTGTCTGAACCGGGGAGGTTCGCTGCGGTCCTTGGCTCATTGACGCGGGTCGCTTCGGGTGACTCGTCTGCTGAGTTCTCGGGGTTTGGTTCTCCTGGCAGTTCACATGCGAGGAGTGTCCAACGTCTTGGCCAACGGCCTGTCTTGTTTCGTTTCCCTCTCCACGGAATGGATGGTCGACGCCGACTCCTTCCTCTGGCTTTGCCAGATGCTTGGACGCCCCGAGGTGGACCTCTTCGCGTCGGCGTGGTCGAGGCACCTTCCCCTGTATGTGGCGCCCTTTCCCGACTGTGAGGCCGTCGGGGTCGATGCCTTTCGTCAGGATTGGTCGAGGTGGGGGTTCCTGTACCTCTTTTCCCTGGTTCAGCTGTTGCTTCAGGTTCTGACTCGCTTAGAGTCTTACCAGGGGAGAGTTGTCCTCTTGGCCCCTTGGTGGCTGGCCCAGCTGTGGTTTCAGGCGCTTCTTGCTCGGTGTCCGAACCCGGAGATTTTTCCGCGGCTCCGCCTCTTCCAGCTTCCCAGTATGTCATGTGGCTGGTTCGATCTTCTCCTCGAGTCTTCGCGTATCGTATTTTTGACTTGAGTTTATCATCATCTCTATGGTGATCAGGTGGCTTCCTTATTAGTGTCCCACCTATGGGCTTCGTCTCGGCAGCAGTATTCCTGGCGGTCCTTCCGGTTCTCCTTATGTCTTCGTCGTTGTACTTCGCTTTCTGTTATGGTGGTGGTGTCCTTTCTCTCTTGGTTGTTCCAGGACCGTCTTCTTATGCCTAACACTGTCACTTCGTATCATGCGGCGCTGGCGGAGCCGCTTCAGCTTGCTTTTGGTATTGATGTCACATCTGCGCCGTTTTGCAAGCTGTCTCGGGCGGTGTTTCACCTCTGGCCTGCTCATGTGCCGCCTGAGCCGACCTGGTCTTTGGACAGAGTGCTCTCTTTTCTTTCTTCCTTCTCCTCATTTTGTTGTGGCACTTTCGATTCCGGATTGTTTTTTGAAGGCTCCTTTCCTGTTGGCATTGGCCTCTGGGGGTCGGGTGTGTGAGCTTCATGCTCTCCTCCGGCGCAGAGGTTTCTGCTCCTTCGGTCGGAGTGATCGTTTTGTTCGTCTGCAGCCTTCTCCTTCTTTTCTGGCAAAGAATGGGACTGCTGCATTCCAGAGGGGCCCTTGGGTTGTTGATGCTTGGTTGGCTCGGCCGAGGGTGCATCATGTTTTGTGTCTGGTTGCGGCTCTTCGCCGTTATTTGCGTGCCACGGCTTCTGTGTCCGTGGATGCTCTTTGGGTTGATCCGGTTTCCCTTCTTCCCTGTTCGAAGGTGCGGGTCTCCCAGGTCGTCCGCGGGGTTATTAAGGCTAGCCAGCCTGCGGTCTATTCACGTGCCCACGATGTCTGCAAGTTCGCGGCTCTTGCCGCCGTCTTTGGCAATATGTCCTGGGCTGACATTCGGGCGCTGGGATTTTGGCGGTCGAATAGGGTCCTGGCTGCTCGTTACCTTGTGAACGTTCCTGGGCCCTGTCGGGCCTGTGTCGCTTTGGGTCGGCGGATGCAGCCAGTTGTCTCGACTTCGGGTTGAGGCGAAAGCAGCAACTGCCTCCCGGGTAAGTCCCATTCTTTTCCTCTGTGGGTAGTTAGCCCCAGGGGAGCCATAGGGGCTCCCCCCAGAAAACCAGCGTTGAATGTAATGAAACGCCATTATCTGGGCGAGTCCCGGAGGCTCCCCAGCATCCCTCCCTCCCTCCGGTCGGCATTTTTTTCGCGTGTTTTTGACATCCATCCTCAGAACTGGGGTGTGGATCGCCGGCGAGGTAGGTCTGGGGCTGCCCCTTCTCCCTCCCAGGGAGGGGGGGGGGGGGCTGCGCAGACAGCGGCGTGACGACGGATGACATCATACTAGTTTGCTCGTTTTTGTTTGGGGAGTTTTTATCCACTCGTTCGGCTTTTGGTTGCAATTTTCACCAGAATAGGGGTTTGTTTTGGGACGCCTACCTCTGTGGGTGCCTAACCAGGTCGATGGCAGACATAGAATGCTTCCAATTACACAGTGGTTTTTATAGGCCATTGCTCCCCTTGCCTCTCTAGAGGGGGCCAGGTTCTGGCTTGTGGTCCCCTGTAGGCCCATAAGAACTCCATACACATGACAGATGCCAAAGTCTGACATTAGCATATCAGCCTAGTAAGCTCCGGGGAACCTCCCAGACTCGCCCAGAAAATGGCGTTTCATTACATTCAACGCTGGTTTTATGCCATACTGCGTCCTTAACAAGTGAAAGTGTTAAGTATGGTAATTACACTTGGGTAATTACTGTTAACAGTTGTCTCACTTTGACTGTACTTTGTTTCACTGGTGTATAACCTCTTATAGAGGCACATCTCCATAACTGTTCTCCTCTTGGGCTTCACAATGGTTTTCGGTACACTCCAGCCATGCCACCAGCCAATACAACTTCCTGGCTATCTGACAATGTATTATGGGTACTTGAGAGGGCTTGATCGCTGCTTACATCATCAGTGCTTTGTCCCTGCACATATAATATTTGCTGCTTGCCTTCATGCCAACTGTATCAAATAAAATCCATGGGATAGGACAATTAAAGAGCAGAACTTCTCACTAAAGGTTAAGCGAGTTTGTCCAATCAGGGAAACCCACAGTCAACCTTGCCTCTGCTAGGCTCCTTTTCCTTTGGCCAAAGATGACATCATTTATGTGACATCATAGTTGACTCACATCTTCACGATCGGGAACATTCCAGTAGGAACCATGGCCAGGCCAACAAAAGAAAATCATTACAGTGTATATCCAAACTCTACCTGACTATAAATGCTCTACAAAATTAATTGATACTAAATCAGTCCAAAACACAGACATGTATGTGGAAAAACTCATACTGCATGAGGTTATGTTATTAGAGACTGGTGACTCGTAACATGCTCAAATTGTATTCCAGGGTTTTATATCTATAAATTTATATTTATAAATTGTATTTATTTTTTTTTTGTTTATTTTTGCTAAAAACTTGTCTATAAAATACTTTTAAGTTAGGCACCAAGTTTAAAATGTTAATTTGTAATATTCACCTTTGGTTTGTCAGGCAACACTTTCAGTTGGATGGACTACAAAGTTCACCTCGGCGGATGATGAAGCAGGGGCATACACAAAGCAAATGGTTCAGGAGATGTCAGATACCCTTGAGAAGAATAACATCACTCAGCCCATCACATTTCCAATTCGAGCTGCTTTTATTGGGCGGTCATTGGTGTCACTTGAGTGGTTGGTGGACACTGTAAGTTATCCACACATTTTTTTCATACAGAATTGGTGACTAATTGATTAAGCCATAGAGAAAAACAGTAGCTGCAGATAATATACTATTGCATTATTCATATAATGCTTTGCATCAACTTATTATGTTGAGTAATTTCTTTACATGTTAATCCTCAAAATGCACTATCATCAATACTGTCACCTTGCATGTGTGCAACAAAAATATAAATGATTTGTTTTTTATGAAATGGTAGATCTGTATTCAAAAGAATGCAAAATATACAAATTTATCAACTTATTTTGGCCCGGCCAGTGGTCAACACTCCGGGCATATATTTATATATTCTTTCATATAAAATATATATAATAAGGCGCATATATATATATATATATATATATATATATATATATATATATATATATAATAATATTTATATATATATAAATATTATATATATAATAATAATAATAATAATAATAATAATAATAATATAATATAATAGTAGTAAGAGAGCCGGTCAGCCAATCGGATAGCACGCTGGACTTGTGATCCTGTGGTCCCGGGTTCGATCTCGGGCGCCGGCGAGAAACAATGGGCAGAGTTCCTTTCACCCTATGCCCCTGTTACCTAGGAGTAAAATAGGTACCTGGGTGTTAGTCAGCTGTCACGGGCTGCTTCCTGGGGGTGGAGGCCTGGTCGAGGACCGAGCTGCGGGGACACTAAAGCCCCAAAATCATCTCGAGATAACCTCAAGATAGTAAACAAGATACCAAAATGAATATATACAGTGAAAATTTTCATGTTGGCCCAGGTAAGTGTGACAATCTGGTGATGTGTAATGATGGGGGACCAGGAACTTAAGTCCATCTGATTCCTAATAATGTTTTGACATGATTGCTGGGAGACACCAGCTATGTGAACCGTACAAATAACATTGAATTTCAAACATTGACACAAAATATAAGTACTGAAGTCATAAAATGATGACTATATGGCACTAGAATATCAATACCTGAAGTTTATGTGAACTTTTTCACTTTTCTGGGGGGAGCCCCGTCGGCTCTCCGGAGCTATCCAGGCTGAATGGATATGTATAACTTTCTGGTATCATTTAAAGTGCATGGAGTTCTTGCCTACCGGGGACCACGAGCCAGAACTTGGCCCTTCTCAGAGAGGCACCAGGAGCAATGGCCTATAGAAACCCTCCCTGTGGTTGGGAGCATTCTATATCTGCCATCGACCGGAATAGGCACCCAGAAAGGTAGGCACCCCGAAACAAACCTCAATTCTGGTGAAAATATTGCAACCAAAAGCCGGACGAGTGGACAGAACTCCCCAAACAAAAGTAGCAAACTAGCATGACTTCATCACGTCGCTGCGCCGCCATCTGCGCAACTCCCCCTCCTCCCCTGGAGGGGGATGGGGGAGCCCCAGACCCTCCATGCCGGCAATCCAACCAGCAGTTCTTGGCTGATGTGATTACTGGCCGGTCGGGTGCCTCTGACTCCAGTTTTGTTTGTTCTGTGCCTTGTGGTGTTGGCTGTCTCTACCAGTGATGCCTGAGCTAGGAGACATATTCCATGGTACTCGGGCTGCGTGCGCCTAGGGTTCTCTTCCTTAGATGCCCTATAAGTACTGCCCTTGGGGCTTGGGGCTTCCTTCCACAAGTCACCTTGGGATCTACCTCCGCTGTGTCTTTTACTGCTCAGTACTTGGCTGTCCTTGGGGTCAGCTGGGGTTTTGTTGCCCTTGTTTGTCTCTGGGGTAGGAGGTAGTTTTCGTCACTGGTAGGGGTGCAGCAGCACAACAGATGTCCTGGTGAACTTGGAGGTCTATATTTGTACTGCTTTTGCTGCGAAGACCTTCGTTGTTGCCGTCCTTTTTGACCTGGAAAAGGCTTATGACACCACTTGGCGATATCATATTCTATCCCAGCTTCATTCTTTTGGCCTTCATGGTCATCTCCCTCTCTTTCTCCGCAGCTTCCTCTCTCGTCGTTCCTTTCGGGTGAGGCTTGGTACCGCTCTCTCTTCTTCTTTTCAGCAATACGAAGGTGTGCCCCAGGGTAGTGTTCTGAGCACTACTCTTTTTCTGGTTGCCCTCAATGGTCTTCTTTCCTCTCTTCCTTCAGGCATCTTCTCCGCTCTCTATGTCGATGATCTTACTCTTTGCTGTCGAGGTGATGATTCGCCTCTCCTTCAACGCCGGCTTCAACTAGCGATTGATGCCGTGTCGTCTTGGGCCACCAATCATGGCTTCACGTTCTCTACTACGAAGACTTGTGCCATGACTTTTACTCGGAAACGGGTCGTTCTTCGTCCCTCTTTGTCACTTTATGGTCATCCCCTTGAGTACAAAGATTCCGCGAAGCTTTTGGGGTTATTCTTTGACACTCGTTTGTCTTGGTCTTCCCATATCTCTTACCTCCATGTTGAGTGCTCTAAGGCCCTTACCCTCCTTCGGGTATTGTCCCATACTTCTTGGGGAGCGGATAGGCGCACTCTCCTAGCTTTACATTCCTCTCTTGTCCTGTCTAACCTCGATTATGGTTGCCCTGCTTACTCGTCTGCTTCTCCTACTCTTCGCCGTCTTGATGCTTTGCACCATACTGGGTTGCGCCTCAATTCTGGTGCCTTTTGTTCGACTCCCGTCTTCAGCTTGTATGTTGACACTGGCTTCCTATCTCTCCAGGACCGCTGTGATCGCTACTGTCGTTATGTGATCGTTACTATCTTGCGCGGTCCTTGCAACATCCTTCCTCTCGCCTCTGTCGTGCTTTAACTTTTACCCCTCCTGCGGTTCCTGTTCCTTTTCACCACCTCCCTCTTTCTGTCCAGTTATCTCGCATACAGGATTCTCTTTCCGTTCGTATTTCTACTATTTCTCCTCATGTTGTTCCTTCTTTGCCCCTGTGGAGAGTCCCCCTTCCGCAGTTTTGTACATCCTTGACCCGCATCACTAAAGCTTTTACCCCTCGTACGGTTCTAAAACACCTTTTCCTTGAGCATTTTTCTTTTCACTCCCATTCCGTTTCTGTCTTCACCGATGGGTCTAAGTCTGCAGATGGTGTTGGCTACTCTGTTGTTTTTCCTGATCACACTTAAATGTGTCGCTTACCTCCGGAGACTAGCATCTTCACAGCGAAGCTTTATGCTATTCTCTATGCTCTTCGTCTTCTCTCGTCAATCTTCCTTTGTAGTTGTTGTTGACTCGTAGTGCCCTCATGGCTCTCGGGTCCTTTAATCCGGTTCATCCAGTGGTTGTCGAGATCCAGCATTGGCTGTTTCTTGTTTACAGTAAATTTAAGTCAGTCGAGTTTTGTTGGGTTCCCAGCCATAATGGTGTGTCTTTAAATGAGCGTGCAGATGCTGCCACCAGGGAAGCTGTCCGCTCTTGTCCCATCTCTCGTAAAGGTATTTCTTATTCCGACTTTTACCCGATTATCCATTCCTCTATCCTTACCCATTGGCAGGCTTGTTGGTCGTCTGTTACTGGTAACAAACTACATTCTCTTAAAAGTTGTGTGTCCTCGTGGCTATCCTACCACCATAACCGGCGATGGGAAACGACTCTGACGAGGTTGCGTATTGGCCATACTCGCTTATCTCATGGTCACTTGATGGAGCGCCGCCCTGCTCCTTACTGTTCTAATTGCATTGTCCCTCTTACGGTCGCGCATATCCTTGTTGAATGTCCTGACTTCCGGGATGAGCGTGTGTCTTGTTTTCCGGCCATCCCCCACCGTTGCTTGTCTCTCGATAGTATTATTGGTGACTCGGATACTTTTGATATCGTTCGCCTTATGCGTTTCTGTTCTCATATTGGCATCCTTGGTGATATTTAGCGCCCTCTGATTATCCCGCACATTTGATGGTGCTATATAGCCTTCCCAGTTTGGTGCCTTCCTTTTGATAATTACTTGCTTGCAGTTTCTCCAAATCAACTTGCCAAATGAATGGATTAGTGTTGGCACATTAACATATAAAGCACAGGTGTGACATGGAATATTTGTGTATGTAGTAAAGAGTAAACTCACTTTGTTTGTGGTTTTCGAATGCTCATAACCGGCTACCTATCTAGTATTACATAGTGCACACTACTAATAAAAGAATATAAGGCAGTTGGTTACTCAAGCACTCCTGTTGTTGTAGAGGTTGTTGTGGGAGTTACTCGGTTGGTTAACTCATATTTTGGTAGTTTATGACTAATTATGCCTGCTCGTAAGGAGCCCTCTGTTTCGTGTGTCTGTTTACGAGTTGTGTGTATGTGACCAGCTGCCTCTCTCCTCTGTTTCAATGTTTTGTTCCAATAATATTCTCTCAATATTCTGAGTTTAATTTAAGGATTTAGGGGAAGCAAGCTGTACTTTACTGCTAACTATATTATATCCAATCCAAGTGCATCCTTTTTTTCTTAAGTTTGAACACTAGACTATGGTTTAAAAGAATAATTAGAGTATAATATTTGCATGTTGTTGATGACATCACGGAGTCACCCATTCTCTGATTTTTTATGGGTAACTGTATTATGTTGACGTGTGTGTCGGATTTCCGACAACCAAGGCTGGCATATGCAGCATGAGCTCACAGCACTGCTGTTCAGCTTGTGACCACAGCATCGCCTAAATAATGAACAAATATATATGCAACTGGTATTATTTAGTGCTGATAGTATTACAGAAGACCCCTGACTGTGATAAAAAATGACTAGGTTTCTGATAATAGCAGGAAATATCCACTCAATTTAACGGCCTCTTTTATACCGATCTGCCAGTAATAACGAGCGGTTTGGGAGACCGGTATCTGGAGCCTCGTGTACCGGTCTGGCAGTCGATACTACCGACAGTCGGTATTGGGTTTGTTGTGGCATCGGCGTCCCCTCACATGGCAA
Organism: Procambarus clarkii; assembly: GCF_040958095.1. NCBI lineage: Eukaryota > Metazoa > Arthropoda > Malacostraca > Decapoda > Cambaridae > Procambarus > Procambarus clarkii. Next base: position 24,655,163 of record NC_091162.1, read on the forward strand.
CCAGGCCACCGACCTCGATCTTCCAGAGTCGTATATTACATCTTAATTTTCTTTTAAAATGATTCAGTTTAATGAAGAAAATTCTAAAATATTATTAATAATATATTTTGAAAAAGTTGTTATTAAGCAAAAGTCTTAATTTTCTTATTAAATAACTTTTATAGTATAGGCACTCTGTACTTTTTTTCCAACGGACCTAGAATGTACTGTGCCGGGCCATGTGTTCCCATTGTTTACTGTGAACTTGCGTGGCTAGCTTCATTTGTGAAGGACATTACGGTTAATTGTGATCTTCCTTTTAATTTACAAAATGCCAAAAGTTACCCAAAGGAAGCACCTGACGGTTGCACAAAAGCTGGAGTTAATTAAGAAACTCGATAAAGGATATTCTCATGCACTAGCAGCAGCAGAGTTTAACATCGGGAAAAGTACAGTAATTGACATCAAGAAACAGAAGGATACTCTATTAAAATATGTGAGCACAACAGTGTGCTACTTCTGGTGCTTCATGTTCGAAAAAAACAGTAAAGTCTGGTCAGTCTCCACAATTGGATGCTGCAGTGTATAAGTGGTTTATTCAGCACCGCACAATTGGCATGGCAATATGATTTGAAGAGCTTAAAGTTGCAGCAAGTAAACTTGCCATTCAATTAGGTATAAAAGATTTCAATGCAAGTTACGGGTGGGTTGGAAGATTTAAGGCTCGGCATAACATTTCAAACACCAAAAAAATTTCTGGTGAGGCGTCAAGTGCTGATCCCACTAATGTTGATTCATTCAAGGCTAAATTAAACGAGTACATTATCGGTAATAATTTAAGCAAATATCAAGTATATAATGCTGACGAGACTCGGTTTATGTGTCGAGCTGTACCAAATACAGTGGGGCCTCGACTTTACGATGGTAATCCGTTCCCAGAGACGGATCATAAGTCGAAATATCGTAAGTCGAAGCGATTTTTCCCATAAGAAATAAAGGGAATTGAATTAATCCGTTCCCCACCCTCCAAAATATTAACTTACAAATACATTTTATACTGAATACAATGTTTTTCTGTGGGGAGCCCCGGAGGCTCCCTGGAGCTTATCAGGCTAATGTATGTTATGGTAGACCGGGACATTAGCTATGGAGTTCAGACCTACCAGGGACCAGCGCCAGAACCTGGCCCCTTCAGAGAGGTTTCAGGGAGCAATGGCCCTGGAAAACCCCATATGGTTGTGGGTTTTCCTTATCTGCCATCGACCGGGGTTAGGCACCCAGAAAGGTAGGCGTAACAAAACAAACCCCACATGGTAAGAAACTACAACAAAAACCGAACAGAGAGGTAGAAAACTCCCTACAATCCCAAGGAAAACAATCAATCAATCTATTTACTGCTGCGCCGGTCGTCCGCGCAGCCCTCCCCTCCCTGGGAGGGGGAGGGGGGGCCCGGACCTCACCACGCCGGCTGCCTTCAGTTCGCAAGCTAGTGTCAACCGGGATAGACGCTTCTCTGGCCTCAAATTCCTTGGCGGTGTTTGCCTCGTGTGGCGTTCTCTGCTGTTTTTGTGTGGTGTGCGGTGGCCAGGAGTACTTCATCAGTGCCGGGGCTGCATGCGCCTAGGGGCTTCCTTCCCTAGGCACCCTCGTTCTTGCTGCTCGGCATTTGCCTCGCCCTTGGGGCCAACTGGGGCTTGGGGCCCCTTGTTTGGCCTTGGGTAGGGAGTGGTATTGTGATGGTTAGGGCGTCAAGGTGTTGCGCGGCCTGCCACCTAAACGGCGACCGGTTCCTGTTGCTCTGGGGACAGTGTACTTTTGCGGGGGTTTTCTTTTGTTTTGTTTTTGTTTGCCTGGTGGAGGTTCTGCCTCGTGGGCCCATAGTTCCCCTGGTATTGTTTTGGTAGCCCTCTAGGCCCCCGTGCTTGTACACGTCCCAGAGGTTTTCAGTATTATCATTTACCCTTGTTTTGTTTGGGTTTCTTAACTGGTTAGCAACACCTTGCCCGGGCTTCCCATAGTTGCTACCCTATGGGCCCTGGAAACCCCTGTCGGGGCTCGGGGACCCATAGATGCATCTCCCGAGTTCCAGCCTGCCTTGTGCGGGTTTGAAAGTTGCAGTCTGCCCTTGTCTCAGGCTGACAGTCACCTGTTTTGCCTCCGTCATGCTGCCTGTTGGGTCAATGACACCTTTGACCCGAAGTCTTGCGAGTCATGTTCTCTGCTTGTGCTCCAGTTTTACTCTGAGGATGTTCCTTTTAGGGTACAGGCAGCATCAGCGTTGCATGTTAGGTTTAGGTTATTGCAACGCGCTAGGTTGGTTTCCCACCCGGGTGCCCTGAGGCTGCTCCGTTTTGGCTTTAGGGACCCTGACCTGGGGGCGTTGGTCGCTATGGCTTTGGCTCCAGCCGCGCCCTCTGGTCCTTCCTCTGTGGTTCTTCCTGCACCTCCCCCCCCTTTGTCCAGCTCCGAAACGTATGCAGGTTTCGGCCTTGGCACAGGGTTTAGTTGGTAGTGAGACTCGGGCTGCTTTGGGGGCTGCCCCATCCGGGTCGGGGACGGAGGCATTTGAGCCGGTTCCTCCTGCCGAGGCTTCTGGGTCCCACCAGCAGACCCCCTTCTTGTCTGCCTTTCCCTTGGACTATACCTTTTCTTCAGGGTTAGAGGGTTCGGAGGACGGCTCTGCCCCGGGTCCCGACTTAGGGGATCCTGGGGCTGGGGAGGAGTCGACCTGGGGGCTTTGGGTCCCCTGTGACCCCGCTTGGGTCCTTTTGCCTTCCCCGCGGGGTTTATTGTTGCAGGGGGAGGGGTTTTCTTACCCTCCTTTCCTGTATGAGTATGATTTGGGTTCGGTTCCGGGTGCCTTTGGGTACCTCGGCTCCGTCTTTCCAGGGGTTTGCTACTTCCCGTATCTCCGCGAACGTGGCTCGGGAAGCTCTTGCTGCATACCTCTTGCAAGACCTGGGTTATGCCTCCCCAATGGATCCGTCCTCGTTTGAGTTCGGTTCTTCCCGTTTTTTGGGTGCGTTTGGAGGTTCCGGAGTCTTCCTGGCTGGCAGACTGCCCTTTATTTTCGTTGGGGGCATGGCATGGGTTCTGTCGGACCCGCACGCTTGATTGGCGGGAAATCATTGGTTGCGAAGGAGTTACGCTCCCGTGGGCATTTGGCTTCGGTCTTGCGTTTCTTTTCCCTTTTCAAGCTCTCTTCTGCTTGGCTTGAGGAGGATGTGGGAGCGTTGAGTGAAGGGCCTTCGTCCGGGGCGCTGTCTTCAGCAGGTAGGGCGTCGGCTGCACTGTTGAAGCTCTTTGCGCCCATCCTGAAGGAAGCGGTGTCCCTGTTTTTTGCATCTCGCCTTGCGTGCCGTCAGGCTGTGCTCGCCCTCTCTTTAGAATCCGCTTGGGCCCTGGCTCTTAGGTTTTCGTCTCCGTTTTGTCCGTTGCTGTTTACAGAGACTGCGGTGTCTCAGTTTCTGCATGCGGCTTCGTCTAGTTGTCGTCCTATGGCAGACTTGTTGATTCTCCGGAGCGGTCGTTCTCGGCAATTTTGGAGGGATCGTGTCAGGGTTCCGGGTTCCGCTGGTCGAGGTGGGCCATTGGTGCCAGTTTCTGAGCCGTTGTTCCCTTCGGGGCCAGCGTCGTCTGGTCGGTGCAGTGATTGCCCTGTTCGACGGTTGGGTTCTCGTAAGGGACGTCGGCCCTTTCGCGGTTTGCCCAGTTGACGGGGCGATGGGGGGGAGGCTCGCTCTGTTTGCCCACGCTTTGTCCCACGATTTGTGGGCCTTTTCGGTCGTGTCATCCGGCCTGAAGTGGCGTTGGGCGACTCGTCCTCCTTTGGGGGGTTCAGGGCTAACAGGGCAGGTTTATTCTCCCGTGCTTCGTCAAGTCATCTTGGAGTGGGTGCGCTTGTGGTTGGTCGAAACGACCCCCCTGTCCCTCAGGTGGGTTTCTAGCCTGTTTCCAGTTCCGAAACAGGACTGTGCGGATCTGAGGTTCATTCTGGACTTGTCCCGTCTGAACCCCTGGATTCCTTGCCCCTTCTTTCGGATGACTACTCTGTCTCAGGTCTGGCTACTGTTGGAGCCGGGTGCCTGGATGGTGTCCCTGGACCTCAAGGACACATATTGGCACGTTCCTTTTCATCCGGGGTTCAGGGACTGGTTAGGTTTCGTGGTGGGGCGTCACGCTTACCGTTTTCGATGCCTACCTTTTGGCTTGAATTTGGCACCTCGCGTTTTCACGCGTCTGACCCGGGTTGCGGTGACCCGTCTGCGTCTTCTAGGGATTTGGGTTTTGGTCTACCTTAACGACTGGCTGGTGTGGGCTACCAGTCGGTCAGCTTGTCTGCTCGCCAGGGATATGGTTCTTTCCCAGCTCGCCAGGTTCGGGTTCCTGGTGAACTGGAGGAAGTCCCATCTAGTTCTGTCCCAGGTTCAGACCTGGCTGGGTCTTGTTTGGGATTCTCAGACTGCTTCCTTGTCTCTCCCTCCAGAGGCGTTGCGGCGGCTGCGGGACCGCCGTGAGCTGTTTCTAAAGGGGTCCCGGGTCACTCTGCGGTTGCTCGAGCGGTTGTGCGGGAGTCTGAACTTCGCCGTGCTAGTCTACCCGCCGGGTCAGGTTTGGCTTCGGCGTCTGTTTTGGTTCCTTCGGGGACGTCCTTTCCGCCTCTCTCTCGCGATCGTTGGGTTCGTCCTCCGGGGGTCTTATGTCGGTTGCTGCATCACCGGCTTCCTCTTCGGGCTTTTCGGTGTTCGGTGCCTTAGCGCCTTCCCGAGCCCTCACTCGATATGTTCACGGACTCGTCGTCTCTCGGCTGGGGCTTTGTGACCAGTGCTCACCAGGCAGGCCAGGGACGGTGGGGTCCGTCCTTCCATCGGGCTCACAGCACGGTTCGGGAGTTCGCGGCTGTCTGGTTCACGCTTCTTAGGATTCGGGCCGCTCGGGGATCGACCATTCGCCTCCATTCGGACTGTTCTCCAGTGGTTCATTGCCTGAACCTCAGAGGTTCTCTTCGGTCCTTGGCTCTTTGGGGTTGGTCCCTTCGAGTGGTTCGTCTGCTGGATTCTCGGGGTTTGGCTCTCCGTGCGGTTCACGTCCGGGGAGTGTCCAACGTTCTGGCCGATGGTCTGTCTCGCTTCCTTCCCCTGTCCACGGAGTGGACGGCCGACGACGACTCGTTTCGTTGGATCTGCCAGACGTACAGTCTCCCAGATGTAAACCTCTTTGCGTCAGCGTGGTCCCAGCGTCTCCCTATATATGTGACACCCTTCACCGACTGCGAGGCGTTCGCTGTGGATGCCTTTTGGCAGGACTGGTCGAGGTGGGGTTACCTGTACCTCTTTCCTCCGGTCCAGCTGTTGCTTCGGGTTCTGGTTTGGTTAGAGACATTCCCGGGGAGAGTAGTCCTCGTGGCCCCTTGGTGGCCGGCCCAGCCTTGGTTTCCGGTGCTTTTGGCTCGGTGCCCGAACCCGGGACGTTTCCTGCGGCTCCGCCTCTTTCAGCAGGTCGGCCCGATCCGGTACGGGGCTGGTTCGACCTTCTCCTCCGCTCTTCGCGTCTGGTCTTTTTGACGCGGGTGTATCACCAATTCTATGGTGATCATGTGGCTTCTTTGATGGTGTCCCACCTGAGAGCTTCGTCTCCGCGACAGTATGAAGTTTCCTGGAGTTCTTTTTCCCATTTTCTGGCTCTTCGTAGGTTGTCTTTTCTTTCGGATTGGGTTGTTTTGTCCTTTCTTGGCTTTTTCTGGACCGTCATTTGATGCCTAATACTGTCGCCTCGTATCGTGCGGCGCTGGCGGAGCCGCTCAAGCTAGTTTTCGGGGTGGACGACACATCCGCCCCGTTTCGTAAGCTTTCCCGTGCTATGTTTCACCTCCGGCCTGCTCATGCGCCTCCTGAGCCGTCCTGGTCCTTGGACAGGGTGCTCTCCTATCTTTCCTCGGTTTGTGGTGGCCCCTTCGGTTCCTGATTGTTTTTCCAAGGCTTTGTTTTTGTTGGCATTGGCCTCTGGGGGCCGGGTAGGGAAGCTTCATGCTCTCCTCCAGCGCAGGGGTTTCTGCTGTTTTGGTCTTGGGGGTAGGTTTGTCTGTTTGCAGCCTTCTCCATCTTTTCTGGCGAAGAACGAGACGGCTGCTTTCCGGAGGGGTCCGTGGGTCATTGATGCTTGGTTGGTTCGGCTGAGGTGCATCATGTGATGTGTCCAGTTGCAGCACTTAGCCGTTACCTGCGCTCTTCAGCCGGGGTGGCTGGGGATGCGCTTTGGGTTGATCCGGTTTCCCTCGTTCCCTGTTCCAGGGCTCGGGTCTCCCAGGTTGTCCGCAGGGTTATTAAGTCTAGCCAGCCTGCGGTCTATCCTCGCGCCCGTGACGTTAGGAAGTTTGCGGCTTTGGCTGCCGTGTTTGGTAATATGTCTTGGGCTCATATTCGGGCGCGTGGATTTTGGAAGTCGAACAGGGTCTTGGCCGCCCGTTATTTGGTGAACGTCCCTGCTCCTCTGCGTTTTTGTGTTGCTTTGGGTCGCAGGTTGCAGCCAGTTGTCACGACTTCGCGTTGAGGAGTTTGTGGCCGCCGCCTCCCGGGTAAGTCCCCTTTTTCCTTCTCTTTGGGTATGTAGCTCCAGGGAGCCGTAGGGGCTCCCCACAGAAAACCAGCGTTGAATGTAATGAAACGCCATTTTCTGGGTGAGCCCCGGAGGCTCCCTGGCTACCCTCCCTCCCATCCGGTCGGTGGGATTTTTCGCGTTGGTTGAAGCCTAGTTTCCGAACTGAAGGCAGCCGGTGTGGCGAGGTCCGGGGCCCCCCCCTCCCCTCCCGGGGAGGGGAGGGCTGCGCGGACGACCGGTGCGGCAGTAAATTGATTGTTTGATTTTTTCCTTGGGATTGTAGGGAGTTTTCTACCTCTCTGTTCGGTTTTTGTTGTAGTTTCTTACCATGTGGGGTTTGTTTTGTTACGCCTACCTTTCTGGGTGCCTAACCCCGGTCGATGGCAGATAAGGAAAACCCACAACCATATGGGGTTTTCCAGGGCCATTGCTCCCTGAAACCTCTCTGAAGGGGCCAGGTCCCTGGTAGGTCTGAACTCCATAGCTAATGTCCCGGTCTAACATAACATACATTAGCCCGATAAGCTCCAGGGAGCCTCCGGGGCTCACCCAGAAAATGGCGTTTCATTACATTCAACGCTGGTTTTTTCTAACCACAATACAGTGCATATGTTTATCTTACCTTTATGGAGGACTCATGATGCATATGGAAGATGGTGAGGAGGGGGGAGGAGGAGAGATGTTACTATTTGGAAGGGGAGTCCCCCTTCCATTATAACATCAGGAAGTGATGACTTCTCTGGGGTTCACTCTCTCCTACATTTTGCCTGCATATCACTAGGACCTGGTTGTGATTCACTGCTTGTTTGTCTCACTAAAAACCTTTCCAGAGATTTTTGTTTTTCCATATGTTTTAATTTTTGTCTGTAGTGAGACATCACAGTGTCATTAAAATGGTTGAGGCAACGGCCTACTGCACCGTGATTTGGGCGAGTCGTTGCAGCAAAAGTTTGCAATTCTTCCCATGCTGTACACATTTTCTTAATTAATGAGGAAGGGACATTCTGTACTGTCTCCTCCTCCCTGCAGAAATTTCCTCAGTTATCTCTTGTTGCTGCTCCTTGTGAAGTTCTTTGGTTGTCAGTTCTTCGCTGTGTTCCTCCACCAGCTCGCAACACACAACACTCACAACACTATGAATTCCAGTTCTTTTTCTAAATTTCTCAAACCATCCCCTGCTCGCCTTAAACTCTTTTGCATTTGTATTACTCGTTCCAGGGGTTTTCTTTAAAAGGTCTTCATGCAATTTCCTTGCTTTTTCACAAATTATGGCCTCTGAAACTCTTATCACCCGCTAACTCCTTGCTGTGTATCCAAATTAATAATAACTGTTCAACGTCCTCAAGTGTTTGTGTTCTATGTTTCGTGATTATTGATATGCCTTTTGCCACTTTAGCACTCATAATGTCCTTTTTCTTAGCCAGTATGGTGGATATCGTTGACTGAGATTTGTTGTATTGCCTAGCTAGTTCAACAACCCGCACACCATCATCATATTTACGAATGATCTCGTGTTTTTGCTCAATGGTTATCCTTACATGGGTTTTCATATGTTGAACCTTACCAGTGACTTTTTGGGGACCCATGGCCTGATATATAATAATTACTTTTATGTTCAAAAAGCAAAAAATCGCCACAAAAACGGAATTTCTTATAGGCGTGATCGTCACTAAGTGGGCAGCTGTAGTAAACTGAGGCAGGTCGGCCCGCATGACCGGGAACCACACGTTCCGTCAACCCAAACGAGTACCAACAAATATCGTTAGTCGACGACACCATCGTATGTCGAGTCGCATTTTTCGATCAAATTTACACCGTAACTCGAAATTATTGTAAGTCGGGGCAATCGTAAGTCGAGGTGCCACTGTACATCCTTAACCAGTAGGATGCAGGAAAATATTCCTGGACGACTCTGTCTTGCTCTGTGCTAATGCTGATGCCTCTAACAGGACAAAATGTGCCGTGGTAGGTAAGTCTAAAAATCCTCGAGCCTTAAAAAATATAATGCAGGCACTACCCGTAATATATTACAGTTCTAAGAAATCATGGTTTAATTAAACAATATTTATGGACTGGTTTGAAATCCAATTTTGCAAAGTTGGAGAATTCCAGATCAACAAATGTGGAATAAAGGCCAGTGAGGTTAAGGCATTGTTGCTGCTAGATAATGCCCCTGCTCATCCCATTAGCAAGTTAATTTCAAGGGATGGCAGAATAAAATGCATGGCACTTCCACCAAACACAACATCCTTGATCCAGCCCATGGACCAAGGTGTTATCCTTGCTGCTAAACGTATGTACCAAACAGCAATGCTTGAAGATGTTTTAGTTGTTTTACCTAGCGAGGAAGATGAATTGACAGGAAAGGATACAAGGGCTCAAAGAACACTAGAAAATCTAAAAAAGTACACAATCAGGGAAGCAATATTCCACTGGACTAGGCTTTGGAATAAAGTGAAAGAAACCACACTAACAAATTCATGGAAGAAACTGTTAACAGAGAGGCCTAGATGTGATGCAGCAGTATCTGATAGTGAATTCAAAGGTTTTGAAAATGAAGCCAGTGATTTTGAAGGGTTTGAAGAAACTATCCGATCAATGTTGCTCCAAGCTGGTCAGGGTGTAGAAGTGAATGATATCAATGAATGGTTAGAAAATGATTACGGTCCTGGTTATGAATTGTTAACTGAACAGATTGTTCAAAGTGTTCTCGGAAATGACTGTGATGACTCGGACGATGTTGGTGAGGCTCTGCCTAGAGGTGTCGGATATCAGAAAAGATTGGAACAAATTGAGGAACTCGTTGAATATTCAAGAAAAAGTAAACATGAGGTTGTTGGAAATTTTTATGTACACTTTACAGCCTTTAAGCAATGTCTCTCACATTAGCAAGAGAAAATCAGATTCGGGCAAAAATAGATAAATTCATGATTTAAACGGTTCGTGAAAAATCTTTGTCGACAGGCTATGCTGCACCCGCCGATGCAGAATTCCCATCAACAAGTCGCGCAGCCTCCGCCGGCAACGAATGCTCTATAAGCCATGCTGCACCTGCCGATGCAGAATTCCCATCAACAAATTTCGCAGCCTCCGCCGGCAACGAATGCTCTACAAGCCATGCTGCACCCACCGATGCTGAATTCCCATCGACAAGTCGTGGAGCATCCGCTGGCAACAAATGCTCTACAAGCCATGCTGCACCTACCGATGCTGAATTCCCATTGACAAGTTGAATTTGAATTGCCTTGCCACACATAATTATTAAATATTCAACTAGAAACCTCAACTTACCTTGTTGGTGTTCGTCTTCTTGATTTATGCCACACATCTTGAAGTTAAAAATTCTTAACAATTTATATAACCTATACTGTACTAACAACACTAAAATTAACACTTAAAATTACTGTACAGTTCGTTAAGTAAAGTTAGTTTTGACTGCCAGCTGCTGAAGCCTGACTGGTTGAAGGCATTTGGGTTGCCTGTGACGCCTCACTTGTTGAAGGCGCTTGGCTTGCCTGTGACGCCTCACTTGTTGAAGGCGCTTGCTTGCGCCTCACTTGTTGAAGGCATTTGGCTTGCCTGTGATGCCTCACTGGTTGAGGTGTTTAACACGTAAATTGTCTTTAATTGTTAGGACAACCTTCTTCCTCTTAACATCTCCAGAACAATTGATGCTGCTACCAGACATAGTCTTGGCCAAAAATGTTCAAAGTTACTATGAATATAAAAAACTTATTCAAAAAAATATTTCACTAATGGCGCAGCACTGTGGTATAACACGAGGTATGGGAGCACATGGGTTGACAAGTGTTGGACGGGTTCACTTAGGGCAGCTATAGCACGTTACGTAGGCCGCCAGGAGGAAAAAACTCACAATATTTTTTAACCCCTTATCAGCGCCGCCTTCAAATATGACACACCCCCACCCCCCCAGTGTGCAAGAAATAAATTCTCTTGAAAAATTATTTTGTTTTTTTAAAGTGTCTAAAACCCTTCCTTCAGCAGGGGTATGTAAAAAAAAAAAATCGAAATTGTACTTACTTTGGCTGCTATGGGATCCGTAAGTTAGCGCGTGACGTCATCATTCCCCGTTCGCCCGTGCAGTAAGCTCCCGGGACCGGTGTGCGCCCGGGGCGAGGTGCGCGAGTTGCCGTGAATATATTTTTGTTCATTTTTTGCGTACGGTTCCAATTACATTTTATTTGTTTTTACATGTTAATCCTATGTATAATGAACACATAAACTATATTATGGCAGTAAAACATCCGTACTGTCCGAGGACACTGTGTTACGTGCATGACACTTGTGTACACGCATGTTGCACATATTTACCATGTATCATGCTAATTTATGTATATATACAATCTATTTACAGACTATACACTGTCACACACTATATACATTCACCATCAACACATTCAGAACACCGCCAGTGTGAGCTGTCACACCTAGCCAGCCCTCCCTCACTCCTCCAACATTGTATTCGCCAACATTGCTCCTCCCATCATACAGTTATTCACTCCAATGTTTCATGTTCATTTATGTATATTTACAACATATGTACACACTATACACTGTCACACACTATATACATTTACCATCAACACATTCAGAATATCACAAGTGTGAGCAGCCACACCCAGACAGCCCTCCCTCACTCCAACATCTTACTCGACAACATTGCTCCTCCCACCATACTGTTATTGTTTTTATTACACTACACGCATGTTATATATACCTATCTACATGTTTTATTTACCAGAACTGCAAGGTATTTTGTCCAAACAGTACAGTGGCCACTATACACTGCATGAGAAATCACACAGCAGACAGCAGACGACGCTACGATTACAACGTCACCTCCCTCCTGCTTGATACCTGCTTGATGGGGTTCTACTTCCCAAGCCCGGCTCGAGGCCAGGCTCGACTTGTGAGAGTTTGGTCCACCAGGCTGTTGCTTGGAGCGGCCAGCAGTGCCACATACCCACCACAGCCCGGCTGATCCGGAACTTCTCTTAGAAAACAGTCCAATTTTCTTTTGAAGATGTCCACGGTTGTTCCAGCAATATTTCTTATAGTCGCTGGGAGGACATTGAACAACCGCGGACCTCTAATGTTTATACAGTGTTCTCTGATTGTGCCTATGGCACCTCTGCTCCTCACTGGTTCAATCTTGCATTTTCTTCTATGTCGTTCACTCCAGTACGTCGTTATTTTACAGTTAATACATTGTTATTTTACCTCACGTTGTTATTTTACCTCGCCAATATAGCTCCACTCAACATACACTTGAAAAAGGCTTGAAAAGGGCAGGAATTGGGAGTGTAGCTGGAAGGCATCTGGGCGCTCACTTGCGGCTAAAGCGTGGCCCGTCTTCAACTCGTCGGCGGTTGGAGCGTGACCAGGTTTTTTATTTTATATGCTAATATTCCTCTAGAGAATTCTATTGTGAACCCATTGAGACCAAAATGAAAGACCTAGGACGAAAATTGAGGTGACCAGAGTGAAAATAGTGAAAACATTTTATCGCGTTTGCGCGCTCCTGGGTAACTCGTTCGCATTTTCTCTGTTTGCTGCGGGTAATTAGCCGGGCTTTTGGAGTTTGTATGCATTTAGTGCTGTAGAGAATTCTATTGCGAACACAATGATACAAAATTTAATCTCGTAGGACGAGAATTAAGGTGACAAAGTTGAAGAGAGTATACACTTTTCAGAATTTGCGCGCGCTCCCGTGACACCCTGGGTCCCATATCGCACAGTTGAGGGGTGGCGGGCGGGGTGCACGAAAGTGTTAACATGTGTTCCCTGATCACGGGGAAAAAAATACAAAAAATCATAGGCGACATATTTTGGCTGCAATAGGGATGAGGAAGTGGCAAAATTGAGGCGATGACAGATTAAGCGTCCCACATTGGTCTCCTCCACCCACGTCACACGGCAGTTGCCACAAAGATATTATTACCTAATTATTTCAATGTCTCCAATTGATTTTTTCTCTTTTTTTTCAGTAATATTACTCAATTCTGTATAGTGTGATATATTTATATAATAAAATGTGTAAACCATCGCTATACTCAAAAGTATGGTGTGCATATTAGTGATTCAATTATCATGTTCATAAAACAATAAATAAATAGTTTTGCTGTTATTACACTATATACACACACACACACGTTATATACAAGTATCTGCATGTTTGTTCACCATAACAAACCACTAAGTTGGTATGGTGAGTCCAAACAACAAGAGTGGACTGCCACACACCAGCCGGCAGATGGTACCTCCCTCCCTCCTTCAACACCTTGCTCGCCAACATTCCTCCTCCCACAATACTGTTTGTACTTTTATTGCACTTTATACACATATTATATATAAGTATCTTCATGTTTTATTCACCACAACTGTACAGCTATTGCAGTACCCATGGTGTATTGGTTAAGACACTTGCCTCATTAATTATATTCCTGTTAGGTGTTACCACTTACATAATTTTGGGAGGTTGTTTTAATATTGCTAATTCCATCTTATTATATTGTATAATCATGAAGTTAGTAAATCGTGGTAAATCATTCTGCTGGCTCCCGGCTGCTTCTCTCCACTCTGCGAATAACATAAAATATAACTCATGCAGTGCTAATATTTCCTCAGTTAATCTCAAATGAATAGATTAACTGCCTATTAGACCTAAACATACTCTTGATGTTTAACCCTCAAACCGCTAGGGGCCCAAATGGAATTCACACCCACAGGCGCAAAAAAAAAAAAAAAAAAAAAAAATCAAAAAAATTCTTACATCTTATAGAAGTGTTCATTTTTGTTCCCTGATCACGGAAAAAATAACAAAAAAAATCGTAGGTGGCATATTTTAGCCGCAATAGGGTAGGGAAGTGTGGCAAAAAAGGGGCGTTGGCAGAACCTTCGCCAGACGAGGTCTACTCCGCTCGAGCTGTCAGACGGCAGTTGCCACAAATATATTATTACTAAATTATTTCAATGCCTAATTGATTTTTTCTTAGTTTTTTTTTGTAGTAATATTATTCCATACAGTGAATTGTGGTATATTTATATAATAAAATGTGCGAACCATCGCTGTACTCAAAATTATGGTGTGCATATTAGTGATTCAATTATTATGTTCATAAAACAATAAACAAATAGTTTTGCTGTTGTTACACTATATACACAGGTTATATATAAGTATCTGCATGTTTTGTTCACCATAACGAACTACTAAGTTGGTCTTGTGAGTCCAAAAGCAACGATGAGTGACCGCCAAACACCAGCGAGCCACTCACTGCCACTCCCTCCCTAAACACCACCTCACTCGCCCTCATTCTCCTCCCACAATACTGTTTTTGCATTTATTCACTATACACAGACGTTATATATACGCATTTACATGTTTTGTTCACCATAACTGTACATCTAAGCTTGTATGGTGAGTAATGGCACAAAGACATAGCTACTCAGTCAGCTGATCAGCGGCCGCCCTCAAGGCCAGACGTACTAATATTTCTCCTCCAACAATATTGTTTGTGGTGTTATTACGCTATATACACACATTATATATAAGTATCTACCTGTTTTATTCACCATACCTGTACAAATAAGCTGGTATGGTGCCCAAAGACCATAGTCGCCATCAGTAAACAACATGCCAAGTCGTGCAGACGACGCTCCTCCCTCACCAAAATGGCGACTCCCAACCTACTCCTCTCGCTGTTATCTCACACTATACACAAGTTATATATATAAGTATCTACATTTGTGATCACCATAGCGAACCACTAAGCTGGTACGGTGAGTGCAGTCAATATAAGGTGACCACACACAGTCAGAAGACGACGCCACAACCCTCCCTCCACAGCCTTACTCCTCCCTCCATGGAGCACAGCGCTAAATATCACCACAATCCTGCTATTATCAGAATCCTGGTCAGTTTTATTACAGTCAGGGGTCTTCAGTAATACTATCACTGCTAAATAATAGCAGTATCATATATATTATGGCATTTGTAGGCGATGCTGTGGTTACAAGCTGAACAGCGGTGCTGTGAGCTCGTGCTGCATGCGCCAGCCTTGGTGGCTTGCTCAATACTGATGCTCTAACACCCAAGAATGTTAGCCTGGATTTTTTTTCTAGGTGGCATCTGGCAACTATCGGTCGTGGCTGTACTATAGCTGCCCCTATCCCAGGCGGGGCGCTTAAATTATAGCGCTAGACACAAAATCATATATAAATGATGTGCGCGGTTTCGGTTTTGTCACTGATATCATTTATATATGATATGCGCGGTTTGAGGGTTAAGATCTCCTACAGCATAATGGCCGGCCTATTCTATGATAAGTAAATATGGCCATAAATACCACTAGAACTTCTGTAGCCGACCGAACACAATTTCCCTTCTCGTGTGAAGCTAGCAGCAAAGTCTGGGAGTTGTGAGACGTCAGATGACCCAAATATTGGAAGATGCCAATCTGCTTGCTTCAGCAGGGATCAGATCGAGCTCGTGTTGTTGTCGTGAGACTCTGTGCATAAGTGATGCGTTCTCCCCTCTCTTGTGGTGAAAGCCCAGGAAATAGTCATGCTATTTAATTTATATCGTTCACTAACAAGACGATATTTGCATCATTTTATGTCAAATACCAGAGAACAATTTTCCATTGTTCATAACATTGGATCGAAAGGTTTTCTGTGATAAAGGTAAGATATACAGTACAGTACATACTGTATTGTAGCTAGTACAAAAAGACTAGTATTCGGTATAAAATGTATTTTTAAATAAATATATATGGGGGTGTGGAACGGATTAATTCAATTGACATTATTTCTTATGGGATAATTTGTTTCGACTTAAGATTTTTTGACTTACGACCCGTTGCTGGGAGCAGATTAAATTCGTAAGTCTAGGCCCCACTGTACTAAGTTGCCAGAACTCTGATAGAATACTAAAACCCCTGAACTGGAATATCATTCCTGAACATGTTGGAGAAGACTGCAGCGAAGCCACATTTTTGCAAATATCATGGGCCTGCAGGCTAACTAGACTTAATAATACTGCATGACCTGAGAAATGAAAGCCTTGGAACAGGGGACCAAGAAAACAGAGTCACCCAGCAAAGCATGCACTAAGACACAACCGTTTGCCTGAAGGTAGTGGCAAAGAGCTACCACTGGATACAACAAATGATGCACCCTAGCTGAATCAACTAAGCATCAATCACATAAGGACCCCTCCAAAATTCCCCGACTCTGTCTTGACCAGAAAATTAGAAGGCTGCAGCAAAACAAACAGCCCAACAGGGTCAAAAGAGTAGAACCCCTGCCTTCGGAGAAAAGTCGGAAGTTCCCCACCCCTACAGCCTTAGTAAAGAAATCACGTGCTGAAAGGAACTCCATAAACTAAGGTGAAGAATGAATAACCAAAACCCATTCAAGAGACCAGAACAACACAGGATAAGCATGAACATGCCAGAGGCGAAAGAACGTGCAAGACAACCTATCAAATTGCGCCATGAAGTTGTTGACTCTGTGCGCAAGCAACATTGGCTCCTCCAACAATGAACGATAAGAGGTGACAGTATTAGGCATGAGATACCAATCTAGAAACAACGAAGACAAATAGGACGGCAACCTTGACTAAACCCGAAGACAGATGATAAAGGGACAGAAAATGTGGAAATGAGTGCCAGGCATCTTCATTATGATGGAACAAAGAAAGATGCAGGTGGGACACATCAGCAAACCATCCAGAAAGTTAGTGAACCAATACAGACCACTGCTGGGTTCATAGAGACTGTAGCCTCAAAATTGCCAAATGAACTCTCCAACAATGTAAACAATACTGTAAACATTGAATCTTGGGAAACAAGAGCGAGCTTGTTAAAACTACTCCCAACCAGAGGGAAGCCTCTGGAGCTCCTGATGCCCACTAGTCTACTATGCCAGTTCTAGAGCAGATGCATATATGAAACCCCAAACTGACCAACTGGAAGGTAATCACGGACCCACTTGGGCTTGCCCAGAAAGAGGCATTTCATTGCATTTAATGCTGGGTTTCTGGGGCAGCCCCCTTGTCACTCCCTAATGTTAACTATATATGAAGAAGACAGGGACTCGCCAGGGAAGAGGAGAAACCATAGACAGTTGAAATGAAGATGAGATACCAGGCCAAGAGACATGACCCGAGGCAACACAGCTACAATAAGGCCTAGGAATATTAACCCTGCACTGCTCGCCCGTTAAATATTGACAACCCCATGGTGTGCAAAAAAAAAAAATTGTTCTAAACAAAAATTTCTTTCAACATTGTTAGTTATTAGCTGCCAGGAAGCAGGGAAATCCTAGTAAGAAATCTCTACCTCTTGTGTTTTAACCGTAGTGGCCTTACCTTACCTTGCGATGATTTCGGGGCTCAACGTCCCCACGGCCTGGTCGAGGACCAGAGAAGTTGCATTTTTTGGTAGAAATTAGACGTGTCGCACGGGAATAACTGTCAATTTATTTTCATTGCTTCTCACTTTACTTTTCACATTTCACTTTATATTCACGTTTCTAACGTGATTGATATAAAGAATTATTTCCTAGATTAAGAAGTAATAAAGAAATAGATGTGTGGCTGGAAGTGCATATTTGCAATACTTGTGAAACATACGATGACTGTTAGTATGGGCCGAGTTGACAAACTTTTACTATCTAAGATTAACTGTACTGGTAATGGATGGATACCACAAATGAATCAAGTATTCAAGAAATGAGTTGTAACAAAAAGTGCTTGACATACCTGGAGCATACCTGGAGAGGATTCTGGAGTTCTACTACTCCCTGAGCCCTTCCTGAGGCCAGAACATTTTGGCTTGATTGGCTAAACTAATCATAACCTTTATGTTCATAAAATTCCCTCAGTTATTTTGCTTCTTTACAGATTCCTGACAGCACCATAACAGTGTGGAGTTCCCCTTCAGATGACATTGATGTTCAAGCTCTTGTTGCCCTTAGGGATAATATTGGCCATGATTCAGTTTACTTTGACCTACCAGAAGATCAGCAGAAAGCCTTTGATGAAGCTAAACAGAAAGAGAGCAATACTGCTGCAGTAAAGTTCCAGTTCTTGCCTCAGAATGCCTCTGCCTGGGCCACTGTTGGAGTTGCCCTGGCTTCAGCTCTTGCTGCTCTGTATTTGTATGAATAAAGTAATGTGGTTTTGTTGGCTGCTCCATTGTATTGTTGGACAATGATGAGTATTGCCATGAATGTTGCAGGTATTACTGTGCCTTACTTTTGTGAAAATTTATAATGGTAGCTTGCATGAAAGATATATATACAGTGCAACCTTGATTTGGCGAATCTAATTTTGGCAAGTCTCCAGTTGAACTTTCTATGTTGGATTTACTCACCAGCTCCACCAAGTAAGTGTTTGGAGATTTGGCAAAGCAGGAGCTGTGTGGATTTGCTGAGGAATCATTGACCCATATTGTGTGGAAACATTCACTACACTATGGGCCCTTCTTCCTTTGAAAATGAAGTTCATAGTCTGGGACATGGAAAATATGTTAGCTGTGGTGAAATCTCTTGACAGACAGGTTCTCCTGGTGTCAAGAGAAGAGCCTGTCTGTCAAAGTTGAACCAATCATTTCCATTATATGATAGGTTGAATTCAAAATTTGCTCAGTTAAATTGGCCAATAGAACGTGGAAAATATTAGGGTATGAGTAATAACACTTAACATGACTAATCATGTTAAAAAAAAAAAAAAAAAAAAAAAAAAGTTGGGGCCTCGGGAAAGCCATTGAGCATAGTTAAAATAAAATTCTATCATTTGTATTCATTCCAAGTTGTTGCATTTCATTCACTAAAAATATGAGCCCATCTTTTTTTGAAAATAAAGCTTTGAGGCTGTGGCATGGGAAATGAGCTAGACGTGGTGAAATCTCATTAGAGACAGGTTCTCCCAATGGTTTTTCCATCGTATGATTGGTTGAAGATATAACTTCACTTGGTGAACTTAGCCCATAGAGTATGGGAAATATTTGGATATAAATGGTAACACTCTTAATATGACTCGAATCACATTTTTAATTATTTTTATAAAAGTAAACATTACAAAAAATATACAGGTGACTTGATATATTTTTCCTGGCTTTAAAACCAAAAATACATCTCACTAATACCTCCTAAGGGCATCTCCAGTTGCAACGAATCCCTCATCCCAACAAATTTGGGATAGTTCCATATAGTGCACTAAACTGAGCTTGCACTCTTCTACTTATATAATTTCTAAATTTTTTTAGTCATATTGAGAGACTTATAATTACAATACAATGTTATGTTATCTTTTGACACATCCAATTAAATTATATAGTTTGTGATATAACCAGTTACTGCAATGTTTATATTCCAGCATTTCAGATTAATATTTAAGGTTCTGCCTGTTTTTAGTAATGTACTGTATTTTCACAGCTGACAATCTTTGAAAATCAAAGGATGTATTCCAGCAAATCCTGTGGCACACACACGATTTAAA
This sequence comes from Procambarus clarkii, assembly GCF_040958095.1. Taxonomy (NCBI): domain Eukaryota; kingdom Metazoa; phylum Arthropoda; class Malacostraca; order Decapoda; family Cambaridae; genus Procambarus; species Procambarus clarkii. The sequence continues at coordinate 24,674,262 of NC_091162.1, forward strand.
AATTACAAACTTAAAGCTATGTTAGAAAATTTGGGATGCGTCAGAGATATTTTTAAGTTCACTTTCTCCACTCCTCTTTCAAGTACAAGCACATGGATAGAAGTGGCTGACTGTACAGTACATCCATCACATTCTGTATATTGAAAATATATTTGCATTTTGTTAAATGAATACAAATCAGGAATAAGGGTCAGATTTAAGGAAAGAAATATTTAAAGGGCAACAGTTTTGTAGAAGCAGTATAGTGTGTTAGTGATGACTAGAGAGCAGTACTGTGATGTGTATACAGTAGCTCTGAGCAGTTTTACAGCTTGGCTGTATCAGCCTTCATTACCACACACTATCATTGATCTAGTTATCTGTACTACATCAATGAAAACCATTTGTTTGTAAATTTGCTAACATAAATTATTAGGTTATACATACAGGTATGTTATACTGTATTTATCATGATGATTTGTCACAGAAAAATGCCGTGTACACATTTAGTGAAGCGGCGTTGATGGTACATACACACTTGTGTAATGAAAGATTAGTTTGAAACATAATATTGAAAAATTAATATAAAAATAACATTGCATTGTTTCTCAAAAAAAATAGTAATGGCTTCATAATGGGTGTGTGGATAAGTGTAGCAGTGTGTGGTGCAGGTAACATGTACATTGCCTCTATACAAATCTACACTGCTTTATGCTTTTCATGGCTTCAACATTAGTTATTAGTCTGCAGTCCTCAATTCTCTTATGAAAGTTAAGTAAATAATAAATAACATTATTTGCAGATACAACTATCAACATGGCCAAATCCAGCTAAAATTATTGTGAATGTTTTGTGTAGGGTAGATATAAAATGTTTGCAAATGCACTACTATCCCCTACATGCACACTTTCACACATTTCCTGCACAATATACTAAAAGCTAATCATGAAGTTTGCTTTCCTCACTAACTGTTTTATTCATTGTATAAATTACATGGAGAAATAGCATAAGGCAGTGACAGGATTACTGACCTGAATTATAATTATACTGGACTACTGGTTAATGACAATTTAGTGCAATAGAAACTATGTATTTTTAAAATGTTTGATATATAAAAACATATATTAATAAATGACTCTTAATTCAGTACCCATACTATATCAACATGGAATATGGTTCACCTTATAGTTTCTGTAATCTGGGACAGGAAGCCTTGTTAGGCTTATAGAGGTCCCTCTAGGCCAACTACTGACCTTCCCCAAGATGCATCCCACAACAGTTGGCTGTTTACTGCTAGGTGAACAGTGGCATCAGGCGAGGGAAAATCGAACACTAGATCCTGGGTTGAGTCAAGACCATACACCACTACGCTGAAGGACTTGTGAAAATGTCTTCCAAACCAGTGTTTTACACACTTCATGACAATGAATACCATTAAGCCCAGTGCAGATGATTTTTGTTGACATGCTTTACCCTCCACGACCCTCAGTAAGTACTGACTTTATGGTAATTGTAGGCTGCATTCCAGGCATACTTCATGTGATGGGTTTTAAAATTGATAATGGTTTCAAGCATCAACTTATTTATGTTTGACCATGTGGGCTACCCTAATAGTCCAGGACCTAGATTCACAAAGCTCCATGTATTTCTTCGTAAGTAGATTTGCTACGAAGGTTCCTAAGTATGCGCTAAGATGATGCTTACGTGCGATTCAGGAAGGTATTCTTACGAAGATATTTGGGTTTTGGATCTGGTTCACCTGCATGCCGACAGAGGTCACTACTGTGTTTAGTTTGGCCAATTCCAACAAGAAAACTTAAGACAAAATAAGTGTAGGGAGTAACACTTGGTAGAAGGAATTTAATGTGAATAAATGCCACTTTATGGAATAGGAGATAATAAGCCACACACAACTCACAAATTATTTAAAAATACTTTAAAAGAATTATGATAAAAGATCTAGGAGTGGTTCTGGATTGAAAATTCACATTAAGCCCACATAAAGAACATTATACAAGGAGCGTATGCTATACAATCCAACTCATAGGTTCAAACTAAGGAGACAAAGCTGCCCAAAAAAAAAAAAACATTAGTTCACTTTCGGAAGCAGTGGTAGATGGTTGGAAGAAGTTAAGTGAGGTGGTGGTGGATGCCAAAACTGTCAGTAGTTTCAAAGCGTTATACGACAGAGTGCTGGGTAGATGGGGGACACCACGAGCATAGTTTTCATCCTGTAATTACACTTAAGTAATTACAGTATTTACACAATTACCTGTACAGTATCACTAATTGGAAATACAGTAATAAAATACAAATACCGTACTGTACTTTGTTTATTTCTTTAATACAGTATTGAATTTGCAGTAAAGTTACATAACTTACATGAGGTACATAAAAATATCTACACATTTAAAACAGGTTATGGTGTAGTACAATACCTATATACAATAAATTACTTAATGAATACGTTACTATCATGGCTACCGATATAAATATTTATTTGAATATCAGCATATTGAGAACAAAAATATACATTTTTCTCTTTAATATAGGAAATGGCTTATTATACAAAATATAAATTATCTTTCTAATCACTATATAAGACAGTCACCACAACTGCACTGAAGCCTATAGGAGCCAGTGAGTGATGGTGTGCCATGCACGTCACTTGCTTGTACTTGCTGCAGTCACAATGAAAAGTAAAGGTAACATACAGGCCAATTGCTTAACTGGTGGGTATGTTACCCATGAAACATTATAGGAAGGAATAAGGGGGAAGGGGATACCCACTTCAAATGGGTACCAATACCTGCTAGAGTACAACTTGATGCTCTCGGGATTTGTATGGCTCTATGCTGCTTGTCACTTATTTTCTTATGTTGTTGTTTCCACTGGTCTTGCCCTTTTTATTTTTGTATCCCCCTTTTGAATTTTGCAGCTGAGTATGCTCTCTGCAGCAGTCTTGATGCTTTATGGAAGGTTAAATTCAGTGCAATAGAGTACCAATCACTTTATTATGTAAATACTAAACCAACTCCTAGACTTCAGCATACTGTATTTAACATAATTTTCCTTATATACATGTATACACAATATATATACCTATTTGTACATGTGAAGGATCATACGCTGAGGATGACATAACAATTAGTGAAATCCTTATTAATTAGATTAACATAACTTGTTCTTGTTGGAGGGTTCATTATGATAATTGGTAATTGGGGGGTAGAAATAGCCTAAGCTACTCTATCCCTTTGAGATGTATTTTTTTTCTTGTCTCAATAAATTTACTTGAACTTGAACTTGAATTGGTAATTTCTTTTTGATACATTTGTTTTGTGTTATTTCAGATAGTAAGTAGTGAACCGAGTCTAAATAAGTAATTATCAAAAGAAGGCACCAAATCGAGAAGGCTATATAGCACCATCAAATGTGCGGGATAACCAGAGGGCGCTAAATATCACCAAGGATGCCAATACGAGAACAGAAACTCAAAGCGAATGATATCAAAAGTATCCAAGTCACCAAGAATTCTATCATGGGACATGTGACTGCGTGGGACGGTCGGAAAACAAGACACACGCTTGTCCTGGAAGTCAGGACATTCAACAGATATATACATGACTGTAAGAGGGACAATGCAATTCGGACAATAAGGAGCAGGTTGGCGTATTAAGTGACCATGAGTTAAGCGAGTATGGCCAATACGTAACCTCGCCAGAGCTGTTTCCCATCGCCGGTTACGGTGGTAGGAGGATGGCCACAAGGACACGCAACTTTTAAGAGTACGCAGTTTGTTACCAGTAACAGAAGACCAACAAGCCTGCCAATGGGTAAGGATGGAGGAATGGATAACTGGGTAAAAGTCAGAATAAGGAATACCTTTACGAGAGATGGGACAAGAATGGACAGCTTCCCTGGCGGTGGCATTTGCACGCTCATTTAATGAGACACCAATATGGCTGGGAACGCAGCAAAACTCAACAGACTTAAATTTACTGTGAATAAGAAACAGCCAATGCTGGATCTCGACAACCACTGGATGAACCAGACTAAAGAACCCGAGAGCCATGAGGGCACTACGAGAGTCAACAACAACTACAATGGAAGATTGACAATGAGAAAGCAGGAGACGAAGAGCACAGAGAATAGCATAAAGTTCCGCTGAAAAGATGCTAGTCTTCGGAGGTAAGCAACACATACAAGTGCAATCAGGAAAAACAACAGAGTAGCCTACACCATCCGCAGACTTAGACCCATTGGCTAAGATGGAAACGGAGTAGGAGTGAGAAGAAAAGTGCTCAAGGAAAAGGTGTTTTAGAACCATAGGAGAGGTAAAAGCCTTAGTGATGCGGGTTAAGGATGTACAAAACTGTGGATGGGGGACTCTCAATGGAGCCAAAGAAGGAACAACACGAGGAGAAATATTAGAAATACAAATTGAAAGAGTCCTGTAAGCGAGATAACTAGACAGAAAGAGCGAGGTGGTGAAGAGGAAAAGGAACCACAGAAGGGGCAAAAGTTAAAGCACGACAGAGGCGAGAGGAAGGATGTTGCAAGGACCGCGCAAGATAGGGAAGACAGTAGCGATCACGGGGGTCCTGGATAGGAAGCCAGTGTCAATATACGAGCTGAAGACGGGAGTCGAACAAAAGGCACCAGAACTGAGGTGTAACCCGATATGTTGCAAAGCATCAAGACGGGGAAGAGTAGAAGGAGAAGCAGACGAGTAAGCAGGGCAACCATAATCGAGTTTAGACAGGACGAGAAAGGAATGTAAAGCGAGGAGTGCACGCCTATTCGCTCCCCAAGAAGTATGGGACAATACCTGAAGGAGGGTAAGGGCCTTAGAGCATTCAACTCGGAGGTAAGAGATATGGGGCGACCAAGATAAAAGAGTGTCAGAAATCAACCCTAAAAGCTTAGCGGATTCCTCGTACACAATGGGGTGACCAAAAAGTGACAAAGAAGGACGAAGAACGACACGCTTCCGAGTAAAAGTCATAGCACAAGTCTTAGACGTATAGAACCTGAAGCCATGATTGGTAGCCCAAGACGACACGGCATCAATCGCAAGTTGAAGCGAATCATCACCCTGACAGCAAAGGGTAATATCGTCGACATAGAGCGCGGAAAAGATGCCAGAAGGAAGAGAGGAAAGAAGACCATTGAGGGCAACTAGAAAAAGAGTAGTGCTTAGAACACTACCCTGGGGCACACCTTCGTATTGCTGAAAAGAGGTAGAGAGAGCGGTACCAAGCCTCACATGAAAGGAACGACGAGAGAGGAAGCTCTGAAGGAAGAGAGGGAGGTTCCCAGAAGGCCAAAAGAATGAAGTTGAGACAGAATATGATACCGCCAGGTAGTGTCGTAAGCCTTTTCCAGGTCAAAAAGGACGGCAACAACGGAGGTCTTCGCAGCAAAAGCAGTACGAATATAGACCTCCAAGTTCACCAGGACATCTGTTGTGCTGTGGCATTTGTGGAAACTAAATTGAGAAGGGGAGAGGTGGTGATGGTGTTCTAAGAACCACATCAGACGAACGTTAACCATACATTCAAAGAGCTTGCAGACACAACTCTTGAGGGCAATACGGCGAAAGTCCTCAGGGGATGTTCCTAGAGACCCTGGTTTGCAAACAGGGAGGACAACGGCATCGAGCCAGTCCTCAGGGACTGATGACGACTCCCAGATCCGATTATACAGAATCAGTAAATACTGAGACATGCACAGAGGAAGATGGGGAAGCATCTCATAATGAATGCCATTTGGAGCCCGCCGCCGTAGAACCGCAGAAGGCCAGGGCAGACCGAAGTTCAGAGAGAGAGAGAGAGAAGGGATTGTTATAGGGAAGTCGAAGATGAGTGCAGAAATATAAAGGACGAGATTCAAGGACAGGTTTACGAAGAAGGAAAGATTTGGGAAGATGAGAACCAGAGCTAACAGAAGAAAAGTGGGAACCCAGTTCGGTAGCGACCTGCAATGGGTCTGCCACAAGAGTACCATGGAGGTAAAGGACCAAAGAGACATCGGGAACGAACTTACCCGCTATCTTGTGGATTGAACCGAGTCTAATAAAGCCAAATAGTAGTATTCAAGAGTGTAAACCACTTCTGTGTCAATTTGGACACTTGAACGTTGGATAGACAAACTTGAAGAAAATCTCATGGGTATGTTCCCACACTTGGATAACATTAGTTGCTGGACACAACCAGCTTCAGGAAGCCAATGGGGTTTCCTACAGAAAAGACAATTGAACAGTCATAATGCATCTGTTTTCAATACTGCTAATCCCTTATGGTAAATATGTTAAGGGAAATCAGTTTTTTTTTTTTAACACCTGATAATACTGTACATCAGATTAACATACTAAACAGATCCCCTTGTGCTAAATTATTTTTGACACTAGTTAATTACTACACAAGTATTTAGCATTAAAATAACTGCAAATTAAGAAAATAGCTTTCAAGGAATGGAAGGGTTTTACTATGTATGGCACATGTGGCCACTCAACATCTTTATGAGCCCGTGCCTGACAAGAGTCACACTACACGCCTCTATCTTTAACTTTAGTCATCATAAAGCACTATTAATGTAGTAAATATTTGTTGAAAATGTAAAAAAAATAATATAACATGAAGAGGGGTAATGTAAATAAGGTTTACTTGTGATAAATATAATTAAATACATTCAAGTGCACCAATATGTGGAGATGTTGTATGCTTGTATTAAGGTGTGTAGCACCTGTGACTATCAACACTCGTGTAGTCAAGAGCTCAACTTCATACATAAGGGTCTAACCAACATGGGATCACACAAGGGAGGGATCACATAGGGGGGGGCCTGGTAGCCTGGTGGATAATGTGAAGGACTCGTAATTCTGTGGCGGGGGTTCGATTCCCGCACCAGGCAGAAACAAATGGACAAAGTTTCTTTCACCCTGAATGCCCCTGTTACTTAGCAGTAAATAGGTACCTGGGAGTTAGTCAGCTGTCACGGGCTGCTTCCTGGGGTGTGTGTGTGTGTGGTGTGGAAAAAAAAGTACAGTAGTTAGTAAACTGATTGACAGTTGAGAGGAAGGCTGAAAGAGCAAAGCTCAACCCCCGCAAACACAACTAGGTGAATACAAAATTTCTTGCAACGCAAACCTGACAGAATACTATGAAAAGAGTAACTCAGTACAGTACACAGTTCCTTCTCTTTCTCCTATCTTCCTAATGGTTTTCGATTAGGAAATAATAAAAACAAAAATTAATATGCACAGTGGAAAAACAAGTTGATATAACTGAAAAGGAATTAAAATGGGAATGGAATTACTTGACAAGAGTTATGAAAATGGTTATTATAAGTGAGGCAATAATATCATAATGGTGAGAACGACAAGTGGGATCCCTGAGGCGTAGTCCGTGGGCCACTCCTCTAACTTACTTAGGTAAATGACCTACGTGAGAAAGTGGTCTCCATGTCAATATTCACAGACAAATGTTAACTGACAAATATAAGGACAACCAAGGTCTCCAAAATGCTGCAAGATAATCTAAAACTGCATGAGGGGTTAAATAAATAACTATTGAAATTTAGCCCTCAAAATGTAGAGTACTGTCAAAGATATATCCATTTAATTTATCATTTTGATTTACATTCAGTGGCATTTTTCAACCCCTTTTCAGTTTACATATAGTACCTCAAAAACTGAATAGTTTTGGAAAGTCAAGAAATTTGCAACAAGGCTGGCAAGCATTAGCAATGTGAGATTTAAGCAATAAGGATAAACTGGAGGAGAATCTGCAATCACTGGAGGAGAGAGTCAAGAGTAGACATAATCACCCAATGTAAGATGCTAAGAAACCAAGTGAGCTGACTGAGCAAACAACAACAGCCAGTTCCAAATGATTACAAATATAGTGAGGCCACAAAAGCTGTAAACAAATAAGAAAAAAAATGTTCAGACACTACTGTTATGGATCTCAAAGTTGACCAAATATGAGCAAGTCTAGTCAGAAGCTCTGTTACAATTGCAGAGAAACAAACAAATCTGATCAGCAGGATTTCACTCAATTTTTTTAAGTCACATCAAGGAGGAAGCAGCAAAAAATATAGAAACAAAATACTAAATAATTGACTTTACTCAAGTGATTTTGCTATCAAAATAGCATCAAATATACTGTACAGTACTAGCATTTGAACAAATATAAACATAACAGCTGTGGCAAAAACAAAATAAAAAGAAGTGAAAATAATTTTGAATTTCTAATCTTTCACTTCAAATTTTTATGCTAAATCAGGTGGGGAACTAGCAAAAAATTTATCTATCCGTACAAAACTGTACTGTACTCCTTTAGTATATGAGGAATGAATAGGTTAAACACACTGAAGGCAAAGGCAATACACAGAGGATAACTCATGCAATAGCTTTGCAAGGAGATATAAAATCATAGAAAGTTGAAAGTAGTATTTTATATACCCAAAATGAGAGGAATCGGGCTCAATGTGAATTCCTTATTACACTCATGTACACAGATAGAAACACTCGCCCATCCAATTAAAAGCTAAATGCCATGGCAGCAAAGAGCTGCCATGTTTCAGAAAATTTTGGTTAAAATATTGTGAAAATTAGGAACTAACTGCTGACCTGTTTGAAGTGTGGAATATAGAGTTAAACTTCCTGACCAGTTTGCCTGTGATATTTAGAGTTCCATGTTAGTAAATTTCAGATGAATTAACATTTAAATAATGGTATGTCAATTGTTACTGACCAAACTTCCAGGAAACATTCCTCACTTAAACAGCAACAAATTGAAAGATAACATGCATAAGGTTCAAAACAACTTTAGGAAATTTTGTCATGGTATACTGCAGGCCTAGCCAGGGCAAACCTGGAGAGCTCTTGCTTATTTTATATATTTCTTCATACAGTATACAAATTTATAGTAAACATTTCCCAATATATTTTTTATATTTTTCTTTGTGGACAGATGCTTTAATAGGGAATAAAAAGTGTCTCTTCTGTTCAATGACATTCAAAGATACACACGATACCTGTTATTCATCATAACCTTTAGTGACCATTAATTTCACAAAATAAACTCATCTCCTCACATGGTCAAGTTTTCAAGATGAATATTCTAAATGTTCATTCTAAATGCAATTGTGTAGATGAAATATTTATTAAACATCTATCACAATATGACTACAGCATTAATATCTTGGCATGTCAGTCATTATTTGAATACACATTTATTTATTACTTGCTAAAATAACATATTGCTATAGTAAAAATACTTGAAGGAATGTGTGTGTGAACTATTGTATGCTGGATAAAATAAATATATACAATGTGGCATTTACACAAGATAATATTAATATATCTTATATACATGTATAGTACTTAAAAGATTCAATGTATTTTATGTGACATTTGAATGGCATATTTATAAAACTAAGGCTCAAGAAAGATTGTATGTTATATGGGAGATGCACAAAACACTAAACAAATAATGTGTGTGGAACTAGACCCAAGGAAATGGTCTCTTGGTTGCTGGATGAAGACTTGTGACAGGAGGATCCTGTCCACCACACAGGTGAAAAGGTGGTGGAGGCCAAGACCGTCAGTAGTTTCAAAGCGTTATATGACAAAGAGTGCTGGGAAGACGGGACACCACGAGTGTAGCTCTCATCCTGTAACTACACTTAGGCAATTACACCAACTCTCCCCTACATCACCTACAGGAATGGCTGCACACGGCATCATAAGTGAACACTCAAATGCACTCTACTGTATATGATTTTCATTTAAAACTAAAAAATAATAGCACCATCTCGGGCTGTATTATGGAGACAAACCATATACTGTACAGTAAAGTACCTGTAAATATAATACACTTAATGAAACTTTGAATGTTTCCACAACTTCTTAAATATAATCTTACTTTTTTCTCCGTGCAGAATGATGTGATAACATTACCGACGAAAACGTTTAACACAAATTAAGAGGGAATGATAACGTTTCATTATATTATATACAATTGCAATTTTATGTTAATAGAGTCAAAACTAACCTAACCTACCAACCTTGACCTTGAGGTTACCTTGAGGTACTTCCGGGGCTTAGCGTCCCCGCGGCCCGGTCGTCGACCAGGCCTCCTGGTTGCTGGACTGATCAACCAGGCTGTTGGACGCGGCTGCTCGCAGCCTGACGTATGAGTCACAGCCTGGTTGATCAGGTATCCTTTGGAGGTGCTTATCCAGTTCTCTCTTGAACACTGTGAGGGGTCGGCCAGTTATGCCCCTTACTGATCTTACTGACCTAACCTAACCTACCCTAATGTAACATTACCTAACATAACTAAGTTAGTAATTCATGTTCCTAATAGATTATTATCATTAGAAAGAACCAATCTGGAAAGAAATATTTGACAATAATGAAAATCATTTGGCCTGTTAGGCAAATTGGACCTTGCATACAAGGCCAAGTAGAGCAGTTTTGGCTATTAGGCATGACATACACATACATACACACGGATGTCTTAAAATATAGAATACAGATACATAAATGTGAAATTTTTTATGTATGGAACCAAATTACATACAACATAAAGTATACAATATTATATACATAATATATCCTAAATAGAGCCACCTTTACATGGTTGTCCAAAGTCAACCACACAATACTACCCAAATCCCAATGACAGTCACAAAGGAACCCCACTGGTATTTGCTCTCTAAAAATTAAGTGAACCCTACAACAAGACTACAAGTCATTTTAAGCTAATTTATTTTCATTGCAGTAATGTTAACATTCCGTAATTCCATAATATATTTGCTCTGCAAACAATTTAATACTTTTCCTGAACAGTGGTGGTGGTGGTGGTGATGGTGGTACCAGAGGTAACGGCTGCTGTGGTGTTTCTCGATGTTCTGGTTGTGAAAGGCAATGTGAAGCCACCCTCACGCACTTTTTTATAAAACAGGAATGCATTAAAACCATATATACACATGGCAACGAAGCTAAAGAATGAAGCCACAGCAAAAGCATCTCCAGCCCTGAAAAGATAAGTTACACAAGTTATAATCAGGCTGATGTAAAACAACATTTTTTCAATTCTTAAGTGTCTCGCATATACAAATGCAAGTCAGTGGTTATACTGTAATACATATATTCTATATTTTTACAAACCCAGAGAGGGAGCAAGAGAGTGCTAGATCTCATATTTACATGCTAGCAATGTGCAAGCTGGTTGGCTGGCTTTAGTTAGTTTCTCTGCCTAGTTTTAGGGGGGCACTGAAGTCACTACAGCACTCCCCCCCCCATTCCCCCATCCACCCCCCTCTCTCCAGAGAACATGGTAACCGAGTGTCCAGGAATTATACAGGATATTGCAGGGTGTATCTCGTGAGAGTTGTGTGATTCTCCATGATGACATCTCTATTGTTATCATGTATGTCATCATAAATGACAACAATGGTGTTGGAAGGCTTGAATCTAGAGCAGGTACTGGTAGATGAAATGAATCAGTGGGCATTTCTTCAGGAAGAGTCTGCTGGTGGTGGGGGTTTCCATTTGTTGCCATGGATATAACAACTCTGCAGCAGGGACAGGCAGAGATGCAGTGGTGTCAATATGTGCTGCATCCACTGGGACAAGCAAAGCTGGAGTGGTGTCAATATGTGCTGCATCCACAGGGACAGGCAGAGCTGGAGTGGTGTCAATATGTGCTGCATCCACTGGGACAGGCAGAGCTGGAGTGGTGTCAATATGTGCTGCATCCACTGGGACAGGCAAAGCTGGAGTGGTGTCAATATGTGCTGCATCCACTGGGACAGGCAGAGCTGGAGTGGTGTCAATATGTGCTGCATCCACAGGGACAAGCAGAGCTGGAGTGGTGTCAATATGTGCTGCATCCACAGGGACAAGCAAAGCTGGAGTGGTGTCAATATGTGCTGCATCCACAGGGACAAGCAGAGCTGGAGTGGTGTCAATATGTGCTGCATCCACAGGGACAAGCAAAGCTGGAGTGGTGTCAATATGTGCTGCATCCACAGGGACAAGCAAAGCTGGAGTGGTGTCAATATGTGCTGCATCCACAGGGACAAGCAAAGCTGGAGTGGTGTCAATATGTGCTGCATCCACAGGGACAAGCAGAGCTGGAGTGGTGTCAATATGTGCTGTATCTGCTGGGATAGGCAGAGCTGGAGTGATCAATATGTGCTGCATCCACTGGGACAGGCAGAGCCAGTGTGGTGTCAATATGTGCTGGATCTGCTGGGGACAGGCAGAGCTGGAGTGGTATCAAAATGTGCCACTTTCCTAACCTGATCAATTAAGACAACCACTTGAGCTCCCTGACGGTCAATATTGATGGTTTTCAGAGCTCTTGACTGATCCCAGAAAGGTCCCCCATATGGCTGCTGTAGCAGCTGATGCACAGCATCAACCCTCACCAAAATCCAGCGTTGAATGTAATGAAACACCATTTTCTGGGTGAGACCTGGAGCTATCCAGGCTGATATGAATGTACTAGACCCTGGCATCAGTCAAGCGAATGGAGTTCTTAGGCCTCCCAGGGACCACGAGCCAGAACCTGGCCCTACCCCCCTCAGGTGAGGCAAGAGGAGCAATTGCCTATAGAACCTCCCCCCCCTCCCCCCCGTGTGGTTGGAAGCATTCTATGTCTGCCATCGACCAGATCAGGCACCCAGAAAAGTAGGCGACCCAAAACAAACCCCTATCTGGTTAAAATATTGCTACTGAAATCCGAACTGTTGGACAGAACTCCCCAAATGAAAAATGAGCAAATGAGCATGATGTTACAACCGTCACTGCGCCACTGTCTGCGCAGCTCCTCTCCCCCAGGTAGGAGGAAAAGGGAGCCCAAGCCCCCTACTGGCCTATCCCCATCCCTAGTTCCGAGGCTGGATATCAAAACTCGCAAAAACCGCCGACCGGAGAGAGGGAGAGTTATCTTCTTCTTGAGGTTATCTTGAAGTGATTCCAGGGCTCTGCGACCCGGTTGTCAACCAGGCCTCCTCGTTGCTGGACTGGTGAACCAGGCTGTTGGATGCGGCTGCTCGCAGCCTGGCTTATGAGTCACAGCCTGGTTGATCAGGTATCCTTTGGAGGTGTTTGTCACATTCTCTCTTGAACATTGAGAGGTCAGCCAGTTATGCCCCTTATGTGTAGTGGAAGCGTGTTGAACAGTCTCGGGCCTCTGATGTTGATAGAGTTCTCTCTCAGAGTACCTGTTGCACTTCTGCTTTTCAATGGGGGGAGGGGTATTCTGCACATCCTGCCATGCCTTCTGGTCTGATGTGATGTTATTTCTGTATGCAGGTTTGGGACCAGTCCCTCTACTATTTTCCATGTGTAAATTATTATGTATCTCTCCCGCCTGCGCTCAAGAGAATACAGATTTAGGCTTTTTAGTCGGTCCCAATAGTTTAGATGCTTTACTGAGTGGATTCTAGCAGTAAAGGATCTCTGCATGCTCTCCAGGTCAGCAATTTTCCCAGCTTTGAAAGGGGCTGTCATTGTGCAGCAGTACTCCACTCTAGAGAGCACTAGCGTCATGAAAAGTATCATCATCAGTATAGCATCTCTGGTGTGAAAGGTTCTTGTTATCCAACCTGTCATTTTTCTTGCAGTTGTGACGGCTACTGTATTGCATTCTTTAAAGGTAAGGTCTTCCGACATGAGTACACTGGGGTTGCCTGGGAGCCTCCGGGTCTCGCCCAGAAAATGGCTTTTCATTACATTCAAAGCTGCTTTTCTAGGGGGGATCCCCTTTGGCTGCCTAGAGCTACTTCACCAAAGATAAAAACAAGAGGGACTTACCCGAGAGGGGATTGCCACTCACTCCTGAACTCGAAGTTGAGACAACTGGCTGCAACTGCAGACCCAATGTGACACATTGGGTCTAGGTTCCTGACTAGAGCCAGGAACACTGACTAGGTAGTGAGCAGCCAGGACCCTGTTTGGCCTCCAAAAACCCCGTGCCCGAATGTCAGCCCAAGACATGTTACCAAAGACGGCAGCCAACACACCAAACTTATGAACGTCATGGGCACGAGGCTAGACTGCAGGCTGGCTGGACTGAATAATCCTGCAGACGAACTGAGAGACCCGAACAGCATGAGCAAGCCTGAAGTGAAACAATGTACAAGACAGCTTGCAAAACAGAATGGAAGTAATATCCACCCTGAACGCAAGCTGGAGCAGCTCTATCAGTGCCACATATTACAAGGCGACAGCATTTGGCGTAAGATGAGGGTCCTGAAACAGTTATGAGAAAGAAACAGTTATGAGAACAAAACAACTTGATCCAAAACCAAAGATAACCTACGAAAAGAAACGAAAGAAGTGGCAGGAAACTTCATTTTGCCGTCAAGATGAAACACACAGGTGGGACACCATCAATGAAGCCACCTGATCACCATACAAGCGGTGATAGACCCATCTCAGAAAAACCAGATGCGAAGGTCGGATGAGAAGATTGAACCAGCCACGTACCGGACCAGACCGATCTGCTGGAAGAGGAAAAGTCCCCGGGTTCAGACACCAAGCAAGCAGCGCCAGAAACCAAGGCGAGGCCAGCCACCACGGGGCCAACAGGACAACTCTTCCCTGGTAAGTCTCCAACTGAGCCAGAACCTGAAGCAACAGCTGAACTGGAGGGAAGAGGTAAAGGTAACATCACCTCAACCAGTCCTGCCAGAAGGCAGCGACCCCGACGGCCTTGTAGGGGTCGACCGACCCCGACAGCGCCACATATGCCAGGAGATGCCTCGACCATGTTGATGCGAAGAGGTCCACCTCCAGGCACCTGTACATCTGGCAGAGTCAACGGAATGAGTCAGTGTCGATCGTCCATTCCGGGAAAAGTTAAATGAACCAGGAGAGTCAAACTCTGAGAACTCAGCAGAAGAGTCACCCAAAGCAATCAGCCCCAAAGAGCCAAGGACTGCTTCAAACCCCCTCGGTCCAGGCAATGAACCACCGAGGCGCAATCCAAATGGAGCCGAATCGTCGATCCGCGAGCCCTGAACCCTCATGAAGTGACAGCCACACTGCCGCAAACTCTCGCACCATGCTGTGAGCCTGATGGAAGGACAGACCCCACAGACCCTTGCCAGCCTGGTGAGCACTGGTCACAAAACCCAAGCCAAGAGACGATGCATCTATGTAAACATTGAGCTAAGATTCGGGTAGGTGCCACTGCACTGAACTCCGAAAAACCCAAAGAGGAAATCTACGATGCAACAGCCGACACAAGACCCCTGGAGGCCGAACCCAACAATTGCGAGAGCAGTGGAAGGGATGTCCCCGAAGGAACCAGAACAGCTGCCGAAGCCAGACCTGACCCAGTGGGTAAACCAGTACAGTGAAGTTCAGACTCCCTCACAGCTGCTCAAGCAACCGACGAGTGACCCAGGAGCCATCAAAAAACAGCTGAAAGCGGGACCGCAGCTGCAGCAATGACGCCGGAGGGAGAGACAACGAAGTGGTCTGAGAGTCCAGCACAAGACCCAGCCAAGTCAACCTGAGAGGGAACCAGATGGAACTTCCTCCAGGAAGTTCCGAACCCCCTTGCAGATGCAAGCAGGTCACGACAACTCGGGTAAGGTGTGTGAAAATGCGAGGTACCAGATTCAAGCCGAAACGAAGGCAACAAAAGCGGTTAGCTTGCCACCCCACAACAAAATTGAGCCAGTCCTTGAACCCCGGATGAATTGGGACGTGCCAGTATACGTCCTAGAGGTCCAGAGACACCATCCAAGCATCCGGCACCAAAAGAAGCCAGTCAGAGTAGTCATCTAAAAGGAGGGGCAAATAAAGACCCAGGGGTTCAGACAGGACAAGTCCAGAATGAACCTCAGACCCGCACAGTCCTGCTTTGGGACTGGAAACAGACTCCAAATTCCAAACAAAACCCTCATCCAAATCTTCCTCAAGGTAAAATCCGGATCATGCAGGAGGTACGAAGCAATGGCCTTCTGAACCTCCTTTGGCAGGATGCGGGAAGCTGAAAACCTCCGGAAGCCAGAGGAGCAGGCTCGAATGCCTCAGTCGCCAAACCGGATGGGGCAGCCCGCCCAGACTATCCGAGTCTCACCGACACCTAAACCCTGCCCTGACTCCGAAACACTCAGATGTTTCGCTGAAAGACCTGTGTCAATTTTGAACCAGGTGGAGTTTGTTTTGGGACTCTACAGTCTCATCTGAAGCCACCAGTGGTTTTTGTTTTGTTTCACTGACTTTCTCGGTGACTTTCCTGGTTGTTGGCATAAGTTAATAACTTAATACATAAATGCCACCGTTCTCTGTGCTTCTACGAGGGGAGGGGGTCAAGATTCTGCCTCCAGTAGGCCAACACAACTTTGTGACTGATGGAACCTAGAAGTATGACACACAATAAGAGATATCAAGGAGTCACAAGGGGCTCCCTCAGAAAATATATAAGCATGAGAACATTTTCATGTAATCCTCTTTGGGATACATGTCCTAATACAATAGGTTTTATCTTGCCAATGCAAAACAATTAACAAATTATGCCAAATCATGTTCTCCTTTTGCTTTTAAGTTTTAGTCTCAGTGTCCCCCTCACCTTGCCCAAAACGCTATGCGTACTAGTGACTTTAGGTATTGTATGCACTATTTCTATCTTTAATTCCAACATTATGTATGTAACTCAATGTATGTACCTTTACCCGAATAAAAAATCTAAATCTAAATCTAAGTAAACACTTAAGTTACTCAAAACTGAGTAACCTGCCCTGTGACTTGAAAATGCTTGCCAACAGAGACTAGGGTGTCAACACTCACCCTCTCACAGCATAGTCAGCGGCAACACACCCACACACAAACCAGAAGAACGTCCATATGACTGTATAACAGAGTTCCTGTAGATTTAAAAGAAAAACTATTATAATTATTTCAGTGTAATATTAGATATTGTTCTCCACAAAAAAATTTACAAAAGAAACACAAGGAATGGAAGTTGTTAATTTTCATCTGATGTCAATTGTAAGAAAACCTACAATTTTTCAAATGATGGCCCCCTGCAATACAAGAGAGAGCGTAAATTAATCCCCCTGATTACAAGTATCAACACAGGCAAACAAGTGGGCCAGAGCCACTACTGTATCAGTAACTGAAACAAATCAAGCTAGTTCCTCCCCCTATCAAACCCTCTATAGTAAAAGAACTGTGCTCAAATAAAATCCCAAACTTACTTCATTCACTTAGTTGGTATACTTTATTCTTCAAGTCAATGTGATGGACCTTGGCATCATCTATGAGCCAGGTTCCAAACTAAAACAGTTGACCCTCCCATTAATATTAGTTTCCCATCTTCTAGTCTGCTGTGCTTGAGGTAATGAGTTACCAGGGACAGGCGACGGATATGAGTGAAGCAGGGAGAGTGAAGGAGTACTTTGGTCGATATTGAGACGAGTTAGCCGGTGAAACTAGCATGAGCGCTGTGGACTTCACTCTTGGTAGGTGCTAGCCAGTGGGGCTACTCGAGCGTTGTTTATGTATGAGGTCAATTTTGTTTTATTGTAGTTAAAATTAACGTAGATATATGACAGAACCCAACCAACCCTACCTAACCTAACCTAACCTATCTTTATAGGTTAGGTTGGGTTAGGTAGCCGAAAAAGGTAGGTTAGGTAGTCGAAAAAACATTAATTCATGAAAACATGGCTTATTAGGCATATCGGGCCTTGCATAGTAGGCTGAGAAGTGAGTTCTGGCTACTAGGTACGACATATATATATATATATACAGTGGAACCTCTATTAACGAGTGGCTCTATTAACGAGTTTTTCCAGTAACGAGCAAGCCACTCGCAGCAAATTTGTCTCTATTGACGAGCTCGCCTCTATTAACGAGTGAAACCACATGGCGCTTCCTAGCATCTCGCGGGTTCTCGCAAATTCTCGGACGCCTCCGACGCCAGTGTTGTTGTTGTATCTCACACGACAAGCATCCCTTTGGATTTATTTGAGCTTTTCTTTGGGTTTTTAGTGGTTTTGCGACTACAATTTGTAACACACGATGTCTCCAAAGAAGCTGCTTGCTAAAGATAGTGTTTTCAAGAGGAAGAAAGACAATTATTATGGATTTCAAGAAGGAAATTATAGCAAAGCATGAGTGTGGTGTCTGTGTGATTGATCTCACAAAGAAGTATGGCAGGTCCTCATCAACAATTCACACCATTAGTAAGGGAGGATGCTGCCTCTTCCACTGAGATCAGGGAAGTGTTTGGAATGTTTGAAAAGGTGAACACATTCTTGGAAAAGCTGCCCTGATAAAGCAGTGACAACCCAGTGTGTGAAAATGTTTAATTAATTTATCACTTTGTGATAACACTATGAAAGTGTTATCACTTTCGCAGGTATATGTCGCTTGAACGTAACACACTTTTTTTCTCTTGAATGCACCCAAACACCGCGCTCAAGCATCATTTGAGCAAATATTTCTATAAAATCCAATACTTATCCGATCGACTTGGGGATTGTATACATGTTTGCCATGAAATTTTCGTTTTCTTTAATAACCACATTGCCTATTTGAGAAAACGGCATTGTATTGTATCTTCGTGGTAAGACTATTATATTGTTGACACAACGAGTGTAATCAACGTAGTTTTTTTATTTGGTGCTGGTCTAACGCATCCTTGTGTGACATTTGAAATGAAATTTGGGTGAAATTCCCAAGAAGAGAGAGTCCGCCTGACTCAGAGGTGAATTCTCCTTCCACACCATAACCCCTCTCCTCCTTCCCACCTCTCCATCATCTCCCTCAAGCCAGCAACTACTCTTCATAAGGTAAAGTAAATATTAAAACACTACAACAAAACATTTATATTTACATGTGCAGTATTATATTTACATAAAAAAAAGTCATACAAGTATGGATGTTTTTGGGAGTGGAACGGATTAAATTTATTTCCTTTATTTTAAATGGGGAAATTTGTTTCCAAAGACGAGTTTTCCAGGTAACGAGCTCGGTGCCAGAACGGATTAAACTCGTTAATAGAGGTTCTACTGTATATGTATATATATATATATATATATATATATATATATATATATATATATATATATATATATATATATATATATATATATATATATATATATATATATATATATATATATATATATATATATATATATATATATATATATATATATATATATATATAATGTCGTACCTATTAGCCAGAATGCACTTTTTGGCCTACTATGCAAGGCCCGATTTGCCTAATAAGCCAAGTTTTCCTGAATAAATATATTTTCTCTAATTTTTTTCTTATGAAATGATAAAGCTACCCATTTCATTATGTATGAGGTCAATTTATTTTTATTGGAGTTAAAATTAACGTAGATATATGACCGAACCTAACCATCCCTACCAAACCTAACCTATCTTTATAGGTTAGGTTAGGTTAGGTAGCCGAAAAGGTTAGGTTAGGTTGGTTAGGTAGCCGAAAAACAATTAAATAATAAAAATTTGGCTTATTAGGCAAATCGGGCCTTGCATAGTAGGCTGAGAAGTGCGTTCTGGCTACTAGGTACGACATATTATAATATATATATTATATATATATATTATATATATATATATATTATATATATATATATATATATATATATATATATATATATATATATATATATATATATATATCACAATGCACACTGTTGAATAATATTACTGCAAAAAAACTAAGAAAAAATCAATCAGAGACATTGAAATAATTAGGTAATAATATCTTTGTGGCAACTGCTGCCTGACAGCTCAGGCAGAGCAGACCTCGTCTGGCGACTGCTCTGTCAACGCCTCTTTTTTTTGCCAGACTTCCCCATCTGATTGTGGCCAAAATATACCACCTACAATTTTTTTTTCCATGATCAGGGAACACAAATGACCACTTTTTTAAGACAAAAGAATTTCTTGGATTTTTTTTTGTTGCGCCTGTGGGTGTTGAAGCCATTATGACCCTTAGCGGCCCAAGGGTTAACAGTGAAAATGTGTGAGTTAGAAATCTATCGCGAAATAGAGTGGAAAAAGCTGGAACTGGGGAGAGAAAGAGAAGAAAGGAGAGAAGAGTGGGAAAGAGAAGAAAAGGAGAAAGAAAGAAGAGAAAGAGAAGAGAAGGAAATTGAAATAAACCGTGAAATCGAAGTGAAATGGTTAGAGAGGGAAATGAAACATTTAGAAATAGAAAGAGAAGAAAAGGAGAGAGAAAGAGAAGAAAGAAGAGAAGAGAGAAAGAAAGAAGAAAAGGAGAGAAAGACAACATGAACCCCAAACTTATGGGTGAAGAAGCATTTAGTTCAGTGAACACTGAACTAAATAAAGTCCATCTTTTGTTAACTGCCAACAATCTCACCCTTAACATTGACAAAACTTTCTATATTTTGTTTGGCAATAAATCCTCAAATCAAATTAATCAAAGAATAAACAATATCCAAATTAGTGACAAAGTAGAAGGAAAATTCCATGGCGTTCTCATCGACAACAAGCTGAATTTCCAGGGACACATTCTAAATATATATACAAGAAAAAAAGTTTCTAAAATCGTTAGCATTCTTTCTAAGATCAGATATTATGTTCCTCGCCCTGCCCTGGTGATGCTCTGTGACTCTCTCATCTATCCTTGTCTCAATTATGGTATTTGTGCTTGGGGTTCTACTACACAAAATCATTTGCATCCTCTAATTATTCAACACAAAGCTGCTATTAGAATAATATCTTGCTCTGGCCCCAGACAGCACTCGGTACCCTTACTCAAATCTTTGAATATGTTAGATATTAAGTCACTGCACATCCTCTCATGCATACTCTATATATTTAAAACACTGAACTGCAATGTCACTCCAGACCTTAGAAGCTTCCTTGAAGGTTGTAACAGAACTCATGCAGATCACACCAGAAACAAATACCTATTTGATATTCCAAGAGTGCAACTTAACCAAACTAGAAATGCTCTACAAATCAAGGAAGCCAGAATGTGGAATGGTCTCCCCAATCATGTCAAAGGCTGTACTTCTCTCAACCAGTTTAAGAGTAAAACCAAGTGCTACTTAATTAACTCCATGTAACCTACCTTACCCCCTAAATGTCAATCCATGTCTTGCTTTTGTTAACCCTTAAGCTGCTAAGAGGTCCTGAGGAGATTTACATCCCTGTGCGCAAGAAAAAAATTCTAAAAAATTATTTCGTTTTCTAGAAACATTTGTGTTTGTGTTCCCTGAGCACGGAAAAAAAATCGTAGGTGACATATTTTGGGTGCAATAGGTCGAGGAAGTCTGGCAAAATGTGGGCGTTAACAGAGCGGTCATCAGAACCGGTCAGCGTCACCCGAGCTGACAGGTGGGAGTTGCCACAAAGATATTGTTACCTAATTATTTCAATGTCTGATTTTTTCTTAGTTTTTTGCAGTAATATTATTCAATAGTGTGTATTGTGATATATTTATACAGTGTAATAAAAGTGGTGAATCATCGCTATACTCAAAAGTATGGTGTGCATATTTGTGATTCAATTATTATGTTCATAAAACAATAAACAAATAGTTTTGCTGTTATTACACTCTATACACAGGTTATATATAAATATCTGCACGTTTTGTTCACCATAAGGAACCACTAAGTTGGTATTGTGAGTCAAAAAGCAACGAGGAGTGTGCCACACACCAGCCAGCCACTCGTCACTCCCTCAATGCCTCACTCGCCCACTTTCTCCTCCCACCATCCTGTTTTTTAATTTTATTTACTATATACAGACGTTATATATAAGTATCTACATGTTTTGTTCAACACAACTGTACAACTAAGCTGATATAGTTAGTTCAGGCACTAAGAGTCGTCTCCATACACAGTCAGCTGCCTCCCTCACACATTCAAGGTCACACGTACTAAATTTCTCCCCCAACAATACTGTTTGCAGTGTTATTACACTATATACACACATTATATATAAGTATCTACATGTTGTATACACCGTAACTGTACACCTAAGCTTGTAGGGTGCCCAAAGAACATAGTGGCCACCCTCTACACAGCTTGACAAGTCATGCAGACGATGCCACCTCCGTCACCCAAATGGCTCCTCCCAACATAATTCTTTTGCTGTATTACCTAATACACACATCATATATAAGTATCTACATTTGTGGTCACCATAGAGAACCACTGAGCTGGTATGGTGAATGCAGACAATAACAGGTGGCCACACAGTCAGTAAACGATGCTATCTCCCTCCGTTCCTCAGCATTACTCCTCCCACAGCGCTAATTATCACAACAGTCCTGCTATTATCACAATCCTGGTCATTTTTATCACAGTCGGGGTCATCTGTAATACTGTCATCGCTAAATAATAGCAGTTATATATTTATTTTGACATTTTTCGGCGATGCTGTGGTCACAAGCTGAACAGCAATGCTGTTCACTCATGTTGTGTGCGCCAGTCTTGGTTGCTCCAACAGTACTGTGGCTCTCACACCGAAGAATATTTGCCCACAATTTTTTTTTAAAATGGCGTCGGTTTACAAGAGCCCTGAGGAAGGTAATGTCAACCCCATGTAGCCGCAGGCCATTTGAATCGTGCCTGGCACCCTTTGGCGTATGTATACGCCATGCACACTGTGGGACATGTTACTCATGGCGTATATATACGCCATGTGCAGTTTAAGGGTTAAACAATGCTGTTTGTTCTCCAACTTGTACAATTGCTGATGTCTGCCATGTTGCCCCTTTTATATTTTTTATTCCTTTTTTCAACACAATTTATACCTAATCCCAATTACTATTAAGTTTTAGTCTAAGTTTTTTTTTCCCCCACACCTTGCCCGAAACGCTATGCGTATTAGTGGCAATAGGTTTTGTATGTACAGTACTAGCTCTATATATAAATACAACATTATGTTTGTAAATCAACTATGTATGTACTTTTCATGAATAAAAATATATTTATATTTATTTATTTATTTTACCTTTTGAGGAAATTTTCTGGATCAACATTCCCCAAATTGTTCAGTATTTTAAAAGTCTCATTGAGATCTACCCTGTCATGTCTGGTTTGTAGTGTTGTTAGCCCTGTGGCCTTCCAGCATTCCTAATACGAGAGATAACTTGGCTCTGGAATGATTTACGTTGCCCAGTGCTGCACTTTCTCCAGACCAGCAATGTTCTTCTGAAGATAGGGTCTCCATGCTTGGACACACCAGAGATTTATACAATTGAATCACTACCTTCTTTTCCTTAAAAGTCAAAGGTACGATTGATTATTCTAATATTTGGTTAGCCTTTCTGTGGGGAGCCCCGTTGGCTCCCTGGAGCTATCGGACTGATATTAGCTACATTAGTCTGGGGCTTCTGTCATGTGGAGTTTCAGCTTACCGGGGACCACAAGCCAGAACCTGGTCCTCTCAGAGAGGTGCAGGGAGCAATGGTCTATGAAACTTCCTTTATGAGAGTATATGGGGAAGGGGAAACTCCCCGTCCCACCGAGCCAGCCACCGGACCATTAGTTCATCCACTGAAGCCGGCTGGGGCGGTTGTCTACTCTGGTCTCAGTTGCCTGACAGGATTTTCAGGTAAAGGGAACCTCCGTCCCACCGAGTCAACCACCGGACCATTAGTTCGTCGACTGAAGCCGGCTGGGGCTGTTGTCTACTTTGGTCTCAGTTGCCTGACAGGATTTTCACCCGTGTGGTGGTACCTGCTGTGTGCTGGTGTGGTGGGCAGGAGTCAAGTACTCAGGGCTGCATGCGCTTAGGGCTCTCTTCCTTAAGTGTCCTGTAAATACACTATTGGCTTTTAGGGTTATCTTTCGTAGAACTTTCAGGTTCCTACTCCCATAGAGGTAGCGGTCGCTTGGCCTCTGCTTAGGTCAGCTTAGATCTGGGTACTTTCGTTTTGCCCTGGGTAGGGAGTGGTGGTTGTTGGTTGAGGTGCACTCTGCTGCACAGCTTGCATAACAGCAGTGGCTGTGACAATCTCTGGCCTCCTGTTGTTGCAGAGCTTCTTCAGGGTTCTTCTTCCCTGCTTTTTAGTTTCTTTCCTGCATGGTGGAGGGCTGCCTGGTTTCCTATTAGGTACATTTAGGATCCATGGGGCAATCCTCTACCTGGCCCCCGAGGTTGCTCACCACACAGTTACCAGTTTGCCCGGTCATTAAATGGGGTTACAACTGGCTTTGGCAGTTCCAGTGCCCAGGCTTCCTGTAGGGACATATCCCCCTACAGGCCCTGGAAACCCCCGTTGGGGCTTGGTTGCCCAATGGATGTGTCCTCTGAGTCCTATCTTCCTTTATGCAAGTTTGAAGGAAGTTCATTACCCTTATCTCGGGGGTGACGATCACCAGTTTTGCCTCCGTCATGCTGCTTGTTGGGTCGACGACACCTTCGACCCGGAGTCATGCGAGACTTGTTCTCCGCTCGTTCTCTAATTTAGCCACTCTACTGTACATGAAGTTATGGGGTCAAGCAGCTTTCGTGTTGCATGCTAGGTTTAGGTTGTTGCATTGTGCTAGGTTGCCAAGACGAAAGTCCCCGAGCTGCCCCGTTTTGGTTTTAATTGACCTAGATTTGGGGGCATTGGTCACTACGACCTTGGTTCAGTCTACACCCCTTCGTCCTCCCCGTTATTGATGTGGTTCACCCTCTGCCTCCCTCCCCCTGCTGCCGGCTCCCAAACGTCTGAGTTTCGGAGTCGGGGCAGGGTTTAGCTGGGGGATGAGACTCTGACAGCTCCGAGGGTTGCTCCATTTGATGCGGGGATGGAGGCATTCGAGCCCGAGCTTATTCCTTCTGCCGAGGCTCCTGGGTCCTTCTAGCGAGCCCCCTTCTTAGATGCCTTTCCCTTGGACTCTGTCTTTCCTGTGAGCTCCCAGCCAGTCCACTTGTCTGCTCGCCAGGGGTTTGGTCCTTTCCCAGCTCGCCAGGTTCGGGTTCCTGGTGAACTGGACGAAGTCCCATCTGGTTCCATCTCGGATTCGGACTTGGCAGGGCCTTGTCTGGGTTCCTGGACAGCGTCTCTGTCTCTCCCTCAGGCGGTGTTGCTCCAGTTGCAGTCCCACCGTCGGCTGTTTCTGAGGGGGGTCCAGGGTCACTCGGCGGTTGCTCGAGTAGCTGTACGGGAATCTGATCTTTTCTGTGATTGTTTACCTGCTGGATCAGGTTTGGCTGTTGCGTCTGTTCTGTTTTTTTTAAGCCGCTCTCGCGATTGCTGGGTTCATCTTCCCCAGGGCCTTGTGTCGGTTGCCGTGTCTTCGCCTTCCTCTTCGGGCTTTTCAGGGTTCGGTGCTTTGGCGGCTTCTGGAGCCCTCGCTCAATGTTTTCACAGATACCCTGTCTCAGCTGGGGCTTTGTGACCAGTGCTCACCAGGCCGGCCAAGGGCGGTGGACTCTGTCCATCCGTCAGGCTCACAGCACGGTGCGGGAGTTCGCATTGGTGTGGCTTTCACTGCGTTGGATTCGGCTCCCTCAAGGTGCTATGATCCGGTTCCATTTGAACTGTGCTCTGGTGGTTCATTGCTTGAACCGTGGGGGCTCTCTGCTGTCCTTGGCTCTTTGAAGCTTTGCTTTGCTTTGCTTTGAGTGGCTCTTCTGCCGAGTTCTCAGGATTTAGCTCTCTGTGCGGTTCATATCAGGGATGTGTCCAACGTCCTGGTGGATGGCCTGTCATGGCTCATTCCCGTCCATAGAATGGAAGGTCAATGCCGACTCTTTCAGTTGGCTTTGCCAGACATTCGGGCCCCCAGATGTGGACCTCTTCGCGTCGGCGTGGTCAAGGCATTGCAGTAAATACTTTTTAGCAGGACTGGTCAAGGTGAGGTTACCTGTACCTCTTCCCCCTGTTCAACTGTTGCTTCAGGTTCTGGCTGAGCTCAGTTCCTATCAGGGGAGAATTATCCTTCTGGCCCCATGGTGGTCGGCCCAGCCTTGGTTTCAGGTGCTACTTGCTCGGGGTCTGAACCCGGGATGTTTTCTGCAGCTCTACCTCTTTATAGCAAGGGACCTTGCTGGTTCGCTCTACTCTTCCGCACTTAAGAACATAAGAATAACGGTAAATGCAGAGGCCTATTGGCTCATACGAAGCAGCTCCTATTTGTAATCACCCAATCCCACTCATATACATAGCTAACCCACATATGAAACAATCAAGGGACTCCACCTCCACCACGTTACACAGTAATTGGTTCCACAAATCAACAACCCTGTTAACGAACCAGTTTTTTTTTTTCTACCACAGACGTGGCCACACATTTACAATGCTAACCAGCATATATACATTTTCTTCTGTCCTCCATGGACAGGGTTAGAGATGTGTTAAACATATAGTTCAAGGGTTTATTGAACAATCAACCACAGAAGGTGATTCGGTGTTTTTAAAATGCTAAGCTAACCTACATACGTAAATACATAGATACACAGATTTACGTATGGCCTACATAAAGTGTTCGATGTGTCTTTTACATAGTGTCATTAATGTGCATTTACAAAGGTGAAATGTAATTCTGATCAGCTTCCATATATACTTTATACACATACATATACATACACACACACACATATGTACACAAATATATACATACATGTATACATACATATATATACACACACACATGCATTCACATACATTTGTCTCTTTTACTCTGACAGGGTGAGATAGCTGATAGAGAAATTAGTGTATTTAGGGCCATTGCTCCCTGCGCCTCTTTGAGGAAACCAGGTTCTACCTCGTGGTCCCTGGTAGGCTCAAACTTCATATGACTGAAGCCCCAGACTAATATACAGTAGCTAATATCAGTTCGATTGCTCCAGAGAGCTATCGAACTCTGTACTCCGGGACTCGCCCAGAAAATGGCATTTGGTAATTACAACTATTTATTTATGTATATACAAGAAGGTACATTGGGATTGTGAGGATACATAATATGGGAATTACAATCTTGTAAAGCCACTAGTACGTGCAGCGTTTTGGGCAGGTCCTTAATCTAAGAAAATTGTAAGTAGGTAAATACTTGCAAAATTTATAAAAAATGATAACGGTTACAAGGCAAGAAAAAAAAAAAAAGAGAAAATTTTAGGTATATTAAAGCACATAGGTAGCTCAGATTGATTGCAATGACAGCTTGAATGGTAGTTGACAAAAATTGGTAGGCACAATACAGCATATGGCTAGCACATAAAAGAAGACAGCAATAAACACAATGATAAGGTTGTTTGGGTTAAGTACATAAAAATTGGGAGATTGGGTAACACTAGGTATAGAACAAATTTAAAGCTCAGTGTAGGAAACTAAGAAGATGAAATTAGGTACTTTTTGGTTTTGCTTTTAAATAAGGCAAAAGTTTGACAGTTTTTCAATTCACTAGGGAGTGAGTTCCATAGACTAGGTCCCTTAATTTGCATAGTGTGTTTACACATTAAGTTTGACCCTGGGGATATCAAAGAGATATTTATTTCTGGTGTGGTGATAATGGGTCCTATTACATCTGTCCAGGGAGAGTTTCAGAGCATGGTTTGCATTTGAGAACAGGGTTTTGTAAATGTAGTTGACACAAGAGAATGTGTGGAGGGAGTTAATATTTAGCAAGTTTAGGGATTTAAACAAGGGAGCTGAGTGTTGTCTGAAAGCAGAGTTAGTTATTATTCTGATAGCAGCAGATTTTTGCTGGGTGATGATGGGTTTAAGGTGGTTTGCAGTGGTAGACCCCCATGCACAGATACCATAATTAAGATAGGGGTAGATTAGTGCATAATATAGTGAGAGGAGAGCAGAGTTAGGAACATAATATCTTGTTTTAGAGAGTATACCAACTGTCTTAGAGACTTTCTTAGTTGTGTTGAATATGGGTGCTGAAGTTGAGTCTCTTGTCTAGGAATAGGCCAAGAAACTTGCCATCATTTTTATTACTGATGTTAATGTTGTATATCTGTAGCTGAATTGCATTTGATGATTTGCTTCCAAATAAGATGTAGTTAAGTCTTTTCTATGTTTAATGTTAGTTTGTTAGTTGACATCCATAATTGGACTTTTTTTAATTCATTATTCACAACATTATTTAGTGTATGTGGGTTGAGGTCTGAATAGATAAGGGTAGTATCGTCAGCAAACAATATAGGTTTAAGAATATTAGAGACATTAGGCAGATCATTTATATATATAAGAAATAGAAGAGGTCCTAAGATACTGCCCTGTGGCACTCCAACGGTAATTGGTAGAGTGGAAGAAGTTGTATCATTGATGGTTACATATTGGTGTCTGTCACTAAGATAGGATCGGATGTAGTCAAGGGCAAGGCCTCAGATTCCATAATGCTGGAGTTTAAGTAAGAGGTAGTTGTGATTAACAGTATCAAAGGCTTTTCTTAGGTCAATGAAGAGTCCAATCGGAAACTCATTTTTGTCAAGGGCTGAGTAGATTACGTCAAGGAGACTAATGATTGCATCATTGGTGCTCTTTTGGGACCGGAAGCCAAACTGGCAGGGGCTGAGTATGTCGAATTTTACGAGGAAGGAATAGAGCTGTTTGTAAATAATTTTTTCAAATTTCATTACATTCAACACTGGTTTTTTGACTGCTGCTCCTACCTGTTGTGCAACTTTCAGTGAGTGGTGGAGTTTGACTCCAAGGACATTTTCTTCATCAATCTGCTGTAATTCAATGTTATAAATTTGGTAGTTGAGGCATGGGTTGCTATGCCCACATGCAAGGTCTTTGCATTTATCAGTATTAAAAAGCATTTGCCAGTCTTTTAACCATTTGTGGAGTTCATGTAGCTCTCTTTGTAGAGGGAGGCTATCAAGGGCAAGAGGGTAGAGCAGGTTGGCCAACCTTAATAATACTGCAGACAACCTGAGAAATATAAGCCTTCGAACAGGGAACCAATGAAACAGGATCAATCCACAAAGAATCCACTGAACCAGAATCAGTGTCTCGAAGGTAGCTGCAGAAAGCTGCCACCGGACACAGCACATGATGTGCTGTGATGAACCAAACCAACAAAGTGGCAATACCCAAAGGACCCCTCTGGAAGCCAATCAACTTGCTCTTCACCAGAAAAGGTAGAGGGAAGGATACAGGTAGTGAGAGGGAGGGAGGGAGGTAGTGAGAGAGAAAGGCAATGAGGGAGGGGAAGGGGGAAATGCAATGAGAAAGGGAGGGAGGGATGAGGGGGAGAAGGAATGATAAAGGGAGGGAGGTGGTGAGAAAGGCAGGGAGAGAGAGAGAGTGGCAGTGAGGAAGGGAGAGTGGCAGTGAGGAAGGGAGAGAGTCAGTGAGAAGGGGGAAGAGGCAGTGAGGGAGGGGAAAGAAACAGGGAGGGGAGAGGATTTCACTGAGAAAATTTCAATTTCAATTTGTCACATGAAGGGATTTTAAAATTTTAACCTGTGATATGATGGGAAATATTTCCACCAGTCTGTGAACTCTGTTCCAATATCCTAAGCAAATCTGTACATCCCCGTTTCAGAGAACCAGTGTTTGTCAAATCGGATGATTAAATTCGGCCTAGAAAGTGTGCGCACCAACCGGAGATTCACTGAATTGAGGTTCCACTCTATATGGCATGAGATGCCGATCAAAAACCAGCCAAGAAAGAAAGAAAGAAAGGAGAGTGCCACACACTCGGAAACTGAAAAAAAATGAGAAAGGGAATGAAAGTGGAGAAAGAGGCATCACGAAACCTCATACAGAGTACTGTCACCTAGAATAATGCATGTGGGACATCATTAAAAAAAACTACCTGGTTACCATAAAGAAGACAATAAAGATACCTTAAAAAGCCCAGATGCAAAGAAGCGAGGAGAAGTCTAACCAGCGAAATATGTCACCAAACCAACCTTATGATAGAGGTTGTATTGTCATTGTCAGCCCTATTTCATAGAAGGGTAGAGAGCTCAGATGCGGGGAGAGAGTTGTAGAGCGTGGTGCTCTGAATACAGGTGGAATCGAGGAGCTCGATGTGGGACAAGAGAGTGGAAGCTTGATGGGGCTGGCTGTCTGCTCTGTGTCAAGGCTGAAGTGTCTTGCCAGGGTAGAAACAGGACATGCCGAGTATTACATTGTTGTTGGTGAATACTGAAGATGTGCGGTATCTCTCAAGTGTCTGTATTGAACCTCTTTTTTAAATTAGACTGAAGATTATTCGTTGTTGTTATTGTTGTTGTTTTGGATTCAGCTACGTGGAACAAAAAGTTCCAAGTAGCACAGGCTATGGTGAGCCTGTAGTGGACTTGCCTGGCACAGGAGCGGGGCTGTAACCGTGAGACAGATTATTTGCTTATCGATGGGCTATATAATCGGTCCACACCTCGCCATCCTCTAGCAGGTAGGGAAGAAGTGTTAACTATAATTTGGGAAGAGGTATGAATTTGTAATTAGTGGACTAAGTAGAATTAACAAAACCCATCTCATTATCTGCACATAATGAGAGTTTGGAGCACATACAGTGGAACCTTGGTTAACGAATTTAATCCGTTCCGGCACTGAGCTTGTCATGTGAAACGACTTTTCCCATTTAAAATAATGGAAATATAATTAATCCGTTCCACCCCCAAAAAACATCAATATGAAATTTTATAATGTATTTATAATACATGTAATTATTATAAATGTTTTGTTTTACTATTTTCAATTGTACTTTACCTCGTGCTTTGCTATGATTTCCTTCTTCAAATCTACAGTAATTGTGTCTTTCTTCCTCTTGACAACACTATCTTTAGCAAGCAGCTTCTTTGGCGACATTGTGGGGTTACACATTGTAGTCACAAAACTATAAAACAACCAAAGAAAAGCACAAACAAATGCAAAAGGATGCTTATCCTGTGTGATAAAACAACAACACTGTTGTCGGAGGCATCCGAGAATTTGTGAGAACCAGCGGGAATGCTAGGAAGTACCACGTGGTTTTCTCATTAACCAAGCAGAAGCTCATCAATCGAGACAAATTTTCTGCGAGTGGCTCGCTCGTTACCTGAAATGCTCGTAGATGGGGCTGCTCATCACCCGAGGTTCCTCTTATATATTACTGACATAATATACAGCACTTAACTTGTCACTAACATACCATTTCAAGATGGGCTGCTTTCTGTGGCTCTCCTCAGTCCCTAGTGAGTCCCCTTTTGTTTTTTCTCCATGGTGATATAGCACTGAGGAGCCACTATAGGAGCCTTCCAAGATAACCACCATTCAATAGAGTACAGTATATTGAAGCGTCACATTGTTTTGGGTCCTTGCTGGCTCCATGAAACTCCCTCCCTCCCTTTTCTATTCAGGGGTTTCAGTTTTCCATCATCATGGCTAAATGACTGAGGTGTCAAGGTATTGGTGATCAAGGAGGATGGTGTGCAGGTGGAACTAATGAACTGCATTGCAACCAGATGGTTCATCTGTCTCAGTTCTTCACTCTACCATTTTCTATGCCTTTTACCTTACTGTTTGTATGCTTTGGTTCACTCACCTTTCTGGTAGCCTTTTCTTGGTTTGGATGATCTTGGACCCCTACTCCTTGTACCTCTTTAGAACAGGGAGCAGGGCCAGATTTTGGCCCTTGGTCCCTAGCATCTTTACAAGACTCATAAGGGC
Source organism: Procambarus clarkii (assembly GCF_040958095.1). Classification (NCBI taxonomy): domain Eukaryota; kingdom Metazoa; phylum Arthropoda; class Malacostraca; order Decapoda; family Cambaridae; genus Procambarus; species Procambarus clarkii. The sequence continues at coordinate 24,705,851 of NC_091162.1, forward strand.
TTCATGTGGACTAAATTGGGTGGAATGTATTGAATTGGGTCAGGCAGCAAACACCAAGAAGCCACCAAGAATCCATACCAGATAGAGGCATTTCATTAAATTCAATGCTGGTTTTATTTATATGTGTAAATTTTGTTGAGACTTTTAGAGAGATATAAGGGGGTGTGGAGGGTATTTGCCATTATTCTAATTACAGAATTGATAGGCAACCTCTTTGGAATTTTGTGGGAAAACCCCAATATACTAATGCCACCTATTTGTAAATTTCATATGATCAAATAAATCTGGCTAGAAAACTTTATATTGGGCAAGATACCCTAGTGCCTGTGTGCATGTACACGGAGGGACTGATATGCTGTACATGTACAGAAATACTAGAATAACATTGGTAACACATTAATGAAAACAGCAAGAGTATTTCAGACTAGAGAGCTTACCAGCATAAGCCAGGGTATGATGGACAAAAGGACTACAACATTGATTATATACAGGAAGAGAAGTACTGCAGAGGTCCAAAAGCCACCCATGGACACAAAGCTCAGCCAGTTGGCCCGGTTGCTACGAGGAAAATTTGAGGCCATAGTGCAGATGAAGACCACAATACAGATCACCTGTAACGAAAGTCGTGCTGTTAGTCTAACAAAATTTAATAAGCAATTAAATATCTGACATGAACTTAATTTCTTATTTCAGAACTACTGTATAAACATGATTACCCTAATTGACATAACTGCAACAATTTGCTAACTTAATTACACCATTTAAATGTGAATGTTATCTTTCAAAAGTGTGAACAGCGGAAGATCAAAACTAAGTCCATACAACAACTGCTAACATGTGCAAATGTGTGGTTATTTAGTAATCTTTAACCCTTGCACTGCTCACCTATTTTCGGCAAAAACGTCTTGGTGCAATTGACAAGGACATATTTTTATTATTTTTACAAATGTTCAGGTAAATTTAATGTCAAAATGTTTCCAAAGTCAACTATTTCCATTTCAAAACACAAATAGTAATGAAAACATTAAAAAACATTAAAATATAGCCAAATTAAAAAACAAAAAGCACAACTCTCTGAGCGCCTAAAGGCGCTTTGCGCAGTGCAGTGGTTAATATCTTCAAAATACAAATATTAAAATTTTTCATGTTAGAAATAATTTTATGTTGAAAGTCAGTTTAAATCTAATATCCAACACACAAAACCTACACTTAGTCTGTAATAATGAAAATTCATCTTATGATAAATGTATTTGCCATTACTATATATTATTCTCAACATAATCACTTTAATGTTCATCACTGTAATACCAAAATCTCTGCCACCCCCATCACCAACACTCACCAAGTGGGCACCTTTGAGGCGGCCTTCATTGGTGCGGAGGTAACCACTGTTGATTGAGATACGTTTGTTGTCCACACTGTCCTGAGGTGCTGTTGTTGTTGTGTGTGATGCTGGGAATTGTGCTTCCATCTGTGGCAAAAAGACAAGACATTAGCAAGTGCTGTGACACAAACCATTTGACACACCATTATGAACCAATCCTGAACGGCAGCAATACAACACTGTGTTGCATCTGTGTCACATATTGTGTCTAGCTATGACAACCGAGTCCTAGCCTAAGTGATACATCCATGAGGTGAATTGTACACAACATTTTCCTCAATGGCACATGAAAAAATCAACGTTGAATATAATGAAACATTTTCTGGGTGAGCCCCAGAGGCTCCCTGAAGCTATCCAAATTGATATGTGCTATATTAGATTGGGGTCATCAATCACAAGAGTCCTTATACTTATCAGGGACCATGAGCCAGAACCTGGTCCCCTCAGAGAGGTGCATCAAGCAATGGCTTATGAGCACTTTACATTTAAGGTATGACATAATTGCCATCGACCAGGGAATGGTCCAGAAAGGTAGGCAAATCAAAACAGACCACTGTCTGGTTAACCTGTCTGGTGAGCTGGCAGCCCTCCACTCCAGTTCTTGAACCATGAAAACCAATGACCAGAGGGAGGGTGGGGGTGCCAGGGAGCCACCGGGGGGCTCTCCTGAAGCTAACTACCCAAAGTAAAAGGAGGGACTTACCCGGGAGGCGTCAGCACCGCAGGTCTCAAGACCTGCGGTGCCAACCCCCAGTGGTGAAGGCCAACAAAAACAAGGCCTTCCAAAAGCAATCCCGAACTGAAGGGGATACAACAAAGCGAGGAGAAGAAAGAAAAGAAAGAACGCAGTCCAAAGACCAAGAAGGCTCAGGCGGCACATAAGCAGGTCAAAGCTGAAAAAATGCATGAGAAAGCTAGTGGAACAGAGCGGAAGTAACATCTACCCCTAAGCACGAGTAGCAGCAGCAGCTCCACTAATGCAGCACAATATGAAGTGACAGTAATAGGCATGAGATGCCGAGAAAGAAAGGACAAAACAACTTGGTCTGAAATTGACAAAGACTGACAAAGAGAAAGAAAATGGCAGAAAGACTACCAAGAAACTTCATACTGTCGCTGAAAAGGTGGAACACCATCAAAGAAGTCAACTGATCACCATAAAAATGGTGATACACACACATAAAAAAACCAGACGCGTAGTGTGGAGCAGTAAGGCGAACCAGTGAGGTACCTCACTAACCAGACCTGCTGAAAGGGGCGGAGCTGCGGAAAATCACCTGGGTTCGGACACCGAGCAAGCAGCACCTGAAACCAAGGCTGGGCCAGCCACCATGGGAGCCAGGAAAACCACTCACTCCTGATATGAATCCAGATGAGCCAGAACCCAGAGCAACAGCTGAACCGGGGGCAAGAGGAACAGGAACCTTCACTCTAACCAATTTTTCAGAAAAGCATCTCCTGTGAGGGCCTCGCAGTCGGGAAATGGGGCCACGTACAATGGGAGATGCCAAGACCACGCAGACGTGAAGAGGTCCATCTCCTGGGTGCCTGTACGTCTGACAAAGCCAAAAGAAGGTGGTGGAGTCAACCATCCACTCCGTGGAAAGAGGAATCTAGCGCGACAAGCCGTCTGTCAGGATGATGGACGCACCCGGAATGTGAACAGCACAGAGAGCTAAACCCCAAGAACTCAGAAGAAGAGCTACCCAAACGACCAGCCTCAAAGCCACAGATTGAAGAGACCCCCATGACTGAGACAATAAACCATGGGGAGCAGTCCAAATGGAGCCGGATCTATCGCAGCGCCTGCCACACAGCCGCAAACTCTCACACCGTGTTGTGAGCTCAAAGGAAGGATGCCACCCAATGCGCCTGGCTGGCCTGGTGAGCACTGGTCACAAAGCCCCAACTGAGAGAAATTTCCAAAGCTCCAAATTCAACCTCGGGGGGATGGAGGGGGGGGGAGGACCTCGATATAAGCCTAATGTGCATAACTACACTGGCTGCCTGTCTCTTGAAACAATGAATTATTATTAATAATTATTTCTTAAAGCATTTAACTTAGGCTAACCCCGACTAGCTCATGTCTGTCCTGTACCCAAAGCCATTTACCCTATAAAGTAGGGTGAGGCTAGCTCAAAGTGTTTGGCCTCCATCTATGGACAGACAGACTCTCTCTCTTACAAATAAGGGTAGAGTAGTGGGGTACCCAGCTGTCTGGGTCTCTCCCTCCACTTCACCACTTCCTTTTCTCTCACAATCTTCCCCCCCCCTCTCATCTCTTTTCCTATTCCCTGCTCTTCCCATCTCCCTCCCACTCCATCTTTCTTCCCCTCTCACACTTCTTGTCCTTCTCCTCCCTTTCTGCAAATCTTCCCCCTCTCACCCTCTCTCTCCACCTGTCTCCACTCATTCATTGCTCTCTCCATCTCCCTCTCTTACCCTGTCGTCAAATTATAGCCCTTCTCCTTCCCTTCCTCAAACATTCCCTCCTCTCCCTATCTGTCTGTCTTGCTGTTCATCTTTAACTCTGTCTACCTCTGCTTCAATGTTTTGTTTGTTTTTCTGTTTGTCTTCCTTTATCTCTCTTTCTCTCTTTGCCCTGGTCGACCCAGTTTATGTCGAATTTTCTTATTCTGTCTGTTTATTTGCTCTCTTGCTCTCTCTCTTTCTCTCTCTCTCTCGCTTGCGCACGCTCTCTCTCTCTCTTGCTTGCGCGCGCGCTCTCTCTCTCTCTCTCTCTCTGATCAAAATGGTGATCATACCCATCTCTTGCTTTGACTTGAGGCAATCTACAGTGCCTTAAGGTAGACAAGGTGTACAAGGACAGACTTTAAATTCATAGAAAGTAGGACGAGAGGGCGCAAGTAGAAACTGGAAACGCAAATGAGTTGAAGAAAGGTGAGGAAATGCTCATCAACCCTGTTTGGGTGGTCAGCAAGTGGTGTCGGAAATTCTGACACTATATACTAACTTGTAGCATATCAAAATCTTGATCTTGGTACCATACCAAGATACCAAGGTATCATACCAAGATACCAAGGTATCATACCAAGATACCAAGATCTTGTACCATACCAAGATTCAGGCAAGATCTCCTTGCCCGAAACGCTATGCGTATTAGTGGCTTTAGGTATTGTAAGTACTAGCTCTATCTATAAATCTAACATTATGTTTGTAACTCTTCATCAATGTATGTACTTCTACCTGAAGTACACTAATCTACCCTAAAGTAACTTAGTGAATCATTCAAAGAAATTTGGATTTCGTGGCTTCTCATTGAAAATGGGACATTTGCCATGCCACCAGATCTCTATTTATTCATATAATAATCTTAAAAACGAACAGTCAGATAACTGTACATTATAACGTATGATTATGTTACATTGTTGGGTAGATTTGATACAAAGTGTTTAGTATGTTTCATATTTATTTAGTAGTCTTTGATACAGCTGTTGTAGACATTGAGCTTGGAGCAGAGCAGCACTCCAGCTCAGGCGGCACATGAGCAGGCTGGAGGTGAAACAATGCATGAGACAGCTTGAGAAATGGCGCAGAAGTAACATCCATACCGAAAGCAAGCTGAAGCGGCTCCACCAGCGCCGCACAATACGAGGCGACAGTGTTAGGTATAAGATAACGGTCCTGAAACAACCAGAGAGAAAGGACAACATGACCAGAACAGAAAGTGAAGTACTATGACGAAGACAAAAAGAACTGGAAACTTCATATTGCAACCGAGACGAAGCCTGCAGGTGGGACACTAACAAGGAAGCCACCTGATCACCATAGAGATGATGATAAACTCGAGTCAAAAAGACCATACGCAAAGACTAGTGGAGAAGATCGAACTATCCACGTGATGCTCCAGTCCGATCTGCTGGAAGAGGCGGAGCTGTGGGAAAACCTTCGGGTTCGGACACTGAGCAAGCAGCGCCTGAAACCACGGTTGGGCCGGCCACCAAGAGGCCATGAGGACTACTCTCCCCTGGTAAGTCTCCAAGTGAGCCAGGATCTGGAGCAACAGCTGAACCGGGGGAAAGAGGTACAGGAACCCCCACCTTGCCCAGTCCTGCCGAAAGGCATCGATCTTGACGGCCTCACAGTCAGGGAAGGGTGCCACATACAGGGGGAAGGCGCCGCGACCACTCCAACGTGAAGAGATCCACCTTGGGGCGTCCAAACATCTGGCATAGCCAACGGAAGGAGTCGGCGTCGACTGTCCATTCCGTGGAAAGGGGAACGGAATGAGACAGGCTGTCAGCCAAGACATTGGACACTCCCCGCACATGAACAGAAAGGAGAGCCAAACCCAAAGAACTCGGCAAACGAGTCACCCGAAGCAACCAGCACCAAAGAGCCAAGGACCGCATCGAACCCCCTCGGTTCAGGCAATGAACCACTGGGGAGCAGTCCGAATGGAGCCGGATCGTCGATCTGCGGGCGACCCGAATCCTCTGAAGAGCAAACCACACCGCCGCGAACTCCCACACCATGCAGTGGTCTTGACAGAAGAACGGACACTTCCAGAACAGAACCAGAAGGAACCAGAACAGCCGACGAAATCAAACCCGACCCGGCGGGTAGACCAACATCACGAAGTTCAGGCTCCCACACAATCCTCGAGCAACCCCCGAGTGGCCCGGGAGCCCCCCAGAAACAGGCGCAAGCGGGACTGCAGCCAGAGGAGAGACTCCGGAGGAAGAGACAAGGAAGCGGTCCGAGAGTCCCACACAAGACCCAGCCATGATCGAACATGGGAGGGAACCAGATGGGACTTCCTCCAGTTTACCAAGAACCCGAACCTGGCAAGCTGGGAAAGAACCAGATTCCTGGCTAGCAGACAACAAGACCGGCTGGGAGCCCAAACCAGCCAGTCATCGAGGTAGGCCAACACCCGAACACCTAAGAGATGCAGACGGGCCATGACGACCCGCGTAAGATGCACGAACACGCAAGGTGCCAGATTCAACCTGAACGGGAGGCAACGAAAGCGGTAACCTTGACGCCCCACCACAAAACCGAGCCAGTCCCTGAACCCCGGATGAATCGGGACGTGCCAATAAGCATCCAGGAGGTCCAGGGACACCATCCAAGAACCCAGCTCCAACAGGAACCGAACCTGGGACAGCGTAGTCATCCGAAAGGAGGAGCAATAAACCCACAGGTTCAGACGGGACAAGTCCAGAATGAACCGCAGGTCCACACAATCACATTTCGGCACTGGAAACGGACAGAAAACCCAACTGTGGAACGACGTCATTTTGACGACGCCCAAGCGAACCCACTCCAAGACGACTCGACGGAGCACAGGAGAAGAGGCCTGCCCCGAACCCCCCAATGGGGAGGGGCCACCCAATGCCACTGGACGCAGAAGGAAACGATCTTGAAACACCCACAAATTGTGGGACCAGGCGTGAGTGTACAGCGCAAGCCTCCCCCCATCGCCCCATCAATGGGGCGAACCGCGAAAGGACCGGCGCCCCTTACGAGACCCAGAACTCCGCACAGGGTGAACACCACACCGACCAGATGAAGGCAGGTCCGAAGGAGGAGCAAAACCCGAAACTGGCACCTGCGGCCTACCACAACAAGAGGAACCCCGAGCCCTGGCACCACCTCTCCGGGAACCCCCGGAGAACCAACAAGTCTGACATAGGAAGGCAACTGGCCAAAGCAGCCTGAATATACTGCGCCACAGACGAAGGCGTAAAAAGCAGAGGACATAAAGGCGAAGACATCCTAAGAGCCAGGGCACAGGCCAATTCCAGAGTGGAGGCAAGCACTGCCTGCCGACAGGTGAGCTGGGAAGCGTAAAACAGGGAAATTGCATCCCGCAAGACTGACGCAAACAGCTTCAACAAGGCAGCCGACGAGTGAGCCGCTGAGACCAAGGCACCGAACCCAGGATCGACCCCAAGCATCCCCACATCCACCTTGAGCCAGTCCGAAGACAGCTCGAGGAGGGAAAAGAAACGCAAGGCCAAAGCCAAGAGGCCCCGGGCGCGCAAGTCCTCAGCAACCTGCATAGCCGAAAGGGAGGGAACCTGCACATGGAGCTGCACAACGCCAACATCCCGGGGAAGGGCAGGGGCAAACAAACACTCATTAAGGTGTTCAAGGTCGCTCCCCCAGGAAAACCTGAACCACCATCGACGCCTCGCGCTACTTAAGTGTGCGGAATGACAGAAGGAATGCCAAGCCTCTAAAGCAAACACAGGATAGTCTGCCAGCCAGGACGATTCTGGAACCTCATATTGGATCCAGAAAGGGAACGAAGCCCCAAACCTGGAAAGACGACGGATCCATCACTGAGGCATAATCAGGGGTCATGTAGGAGGTTAGCCACAAGGGCTGCCTGCACTGCTGACGGTTGGATGCGGGAGGTCGAAAATCTCCGGAAAGACGGAACCAACGCACCCGGGAACACATGGAACCGAACCCGGGGAGGGGCAGACATCAAATCCAACACGTATGCAGATGGGAGAAGAGAGAACCCCCTACTTCTAACAATAAGCTCCGCTCAGAATGTAGAAAAACCCAGGCGGGGTCTAGCGGGGCCCAAGGCCCCCAAGTCAGCCCCTCCCCCGCTCTAGGATCCCCCGCTCTAGGTTGTGCTAGCAACCAACCTAGCACATTGTAACAACCTAAAGCGCACATGTAACACCTACGCTGCCTGTACCCATAGAGCATCATCAGATTGGGTAAACTGAGTCACTAGCAAGCAGCAGTACTCACAGGACTCCAGGTCGAAAGTGTCACTGACCCAACAGGCAGCGTGACGGAGGCAAAAACAGTTAGGGTCACCCTGAGACAAGGGGACCTAGCAAGTGAGGGGGGACTCCGGGGACACATCCATTGAACCCACGTGCCCCCTTCGGGTTTACCAGGGTCCTGAGATGGAACTCACGCTCAGGGAATCCCAGGCAGGTTACTGCTAACCGGTGCCCACAACTACCAAGCAACTTTCTAAAGCTGAACCCCCAGGGATGTGTACACTCACAGGGACCTAGCATTGGGCACCACCAGAAGAACAGTGTTCAGATCAGGCACAAAGGGGTAAGCAAGATAGATCCTACCCCCCCCCCCATGGCAAAAACTAAAAGAAAAACAAAGCCCCGCAAGAGGACAACGTACCCCAAGGAACAGAGTCGGCCGCCGTGAATGGCAAAAACAAGCTATGCAGCACCCTACGCCCCACACCAGTGCAAACCGCCATCTACCCCTAAGGTAAACAAGGAAGACAAAACCCCCAAGCACCCAAAGAGCAGCTGAAAAAACGAGCAGTAAGACGGCCTAGCAGAGGCTGCATTGAAGGCCGCTCTTCTACAGGCAGCGATGAAACACCGCATTCAACAAAGGGATCAACTCCTCACTGACAAAAGATTAGCATATTAAACACCGGCCCAGCTTCTGTGGCATATTCATTATGTAATGCATACTGCAACTGGCCCAGCCCCCAGCGAGATTGTGAGATCACTCTGGCTACAACTCTGTCCAAAACACATTCAACCGGCCCTATTTAGTATGGCTGACGACACCCCATTAGCCCAGCTGGCTACACTGGCAGACCAGCTTCATCCGACGTCTGATAACGCTATGCTGTCCCACCTCAGTAATACACAGCAGACTACAGACACCCAACAACTCGACATCCTCCAGAACCGGCGTTTCTTCCGCCCAGGAAGGACATACCACGCGAATCCAGTATCAGGATCTAGGCGACAGCGAGAACACTGAGGAGAGCTTTATTCTTACCACCAGAGGTTTGGACACCAAGCCCACAACTGTAGGGCTCACAACTATTCCTGGTCGGGAAACTACTTCGGCAGGGACTATTAATGGCCACTAACCCCACCATTTCAGACACTACACTGCTCTACACATCTGACATCATAACCAAATGCCGTTTCCTTGTTGACACAGGTGCAGCAGCTAGTGTGTTGTTTCCCCCACCGGTCAAACCAACCCGCACTCCTGGTTTGGACTTCCGTGCTGCTAATGGTACATCCGTCCGTACATATGGGACCCACGCCCCTAGTTCTCGATTTTGCCTCTCTGGGTCACTTTAAGTGGACTTTCCTTATAGCGGATGTGCAACAACCCATTCATGGATGGGATTTCCTGCAACACCATCAACTTATTGTGGATCCCGCAGGTGCAATACTTCAAGCCTCCCCTAGTACTTCTACACAGGTTAACAGCATCACCCCAGTCGCATCTACAGAACTTCAAGCACCCCTGGATGAATTCAAGGATGTGACCCAACCCGCCAGCCCTCGAACAGAAGTGCAACATACGATTACACATCACATTACTACAACAGGAGCACCTACCTTTGCCAGACCACGCCGCCTGACACTGGAACGATTGGTGGTAGCACGTGCTGAATTTAACAAGGTACAGGAGACAGGAATAATCCGCCCTTCAAACAGTCCATGGGCTTCACTTCTCCATATGGTCCCAAAAACAGCCCCAGGGGAATGGCACCCCTGCGGGAATTCCCGTGCCCATCCATTCCAAAGAAATTGCAAGAATTTCTTGGCGTGGTGAATTTTTATCATCGATTCATCCCACATTGTTTGGACATCTTGCGACTTATACGACCTCTTACGTGGTCGGAAACACTCATCCCATCTTCTGTTGGAGTGGACTCCCCAGGCAGAGACAGCATTCACCGACATAAAACACAAGCTGGTGGAATTCACCTTACTCGCACATCCAGTGTCTGACGCTCCCACCAATCTCTCTACCGATCGGAGCTGGCGCCGGAGAGAAATATTGGGCAGAGTTTCTTTCATCCTATGCCCCTGTTATCTAGCAGTAAAATAGGTACCTGGGTGTTAGTCAGCTGTCACGGGCTGCTTCCTGGGGGTGGAGGCCTGGTCGAGGACCGAGCCGCGGGGACATTAAAAAAGCCCTGAAATTATCTCAAGATAACCTCAAGAAGATAACCGATGCTTCAAACACAGCTATTGGTGCTGTACTACAACAGCTCATTGAAGGAGAATAGTGCCCAATTGCATTCTTTTCAGCGTGCCTGTCACCCACTGAATAAAAGTACAGCACTTATGATAGGGAACTGCTCGCCATCTACGCAGCCATACAACATTTTCAGCACTTCCTTGAGTGGCACATCCTCACAGACCACAAACCCCCTCACTTATGCACTGGCAGCCAAGGGTGATGCTCACTCTCTTCAAGTAGCCAACCACCTGGGATTTATCTCCCAATTTACCTCGGATATTCGCCATGTCAAAGGAACTAACAATGCCATAGCCAATGTACTGTCTCAACCCACAATAAACCACGTCGTGATAAACCCAGCTCAGGTGGACTATTTTGTAATCAGCAAGGCCCAACGAGAAGACCCTGATCTGCAGCGATTATGAACATCTGACACAGCTCTCCGGTTCATCGAGATTCCCATGAAAGGTGGTGGTAGTATAATCTGTGACACCTCACGGACGGGAGCACTTAGGCCCTACATTCCTGCCCAGTTTCGCTGGAAAACATTCTCAGCATTTCACTCCCTAGCACACCCAGGAGTATGTGCTTCCCAAAAACTACTAACGGAAAAAAACTACTGTTATGGCCAGGAATCAATGCCGATGTTTGACGATGGACTCGCTCATGTCTCCAGTGCCATCAAGCGAAAACACATTGACACACAAAGAGTCCTCTTCAACAGTTCCCATTACCTTCTGACCGTTCCGAGGTGGTGCATGTAGACATCGTTGGACCGTTACCGTCGGCAAAAGGATATTTTTATCTACTCGCCTGCATCGATCGATTCTCCAGATGGCCGGAAGCAATCGCATTAATCAACATCTCAGCTGAGTCAAGTGTCCAGGCTTTCCTCTCTGGATGGGTCGCCCGCTTTGGCAGCCCCTGTCATCATCACCGACCAAGGACGACAGTTCAAATCATATCTATGGAAGGAACTTATGGAATTCCTTGGCACCACACACAACCGAACCACAGCATACCACCCTGAATGGAATGGAATGGTAGAACGCTTTCATGGACAACTACAAGCCGCCCTAAGAGCTCAAGCACGCCCTGATGATTGGATTGATAACATTCCATTAGTCTTGCTTGGCACTCGTTCGGCCACGAAGGAGGGCAGTGGATTCTCGATAGCAGACTTAGTATATGGATCTAGCCTGCGGCTTCCGGGCGAATTCTTAATCCCGACCCCACTCATCACACCCGAAGATCCCACTTTTGTCCAGAAATTACGGGCGGCCATGACAAGCATTCGGCCTACACCACCACGCCAACCGACAACTCATGCTATATATGTGCCTCATGAGCTTCACACAACTGAACACATGTTCGTAAGAATCGATGCTGTTCAACACCCTCTACAGTCACCTTACGAAGGACCATTTAAAGTGGTTTCTCGAACACCTTAGTTCTTCACAATTGAACGCCGAGGACAGCGGGTAAACTTCTCCATTTTTTGAGATATATATACAAGAGTTGTTACATTCTTGTACAGCCACTAGTACGAGTAGCATTTCGGGCAGGTCCCTGGAATACGATCCCCTGCAGCGAAGAATCATTTTTTCATCCAAGTACACATTTTACTGTTGCGTTAAACAGAGGCTACAGTTAAGGAATTGCGCCCAGTAAATCCTCCCCGGCCAGGATACGAACCCATGACATAGCGCTCGCGGAACGCCAGGCGAGTGTCTTACCACTACACCACGGAGACTTAAAATCCATCGATCGCCTTAAACCAGCACACTGCGACGCTACCCAAGACATCCCTCTAGACATATCTGCCGACTACGCCGTTCACTTTTCGACCACAGTTACCAGCAGCACCGCCACCTACGACGACGGACGATCCTGTACGACCTCCCACCCTACAACCCCAATTATCAGCCGCACCACCACCTGATCCTACTACGATGGACAATCCAGTGCGACCTTCCTCCCTACGACCCCAGTTAGATGACATCAGCAAAGAGGAGGAAGTTAACTTTGAGGGTTATACAATGCAATCAGGGCATACAATTCACCGACCAGCTAGGTTCCTTGATCACGTGTTTTTCCTTTCATCCCCTGGGAGGGGAAGTTCTGTAGGGAATAGATTATCCCAATAATATACTCGCTCCAAACGCATTAGCCTAATGAGAGAAGCAAAGCTCTTCTTAGTACTAATTATGGAACTCAAACCTTTCCCTACTTCCAGTTAATATTCCTGCCAACCTTTGGAGAACGGTGAGGTGTTGCCCGAGCATATAAGCAGCGAATAATAACTAGTCTACTTTCAAGTGTGGTCTAGAACACACTTTTGCGAGGTACTGTACCGACTCTCAGTGCGCTCAACTCTCACCATTGCTCGCCAATGTATCACCTGCATACTTCTGTATACTCGACCAAATATACATATTCTCTTAGTGTCTGTGTTTGTTGTCACCATACTTTACATAACAATAGAACCGTTACAGCACAATGCTGGAATCACAGGAGCCAAGCACACGACCCTGGCTCTAGCATCAGCCTTAGAACTTAAGGGCAGATAGCCGGCATGGGGGGTTTGGGGCTCCCCCTTCCCCCTCCCGGGGAGGAGGGTGCTGCGTAGACAGTGGCACGGCGACATGTGACGTCATGCTCGTTTATTTTAGGGAGTTCTATCCACTTGTTCGGCTTTTGGTATCAATACTTTAACTAGAATAGGGGTTTGTTTTGGGATGCTTACTTTTCTGAGTGCCAGACCCGGTCAATGGCAATCATAGAATGCTTCCAACCACATGGGGGATGTTTATAGGACATTGCTCTCCATGTCTCTGAGGGGGACAGGTTCTGGCTCATGGTCCCTGGTAGGCCCACAGAACTCCATACACATGACTGATGCCAAAGTCTGACATTAGCATATCAGCCTAGTAAGCTCCGGGGAGCTGAAGGGGCTCCCCCCCAGGAAAAAACCAGCATTGAATGTAATGAAACGCCATTTTCTGGATGAGTCCCGGAGGCTCCCCTGAGCTATCCAGGCTGATAGGGATAGTCCTAACTTTTGGCATCAGTCTATGTTGGTGGAGTTCTAGGTTTACCGGGGACCACGGCAAGAACCTGACCCCCTTAGAGAGGCATGAGGAGCAACGGCCTATAGAAAAACACATGTAATTTTGGAGTATTCTACATCTGCCATCGACCGGGACAGGCACCCAGAAAGGCAAGCGCCCCAAAACAAACCCCTATTCTGGTGAAACCAAGGAAAATAACGAAACAAGTGAAAAGATCTCCCCCAAGGGAAAATGAGCAAACAGGCGTGAATTCACATGAGCCATGCTGCATGTATGCGCAGCTCCCCCCTCCTCGAGAGGAGGAAGGGGGAGCCCCAGACCCTTGCGGCAGCGATCCACACCTTCAGTTCCGAGGCTGGATATCAAAATACTGTACTTAAAAACCGCCTACCGGAGGGAGGGAGGGAGGGTTGCCAGGGAGCCTCTGGGACTCGTTTAGAAAATGGTGTTTCATTATGTTCAACGCTGGTTTTCTGGGGGGACGTGGCTCCCCGGAGCTACTTCACCAAAGACTAAGGAAAGAAGGGGACTTGCCCGGGAGGCGGTCGATGCTCCACACCTCAACTCGAAGTCGAGACAGGCTGCAGCCACCGACCCAAAGCGACACAGGCCCGACTAGGCCCAGGAACGTTCGAGGTAGTGAGAAGCCAGGACCCTGTTCGACTACCAAAAACCCCATGCCCGAATGTCAACCCAGGATATGTTCCCAAAAATAGCAGCAAGAGCAGCGAACTTATGAACATAATGCGCACGGGGATAGACCGCAGGCTGGCTAGACTTAATAACCCTGCGAACGATCTGAGAGATCTGTACCCACGAACAGGAGAGAAGGGAAACCAGATCAACCCAAAGCGCGTCCCCAGACACAGAAGCCGTGGTGCGTAAATAATGGCGGAGGGCTGCAACCCAACACAAAACATGATGCACTGGGCCTGACCAACCAAGCATCAACAACCCAAGGACCCCTCCAAAAAGCAGCAGTCTCATTCTTTGCCAGGAAGGAGATGGCTGCAGATGAATAAACCTATCTCCACGGCCGAAAGAGCAGAAACCGCTGCACCGGAGGAGAGGATGAAGCTCCCCGATCCCCAGAAGCCAATGCCAACAGGAAAAGAGCCTTCAAAAAACAATCCTGACCTGAAGGGGCCACAACAATCTGAAGAGAAGAGAGATAGTAGAGCACTTTATCCAAAGACCAGGATGGCTTAGGCAGCGCATGAGCAGGCCAGAGATGAAACAACGCATTAGACAGCTTGTCAAATGGCGCAAAAGTAACTTTTATACTGAAAGCAAGCTGAAGCGGCTCCGCCAGTGCCGTACGATACTTGGCGACAGTATTTGGCATAAGATGATGGTCCTGGAACAACCACGAGAGAAAGGACAATACTACCCGAACCGAAAGCAAAGTACAACGACGAAGAGTCAAAAAGAAATGGAAGGACCGCCAGGAAACTTCATACTGCCACAGAGACGAAGCCGGAATGTGGGACACTATCAACGAAGTCACCTGATCATCATACAAATGGTGATAAACTCGATTCAAAAATAACAAATGCGAAGACTAGAGGAGAAGAGTGAACCAGTCTCGTAATGGACCGGACCGATCGTCTGAAAGAGGCGGAGCTGCGGGAAAACCTCCAGGTTCAGACACCGGGCAAGCAGTGCCTGAAACCACAGCTGTGCCACCCACCACGGAGCCAAGAGGACAACTCGCCTCTGGTAAGTATCCAAGCGAGCCAGGACCTGGAGCAACAGCTGGACCAGAGGAAAGAGGTACAGGAATCCCCACCTCGAACAGTCCTGCCAAAAGACACCGATCCCGACAGCCTCGTGGTCGGGGAAAGGCACCACATGTACCGGAAGACACCTCGACCACGCCGATGCGAAGAGGTCCACCTCCGGGTGCCCGAAAGATTGGCAGAGCCAACTGAATGAGTCGGCATTGACCATCCATTCCCTGGACAGGGGAACGAACTGGGACAGGCCGTCCACCAGGACAATGGACACCCCCAGGACGTGAACCAACAGGAAAGCCAAACCCCGAGAACTCGGCAGATGAGTCACCCGAAGCGACCAACCTCCAAAGAGCCAAGGACTGCATCGAACCCCTCAGTTCAAGCAATGAACCACCGGGGAGCAGTCTGAATGGGGCCAGATCATCGATCCGCGGATGGCCCGAATCATCCAAAGCACAAACCTCACCACCGCGAACTCCTGCACCATGCTGCGGGCCCGACGGAAGGATGGACCCCACAAACCCAGGTAGGCCTGGTGAGCACTGGTCACAATGCCCCAACCAAGAGACGATGCGTCCGTGAACACATCGAGCGAGGGCTTGGGTAGGCACCAAGGCACTGAACCTCGAAAAACCCTAAGAGGAAGCCGGCGATGCAGCAGCCGACGTAAGGCCCCTGGGGCACGAACCCAGCGATTGCGAGAGAGGCAGAAGTGACATCCCCGAAAGAACCAGAACACCCGACGAAGCCAAACCTGATCCGGCAGGTAGACCATCATCACAAAGTTCAGGCTCTTGTACAGACCCTCAAGCAAATGCCGGGTGACCCGGGAGCCCACCAGAAACCAGCGCATGTGGGACTGCAGCCGAAGGAGAGACTCCGGAGGAAGAGACAAGGAACCGGTCCGAGAGTCCCACACAAGGCCCAGCCAGGTCCGAACCTGGGAGGGAACCAAATGGGGCTTCCACCAGTTCACCAGGAACCCGAACTCGGCAAGCTGGGAAAGCATCACACCCCTGGCGAGCAGACATGCGGACCGACTGGGAGCCCAAACCAGCCAGTCGTCAAGGTAAGCCAACATCTGATCACCTAACAGACGCAGACAGGCCACAAAAATCTGGGTAAGACGTGTGAACACGCGAGGTGCCAGGTTCAACCCAAACAGGAGACAATGAAAGTGGTAACTGACGCCCCATAACAAAACCGAGCCAGTCCCTGAACCTCGGATGAATCAGGACGTGCCAATACGCGTCTGTAAGGTCCAGGGACACCATCCAAGCGCTCCAAAAGAAGCCGGAGCTGGGACAACATGGTCATCCAAAAGGAGGGACTAAAACCCCAGGGGTTCAGACGGGACAAGGCCAGAATGAACCGCAGGTCCACACAGTCTCGTTTCAGAACTGGAAACAGGCGGGAAACCCACCTGAGGGACGTTGTCGTTTCGACCACGCCCAAGCGCACCCACTCCAAGATGACAGAGTGCAGAGAAAAGAAGCCTGCCCTGTCAGCCCCGAAACTCCCGAAGGAGGAGGAGCCACCCAACTCCACCGAAGGACACGAGAAACGACCCAATAGGCCCACAAATCGTGGGTCCAGACATGAACGAACAGAGCAAGCCTCCCCCCCCCCCCCATCGCCCCATCAATAGGGTAAACCGTGAAAGGGCCGATGCTCCTTACGAGAACACGACCTGCACACAGAGCGAGCACCACGTCAACCAGGTGCAGCTAGGACTGAAGGCTGCACTGGCGCCAAAACTGACACCTGGGGTCCACCTTGACAGGTGGAACCTTTGGCCCTGGCAAGACTCCTCTGGGAGGAACACACCCTAGACCCCCAGAGAACCAATGGGTCAGACATCAGGCGGCAACTGGAAGAGGTCGCCTGCATATACTGTTAGACTGCAGAAGCAGCAAACAGCAAAGGACAAAAGAGCGAAGACAATCTAAGAGCCAGGGCCCAAGCGAATTCCAAGGAGGAAGCGAGCACCACCTGCCGACACACAAAGCCTGCAGCAAAAAACCACAACAGCGCATCCTGTAGGATTGGCGCAAACTGCTTCAAAAGGGCAGATAACGCACGAGCAGCCGAGGCCAAGGCACTAGACCCAGGAACGGCCCAAGCACATCCACATCCTTTGCAAGCCAATCCAAAGACAGCTCAAGGAGGGAAAGTAATGCAGGACCGAAGCCAACGAGCCCAGTGGGTGCAAGTCCTCAGCCACAAGCGCTGCCAACTAGGAGGGAACCTGCACATGAAGCTGATCCGCGACAACATCCCATCTTGAGGTTATCTTGAGATGATTTCGGGGCTTTTTAGTGTCCCTGCGGCCCGGTCCTCGACCAGGCCTCCACCCCCAGGAAGCGGCTCATGACAGCTGACTAACACCCAGGTACCTATTTTACTGCTAGGTAACAGGGGCATAGGGTGAAAGAAACTCTGCCCATTGTTTCTCGCCGGCGCCTGGGAACGATCCCAGGACCACAGGATCACAAGTCCAGCGTGCTGTCCGCTCGGCCGACCGGCTCCCATAGAAGAGCTGGAGCGAAAAGGCACTCATTAAGGTGTGCAAAGTTGCCCCTAGGTAAACCTGGACCACAGTCAACACCTCATGCCACTCAAGCGTGCGGGTACGACAGAGGGTGTCCCAAGCATTCAGCGAAAGCAAAGGGCAGTCTGCTTGCCAGGATTGACTGCAGAACCTCATAACGAACCCAGTATGGAGGCGAAGACCCAAACCTGAAGGAAGACTGATCCATTATAGAGGCATAATCTGGGTTGTGCAGGAGGCAAGCCTCAATGGTCACCCGCACCTCAACTGGAGAGATGCGGGAAGCGGAAAACCTCCAGAAGGACGGAACCGAAAGACTTGCAGGGGGGACAGAACCGAACCCGGGGAGGAGCCGAACCCAAATCTAGGTAGTACGCAGAGGGGGGAAAGGAAAACCTCACTCCTTGTAACAGCAAGCCTCACTCGGAGGGTAGGAAAACCCAGGCAGGGTCCAACGGGGCGCAGGGTCCAACGGGGCCCAAGGCCCTCAAGTCAACTCCTCCCAAACCCTGAGAGCCTCCACGTCAGACCCCAGGGTCGAGTCGTCCTCCAAAGCCCTGGCCTCAAGAAAAAGCCGGGGCAGCCGGAATAGCAGGAAGAGAATGGGCCCCCACTAGTCAGACCATGGAGCTATGGCTGGATGAACTGACTCGAATGTCTTCGCAGCCACCCTGGAAGGGGAAACCCCTGAAACTGCCCGAGTCTCAGAAACTTCTAAACCCTGCCCCGACCCCAAAGCCTGGAACACTTAGGAGCCAAAAGCAGGGAGAGGAGGGGAACCAAATGAACCACAGCAGGGGAAGAACGAGGGGGCATGGATGGAAACAAGGCCGAAGCGACCAACACCCCCAAGTCCGGGTCCCCTATAACAAAACGGGGCAGCCTCGGGACATCCGGGGAAGCAACCAACCTAGCGCACTGCAGCAACCTAAACCTATGCTGCAACCCACGATCACCCCAAATATTAGCATCATCAGATTGGGTGAACCGAGTCACATACAAGCAACAAAGCTCACAGGACTCTGGGTCAAATGTGTCACCGACCCAACAGGCAGCATGACGAAGGCAAAAACAATGAGCGTCACCCCGAGACAAGGGCACAGAGCAATCCTCAAACTCGCACAAAGCAAGAGGAGACTCGGGGGTCTCATCCATTGGACCCGAGTGCCCTGCAGGTTTCCCAGGGCCCCTAGACTGGGTCTGCCAATGGTTATCACAGGCAGGGTACTGCTAACCGGTGCCCAAGCTACCAAATCAACACTGCTAAAGCTGAACCCTGAGACGTGTCCACTCATGAGGGCGAAGCAAGGGGTACCATCAAACACAAACAACCCTAATATAAAGGGGAAGGGACACCAAGGCAGAAAGCCAGGCAAAAACAAAAAGATAAGAAAAACCTTGCATGAGGACAGTGTACCCAGAGGGAATAGAGCCAGCCACTGTTATAGGTGAAAACTAGCTATGCAGTACCCCGTGCCCCTACCAGTGCAAAAACTACCACTTACCCCCAAGGCAAACAAGGGAGGAATCCCCCCCCCAAAAACACTTGGGTCAGTCAATCGCCAAGCGGCTAAAGACCGACAGAGGTAGACTCAAGGTGACTTGTGGAAGGTAACCCCAAGCCCCTAGGGCGGTACTTACAGAGCACTTAGGGAAGGGAGCCCTAAGCGCAAGCAGCCCGAGTACCTGTGAATATTACTCCCAGCTCGCACACCACCATAAGAGCAGTACTGAACCCCAGGCACAGCACAAGGAGAATCTGGAGCTGGAGCCACAACAACTAAGCCTTATCCCATCAGCCAAGGAACTGAAGGTGTGATCGCCGGCGCAGGGGTCTAGGGTTCCCTCTTCCCCCTCCTGGGGAGGGGGAAGCTGTGCAGACATGCGGTGCGGCTCTTGTGACGTAATGCTTGTTTGCTCGTTTTCCCTTGGGGGAGTTCTGTTCACTTGTTTCGTTATTTTCGTTGGTTTCACCATAATAGGTGTTTGTTTTCGGGCGCTTACCTTTCTGGGTGCCTGTCCCGGTCGATGGCAGATACAGAATGCTCTAAAATCACATCTGCATTTCAACAGGCCATTGCTCCTCGTGCCTCTCTGAGGGGGCCAGGTTCTAGCCGTGGTCCCTGGTAGGCCTAGAACTCCACCCACATCCACTGGTGCCAAAAGTTAGGACTATCCCTATCAGCCTGGATAGCTCCAGGGAGCCCTAGGAGCTCCCCCTAGAAAACTCCTCACGTCTCATCAAATCATTTACAAACAAAATATTAAATAAATGTAATTTCCGACAAAAACGTTATGGACGAATCCGAGGGGTGAGGGAGGAGTGATTAAGTGACTTGCATGAGGACCGGCATGAGAGTCGCCATTAAGAAATCTTCTCCGTGAGACATGGGCCTCGCAGAGCTACCAATCATCGAATACCATGAGTTATTTGGAGTCACACTGCATAGCCACCTCACCACTTGTTGAGAAGTACCTTGTTTCCGTTTTGACCTCTCACTTGATAGATTCAGGCCTGATAATATTAATGTCACTGCGGTTACAAGGTGCAAGAAATACCCAAATGGGTGACCGTCTCACACTTACCTCATAATATCCGTTGTCATGTTATACTATAAATGTCCCTCCAATTGACTGGAGACCTCATCTCCAAAAAACGACAGCTGCTCTGGAGAAGCTGCAATACCGGGCAACAAAAACCATACCAGAGCTTAGTCATCTCTCATATCAAGAACGGTTGAGTGCCACTGGGCTAACAACACTGCAGACACGGCATGACAGGGCGGATCTAATAGAAACCTTCAAAATATTAAACAATTTGGTATTTGTTATTTGGACGATGTCGCTCCGGACAATTTCTTCAAAAGGTCAGATGTAACACGAACGAGAAGCAACGAGTTCAAGCTCAATAAGCCACAATGTAGGACAGAAAAACATAAGAGGCTTTTTTACCCATAGGGTTGTAAACCCATGGAATCGCATTCCCGCCATGGTGGTAAACACCAAAACTCTGCTGAGTTTTAAAATAAAGATAGAAAAGATCAACCAGGCAAATGGGGGGTGGGGACTCTTGACAAGTCGCCAGCTTCCTGTCCTCGTCGAGGCCAATAGTATTAGTGACCCTCAGGTAAATATATGTGATAGAGGTGTTATTGCATATTTTATGGTGTAATCTGTGACGACTTAAGACACTGGCAAGGAATCACTTGGTTCTACACAAACATGCCCTGATGCTATGATTGCTCGACTACGAGACGACGAGGATTTTTTGTTGCTCATGTGTCAGAGTGGTACAGCACTTATGATCCCTCCACAGTCCAGACAGTTAACGACGGTCTAGTACAAAACATTTAGATGTTCGCTGACCCTTTAGGTCGGCCCTCCGCACCATCCAGTGGTTGAAACGATATGAAAGATAATAAACACCATGCCTATCACAATGACCCCCAAACTGCGTACTTTGAAATGCACTGCCAGAAGAGTTGGACTTGCATATAAGGAAACACATACTCCAGCAATGCTCAAGCTCTTTCAGAAAGCCCTAGCTAAGGCGAGGGAGCGCATGACAGAGCTCAGGCAAGATAACTGAGAAATTTTTGTTAACAATCTCAACTCTCACCCCCCCCCCTCAGCCAGGCATGGAAGGATATAAAAAGAATTAAAGGCGATAAGATCGGCCAAGTGTCACACCCTCACCCTCTACACAGAGCAAACCAGTTAGTCGATGCTTGGGCAACCACCTCTAGCTTCAATAATCTTCCCCCAGACACACAATTCAGATTAAATGCTGGTTACGGAGATCGAGAAAGGCTCGTTGACTTCATGCTCCACAAGGAAGATGAATGCAACGTGCCATTTACCGAGTTTGAGTTATTTTCGGCCCTAAACACAGGTAAAGCCACATCCCCCGGTGAGGATGGTATCACTTGTGACATACTGCATTTGCTTCCTTTAGCACCAGGAAATCACCCTTCTTGAGTTGTATAATATGAGCTATGTTACTGGGGAACTTCGTACCTCTTGGACCAACAGTATAATCATTCCAATTCCCAAGACAAATCAAGAGAATGCTTTCTGCCCAATTTCCCTTACTAGCTGCATTTGCAAAACATTCGAGAGAATGGTATGGAGGAGAGAACCGTCTCCTCCATAGTATAAGAATCATGCTATCCCCCAGATATATGACTTCATGCATGGAAGGAGTGTGCATCATTGCATCACCACCTTTCTTACCCTGCACACTGAGAAGTCATATACCTTCCTAGATCTCAAGTCTACCTTTTATGATGCAAACCGACATGTTATCTTGAGTGAGCTTGCGAGAATAATATTGGTGCTCGGCTTCTTTGTTGGATCAGAGATCAGGGGTTACTTATCCAACAGAAAGTCATCCGTTTTCCAGGGACATAGGAGTGTAACAAGAGACTTCGAACTAGGCACTCCACAGGGAGGTGTCCTCAGTCATACATTATTTAATATCTTAATAAACACGCTGTTAAACTCTGTACCGAGGAAACCCAACGTCCACATCATTAGCTATGCTGATGATATAACGATACACACCACTGGGTATGCTAACATGCAGAACACTTTTAACTCTAGGTTTAGTCATCTTAGCAGAGAAAACAAAGATACTAAATCAGTGCCCACCCAGGCAGGGAGGAGCTAGGATCTGTTCGCAAGATGCAACTGTCTGATGGCTCCCAGCTTGACTATGTAAACAGATTCAAATACCTTGGCCTTGAGGTGCCACTGTATGGCCCTGTTGTCTTCAGACTCTGTCGTCAGTATAAAGAGAGGCTTCGAGCTCTCAAGGCTGTTGCAGGTTATCACTCAGGCTATGGTGCCAATGTCAGAATTGTCAAAATGATGTACCTTGCATACATCAGATCTTTAGTGGATTATGCTGCACCTCTGCTTGTTTTGATGCCTGAAAGAAAGCTTGGAGGGCTTGAAAAATTGCAGAACTAAGCCTTGAGGATAATCCTTGGGTGCCCTCGTACCACAAAGATACTTAACATAAGAAAGGAGCACACAGAAATCACAATAACGTGATGCATCAAATTAACAAATCACAAGAAATTGATAATGTCTGGGATACTCCCGGACGCAGGTTCGAATCCTCGTCACGGCCCTTGTGGATTTGTTCATAAGAAAGGAACTTAATATTCCGAGCGTCGCTGATCATGTTACTGAAGTTAACTGTAAAGTTGGTATAAAAATGCTTAGGCTAACTCATCCTAACCCTTGCACAGAAGCCCTCCAGAATTTCTTTATTAAAGGTCAACATTGTTCCAAATAGATAACTAAAACTGGAACTGAACTCAGGATGTATCAGATTTATAATTTGTACCAAGAGAGCCAACAACGGCACTTTCCTGCACCGTGGGAGATTACACCCTTTCCAATTTTAATCCCTCCCTTTCCACTTAAGCAAATTAAAGATCAGCCCAAGCTTCGTCTTGAGGCAAAGCTCAACGCCTTAAGCCATATTGATGCTCTGTGGACAGAGCATTCTCTCTCTCAAATTATATACACTGATGGTTCCCTACACCTCACCACGGGTGCAGCTGGAAGTGCAGTTGTCCTGACAATGGGCGATGGCTTGTATTTTGAGTGGGGAGTCCGAATAAACAAATGGGCCTTTACCCTTCAGGCCGAACTATTTGCCTTGATCCTTGCACTGAAATGTGTACAAGTCTCCAAACTTGATACATTAATTGTGACTCCTTATCCTTAATTGCTCCCAATTCTTTAAGACATAACTGTAACATGCTCGTGCCTGAAGCTAGACACAAATACAACAAAATTATTTATGATGGTAACAGAGTCCATTTCATGTTGGCCTCCGAATGCATGATAGAGCTGATGAGTTAGCCAAAGAATCTGCCTTTCAAGGAGAAATTGAGTATAACGTTGGAGTGTCAATAAGCAGTTTGAGAGCAATAGTACACCAAGAACTTCCACAAAATCTTGTAGCTCTGAGGCAAAGTGAAATCAACACCAGTAATTCCATCTATCATGCAAGAGGAGCCACACTTCCATGGATCATCCAGTAAAATCAGCAGACTTCTAGATGTTACTACTGCTCGGCTTAGACTCGGTTACAAGTATCTCTGGGAATTCTCATTATCTGCCGATGTAGACCTGACCAAATGTAAACTGTGTCAACAAAATTATTTCCACACCCTCTATCACTATGTGATGGAGTGCGAAAAGATACGTGAATTCAGAGACAATTCTATAATAAATGTTCAAGAGATATGTAAATATTTCATTCAAAATGATCTGCTGCCAGAAATCTTAGCCAAATACCCCCAGTTTGCTAACTGTACGTAGCAACTAAGTGATTGTAACCTATCCACCGCTGCCCACTAGACAACCTGTCCTCTTACAAATTACGTCCGAGTTTAGCCGTTTGCACATATGGCCGAAAACTGACAATTTGAAAATTGAAAAAATTGAAAATATATTTGCGATTTTTTATTTCCAAAACAGTATGTTAAGGGTCCTCGGGTAGGTTAGGAGGGTAGGAAATTCTCCTAAAGTTTCGAAATGTCATGAAAAACGTTAATTGAAAGAGTCCTCTCCTAATCTAACAAACTAAGCTGGATGACTCAAACAGAAATCGGGACAGTACACCACTTTCGTGAGCCGATTTCATTTCAAATTACGTCAGTTTTTGGCCATAGCGCACATACGAGCGGAAAGCTAAGTTATTTTCAGAAGACTGGTTGGGACGGGGGGGAGGGAGGGGTGGCGGGAGAATGCTTGAACGTCATACCATTTTAATTTAATTTAGATTAAGGGCTAGTTGCTTCGGCAGGTGAGGGAGGGGTGGCGGTGTGCAGGACAAACATATCAACTGTATCATTCTTAACTCTTGTGGGTTGTGATGAGATCTGCCATTTATGTGTATTTTAGTTTGTGCTTGATAGGATATTAGGTATGCTTAGGGGTGCCTTCTCGCCATGCCCTGTGGCTGGGGGGATTGGTGCCCTCAAGCTACATAAACACCCTATACCCCCCCCCCCCGAAGTGGCAAGGGCAGTTAGGGGCTAAGAATAGCTCTCCACATATGTCAGTTGATTAATTTAGCAACTGTACTTGTGGTCGATCTTGAGTCTATTGATGTGACGATGTGCATTCAATTTTGTAACTAGCTCATCAAGATTGTAACTTGCTTAGCTAAATGAATTGTGGGGTTCAGTTCCTGAGCCCATTGTGATCCACTGTAACCCTTTCCACTACCGCCCACAAGATGGGGTATGGGGTGCATAATAAATGAACTAAACTGCTAAGCTGTACTGAATTTTAAAATTAACCTGTCAGTAGTTAGTACACTAACCATTAGTAGTGTAATTAAACCAAACGATTATTTTCGATCAGGATAATATTAAATAACTCCCTCCAGGTTGTGAAGGGAAGCTCCTAGCATGATAACTATAGAATCACCCCGTCCACTAAGAAATTAGTCCGCTTAAATCAAATAATAAATTATAAATAAATTAAATCAAACATTAAATAAATAATATAATTCAATATACCAATGTGCTTTAATATACTTACTAATCTCTCTCATCTCATTTTTTTTCTTGCAATGTATTTGTTATCATTTTATTAATTCTGCTAGAATTTACCTACTTAAAATTATCTGTTCTATCAAGGACCTGCCCGAAACCCAGCGCGTACTAGTGGCTTTACAAGAGTGTAAATACTGTACTATGCTATGTATCCTCACAAACCCAATGTACCTTCTTGTATATAAATAAATAAATAAATAAATACATAAATTCTTGCTGGGGGATTTTCCCAAGTGGAATGTACTGAAGCGACCGAGGAAGCCGCCTCCATTCATAACTTTAAGACCAGATTCAACACTGATTTCTTTCATTAAGAGAGTTAACTTATAAGGCAACATGTGGAGCAAGGTTAGTAGGCGGGGGATACACAGGTACACTTGGCCGTACCACTGGTAGATAACCAGACCACTGGCGCGGCCTGGAGGGCAGGGCATTAACACACACACCGTCCTCCTATGAGTTAGGAAATGTATATGTTTATCTCTCAGAATGTTCGGTAATACGTTTATTGCTTGTGATGTGTGTCTATGTATGTATTAACACGATGTACTGAACGGGGTGAGAATAGCTTGAGCTACCTCATCCCTTTGTGTGTATTTTACCTCAATAAACTTATTTAATTTTCAATTTCCTATGAGTTCTGAACGTCAAGAAGACGGTCATAATAAAGTGACGTCACCTAACCTACCAGAGGACCCAAGAAACCGGGACATTACGTCATTTCCGCCAGTTGCTACAATTTTCTAGTACGACAATTTTTGGTTTTGAGTAACGCATACGAGCTTTTTGTAAGAGGACAGGGTGTAGAAGACCGTGAGGCGACTCCTATTCACAATGGGGAGTCCGTGTTCATAACTAAGCTTCCATTGTTCACGCAATTATTTCCCATACTTCTTGCACTCAAACGCGTACATATATCTAAACATGACATTATTTGTAAATGTCATCCTTGACTGCACTCGTGTCAAGAAATAATTGAAGTGGTTGTATAGGAAGCAAGGCACAGATATAATAAAATAATCAATGATGAAATCAGTCTCTCCTATGGATCCTCTGCCATATTGGCCTCTGAATGCCTGACAACTAATGAGTTAGCCTAAGGATATTCTCTTGAAGAGGGAGTCGATTACCATCTACAGCTGCCTCAGAGAGGTTCAAAGACATTAATATACCGAAAATTGAAACAAAATTTAATTGACGTGAGAAAGTGAAATTTACACTTGGATCTATGCTCATACCACCGTGCAAAGTCCCACATCTACGGGGCAGTCAGTTAAATCAGGAGACTTTTGGACTATATTACTACTAGGCGTAACCTGGACTACAAGTACCTCTGGAGGTTTACAACACCTGCTGAGGCACGTCTGACCATATGTAAAGTCCTCCATGAAAATTATTAACAATTCTCATCAAGTATTTTAAGCTTGCCTACTACACAGTACATATATACTATAAACTAGCCCCGCCTCCCCACCGCTCTAATATTGTCACCCAAATCCCACTGTAACTTTGTGACACATTTGCTCATCCAACAAACACGGGGCGTACTGTGCCAGAGTACTGTGCAGCTGTAATATCTGTAACTAGTTCATCAATGCTGTAACCTGCTTGTAACTAAACAAAGGTGTTGAGCTCCTCAGCCCGTTGAGGACTAGTGTATGTATGGCAGTAGCTGGTGTAGGACAAGTGTGTGTATGGCAGTAGCTGGTGTTGGGTGTAGGACAAGTGTGTGTATGGCAGTAGCTGGTGTAGGGTGTAGGACAAGTGTGTGTATGGCAGTAGCTGGTGTAGGGTGTAGGACAAGTGTGTGTATGGCAGTAGCTGGTGTAGGGTGTAGGACAAGTGTATGTATGGCAGTAGCTGGTGTAGGATGTAGGACAAGTGTATGTATGGCAGTAGCTGGTGTAGGGTGTAGGACAAGTGTGTGTATGGCAGTAGCTGGTGTAGGGTGTAGGACAAGTGTATGTATGGCAGTAGCTGGTGTAGGACAAGTGTGTGTATGGCAGTAGCTGGTGTAGGGTGTAGGACAAGTGTGTGTATGGCAGTAGCTGGTGTAGGGTGTAGGACAAGTGTATGTATGGCAGTAGCTGGTGTAGGACAAGTGTGTGTATGGCAGTAGCTGGTGTAGGGTGTAGGACAAGTGTGTGTATGGCAGTGGCTGGTGTAGGGTGTAGGACAAGTGTGTGTATGGCAGTAGCTGGTGTAGGGTGTAGGACAAGTGTGTGTATGGCAGTAGCTGGTGTAGGGTGTAGGACAAGTGTATGTATGGCAGTAGCTGGTGTAGGGTGTAGGACAAGTGTGTGTATGGCAGTAGCTGGTGTAGGGTGTAGGACAAGTGTATGTATGGCAGTAGCTGGTGTAGGGTGTAGGACAAGTGTGTGTATGGCAGTAGCTGGTGTAGGGTGTAGGACAAGTGTATGTATGGCAGTAGCTGGTGTAGGGTGTAGGACAAGTGTATGTATGGCAGTAGCTGGTGTAGGGTGTAGGACAAGTGTATGTATGGCAGTAGCTGGTGTAGGACAAGTGTGTGTATGGCAGTAGCTGGTGTAGGGTGTAGGACAAGTGTGTGTATGGCAGTAGCTGGTGTAGGGTGTAGGACAAGTGTGTGTATGGCAGTAGCTGGTGTAGGGTGTAGGACAAGTGTGTGTATGGCAGTAGCTGGTGTAGGGTGTAGGACAAGTGTGTGTATGGCAGTAGCTGGTGTAGGGTGTAGGACAAGTGTGTGTATGGCAGTAGCTGGTGTAGGGTGTAGGACAAGTGTGTGTATGGCAGTAGCTGGTGTAGGGTGTAGGACAAGTGTGTGTATGGCAGTAGCTGGTGTAGGGTGTAGGACAAGTGTGTGTATGGCAGTAGCTGGTGTAGGGTGTAGGACAAGTGTGTGTATGGCAGTAGCTGGTGTAGGGTGTAGGACAAGTGTGTGTATGGCAGTAGCTGGTGTTGGGTGTAGGACAAGTGTGTGTATGGCAGTAGCTGGTGTTGGGTGTAGGACAAGTGTGTGTATGGCAGTAGCTGGTGTTGGGTGTAGGACAAGTGTGTGTATGGCAGTAGCTGGTGTAGGGTGTAGGACAAGTGTGTGTATGGCAGTAGCTGGTGTAGGACAAGTGTGTGTATGGCAGTAGCTGGTGTAGGACAAGTGTGTGTATGGCAGTAGCTGGTGTTGGGTGTAGGACAAGTGTGTGTATGGCAGTAGCTGGTGTAGGGTGTAGGACAAGTGTGTGTATGGCAGTAGCTGGTGTAGGACAAGTGTGTGTATGGCAGTAGCTGGTGTAGGGTGTAGGACAAGTGTGTGTATGGCAGTAGCTGGTGTAGGGTGTAGGACAAGTGTGTGTATGGCAGTAGCTGGTGTAGGACAAGTGTGTGTATGGCAGTAGCTGGTGTAGGGTGTAGGGCAAGTGTGTGTATGGCAGTAGCTGGTGTAGGGTGTAGGACAAGTGTGTGTATGGCAGTAGCTGGTGTAGGGTGTAGGACAAGTGTGTGTATGGCAGTAGCTGGTGTAGGGTGTAGGACAAGTGTGTGTATGGCAGTAGCTGGTGTAGGGTGTAGGACAAGTGTGTGTATGGCAGTAGCTGGTGTAGGGTGTAGGACAAGTGTGTGTATGGCAGTAGCTGGTGTAGGGTGTAGGACAAGTGTGTGTATGGCAGTAGCTGGTGTAGGGTGTAGGACAAGTGTGTGTATGGCAGTAGCTGGTGTAGGGTGTAGGACAAGTGTGTGTATGGCAGTAGCTGGTGTAGGGTGTAGGACAAGTGTGTGTATGGCAGTAGCTGGTGTAGGGTGTAGGACAAGTGTGTGTATGGCAGTAGCTGGTGTAGAGTGTAGGACAAGTGTGTGTATGGCAGTAGCTGGTGTAGGGTGTAGGACAAGTGTGTGTATGGCAGTAGCTGGTGTAGGGTGTAGGACAAGTGTGTGTATGGCAGTAGCTGGTGTTGGGTGTAGGACAAGTGTGTGTATGGCAGTAGCTGGTGTAGGGTGTAGGACAAGTGTGTGTATGGCAGTAGCTGGTGTTGGGTGTAGGACAAGTGTGTGTATGACAGTAGCTGGTGTAGGGTGTAGGACAAGTGTGTGTATGGCAGTAGCTGGTGTAGGACAAGTGTGTGTATGGCAGTAGCTGGTGTAGGGTGTAGGACAAGTGTGTGTATGGCAGTAGCTGGTGTAGGGTGTAGGACAAGTGTGTGTATGGCAGTAGCTGGTGTTGGGTGTAGGACAAGTGTGTGTATGGCAGTAGCTGGTGTAGGGTGTAGGACAAGTGTGTGTATGGCAGTAGCTGGTGTAGGGTGTAGGACAAGTGTGTGTATGGCAGTAGCTGGTGTAGGACAAGTGTGTGTATGGCAGTAGCTGGTGTTGGGTGTAGGACAAGTGTGTGTATGGCAGTAGCTGGTGTAGGACAAGTGTGTGTATGGCAGTAGCTGGTGTTGGGTGTAGGACAAGTGTGTGTATGGCAGTAGCTGGTGTTGGGTGTAGGACAAGTGTGTGTATGGCAGTAGCTGGTGTTGGGTGTAGGACAAGTGTGTGTATGGCAGTAGCTGGTGTTGGGTGTAGGACAAGTGTGTGTATGGCAGTAGCTGGTGCAGGGTGTAGGACAAGTGTGTGTATGGCAGTAGCTGGTGTAGGACAAGTGTGTGTATGGCAGTAGCTGGTGTTGTGTGTAGGACAAGTGTGTGTATGGCAGTAGATGGTGTAGGACAAGTGTGTGTATGGCAGTAGCTGGTGTAGGACAAGTGTGTGTATGGCAGTAGCTGGTGTTGGGTGTAGGACAAGTGTGTGTATGGCAGTAGCTGGTGTTGGGTGTAGGACAAGTGTGTGTATGGCAGTAGCTGGTGTAGGACAAGTGTGTGTATGGCAGTAGCTGGTGTTGGGTGTAGGACAAGTGTGTGTATGGCAGTAGCTGGTGTTGGGTGTAGGACAAGTGTGTGTATGGCAGTAGCTGGTGTAGGACAAGTGTGTGTATGGCAGTAGCTGGTGTTGGGTGTAGGACAAGCGTGTGTATGGCAGTAGCTGGTGTAGGACAAGTGTGTGTATGGCAGTAGCTGGTGTTGGGTGTAGGACAAGTGTGCATATGGCAGTAGCTGGTGTAGGGTGTAGGACAAGTGTATGTATGGCAGTAGCTGGTGTTGGGTGTAGGATAAGTGTATGTATGGCAGTAGCTGGTGTAGGGTGTAGGACAAGTGTGTGTATGGCAGTAGCTGGTGTAGTGTGTAGGACAAGTGTGTGTATGGCAGTAGCTGGTGTAGTGTGTAGGACAAGTGTGTGTATGGCAGTAGCTGGTGTAGTGTGTAGGACAAGTGTGTGTATGGCAGTAGCTGGTGTTGGGTGTAGGACAAGTGTGTGTATGGCAGTAGCTGGTGTAGGACAAGTGTGTGTATGGCAGTAGCTGGTGTAGGGTGTAGGACAAGTGTGTGTATGGCAGTAGCTGGTGTTGGGTATAGGACAAGTGTGTGTATGGCAGTAGCTGGTGTTGGACAAGTGTGTGTATGGCAGTAGATGGTGTTGGGTGTAGGACAAGTGTGTGTATGGCAGTAGCTGGTGTTGGACAAGTGTGTGTATGGCAGTAGCTGGTGTTGGGTGTAGGACAAGTGTGTGTATGGCAGTAGCTGGTGTAGGACAAGCGTGTGTATGGCAGTAGCTGGTGTAGGACAAGTGTGTGTATGGCAGTAGCTGGTGTAGGGTGTATGACAAGTGTGTGTATGGCAGTAGCTGGTGTAGGGTGTATGACAAGTGTGTGTATGGCAGTAGCTGGTGTAGTGTGTAGGACAAGTGTGTGTATGGCAGTAGCTGGTGTTGGGTATAGGACAAGTGTGTGTATGGCAGTAGCTGGTGTTGGACAAGTGTGTGTATGGCAGTAGCTGGTGTTGGGTGTAGGACAAGTGTGTGTATGGCAGTAGCTGGTGTTGGGTGTAGGACAAGTGTGTGTATGGCAGTAGCTGGTGTAGGGTGTGTGACAAGTGTGTGTATGGCAGAAGCTGGTGTTGGGTGTAGGACAAGTGTGTGTATGGCAGTAGCTGGTGTTGGGTGTAGGACAAGTGTGTGTATGGCAGTAGCTGGTGTTGGACAAGTGGGTGTATGGCAGAAGCTGGTGTAGGGTGTAGGACAAGTGTGTGTATGGCAGTAGCTGGTGTTGGACAAGTGTGTGTATGGCAGTAGCTGGTGTAGGGTGTAGGACAAGTGTGTGTATGGCAGTAGCTGGTGTAGTGTGTAGGACAAGTGTGTGTATGGCAGTAGCTGGTGTAGTGTGTAGGACAAGTGTGTGTATGGCAGTAGCTGGTGTTGGGTGTAGGACAAGTGTGTGTATGGCAGTAGCTGGTGTTGGGTGTAGGATAAGTGTGTGTATGGCAGTAGCTGGAGTAGGGTGTAGGACAAGTGTGTGTATGGCAGTAGCTGGTGTTGGGTATAGGACAAGTGTGTGTATGGCAGTAGCTGGTGTTGGACAAGTGTGTGTATGGCAGTAGCTGGTGTTGGGTGTAGGACAAGTGTGTGTATGGCAGTAGCTGGTGTAGTGTGTAGGACAAGTGTGTGTATGGCAGTAGCTGGTGTAGGGTGTATGACAAGTGTATGTATGGCAGTAGCTGGTGTTGGGTGTAGGATAAGTGTGTGTATGGCAGTAGCTGGTGTTGGGTGTATGACAAGTGTGTGTATGGCAGAAGCTGGTGTTGGGTGTAGGACAAGTGTGTGTATGGCAGTAGCTGGTGTTGGGTGTAGGACAAGTGTGTGTATGGCAGTAGCTGGTGTAGGGTGTAGGATAAGTGTGTGTATGGCAGTAGCTGGTGTTGGGTATAGGACAAGTGTGTGTATGGCAGTAGCTGGTGTTGGGTGTAGGATAAGTGTGTGTATTGCAGTAGCTGGTGTTGGGTGTAGGATAAGTGTGTGTATGGCAGTAGCTGGTGTATTACAAGTGTGTGTATGGCAGTAGCGGGTGTAGGATAAGTGTGTGTATGGCAGTAGCTGGTGTAGGGTGTAGGATAAGTGTGTGTATGGCAGTAGCTGGTGTTGGGTGTAGGATAAGTGTGTGTATGGCAGTAGCTGGTGTAGGACAAGTGTGTGTATGGCAGTAGCTGGTGTAGGGTGTAGGACAAGTGTGTGTATGGCAGTAGCTGGTGTAGGGTGTAGGACAAGTGTGTTTATGGCAGTAGCTGGTGTAGGACAAGTGTGTGTATGGCAGTAGCTGGTGTAGGGTGTAGGGCAAGTGTGTGTATGGCAGTAGCTGGTGTAGGGTGTAGGACAAGTGTGTGTATGGCAGTAGCTGGTGTAGGGTGTAGGACAAGTGTGTGTATGGCAGTAGCTGGTGTAGGGTGTAGGACAAGTGTGTGTATGGCAGTAGCTGGTGTAGGGTGTAGGACAAGTGTGTGTATGGCAGTAGCTGGTGTAGGGTGTAGGACAAGTGTGTGTATGGCAGTAGCTGGTGTAGGGTGTAGGACAAGTGTGTGTATGGCAGTAGCTGGTGTAGGGTGTAGGACAAGTGTGTGTATGGCAGTAGCTGGTGTAGGGTGTAGGACAAGTGTGTGTATGGCAGTAGCTGGTGTAGGGTGTAGGACAAGTGTGTGTATGGCAGTAGCTGGTGTAGAGTGTAGGACAAGTGTGTGTATGGCAGTAGCTGGTGTAGGGTGTAGGACAAGTGTGTGTATGGCAGTAGCTGGTGTAGGGTGTAGGACAAGTGTGTGTATGGCAGTAGCTGGTGTAGGGTGTAGGACAAGTGTGTGTATGGCAGTAGCTGGTGTAGGGTGTAGGACAAGTGTGTGTATGGCAGTAGCTGGTGTTGGGTGTAGGACAAGTGTGTGTATGACAGTAGCTGGTGTAGGGTGTAGGACAAGTGTGTGTATGGCAGTAGCTGGTGTAGGACAAGTGTGTGTATGGCAGTAGCTGGTGTTGGGTGTAGGACAAGCGTGTGTATGGCAGTAGCTGGTGTAGGACAAGTGTGTGTATGGCAGTAGCTGGTGTTGGGTGTAGGACAAGTGTGCATATGGCAGTAGCTGGTGTAGGGTGTAGGACAAGTGTATGTATGGCAGTAGCTGGTGTTGGGTGTAGGATAAGTGTATGTATGGCAGTAGCTGGTGTAGGGTGTAGGACAAGTGTGTGTATGGCAGTAGCTGGTGTAGTGTGTAGGACAAGTGTGTGTATGGCAGTAGCTGGTGTAGTGTGTAGGACAAGTGTGTGTATGGCAGTAGCTGGTGTAGGACAAGTGTGTGTATGGCAGTAGCTGGTGTAGGACAAGTGTGTGTATGGCAGTAGCTGGTGTTGGGTGTAGGACAAGTGTGTGTATGGCAGTAGCTGGTGTTGGGTGTAGGACAAGTGTGTGTATGGCAGTAGCTGGTGTAGGGTGTAGGACAAGTGTGTGTATGGCAGTAGCTGGTGTAGGACAAGTGTGTGTATGGCAGTAGCTGGTGTAGGACAAGTGTGTGTATGGCAGTAGCTGGTGTTGGGTGTAGGACAAGTGTGTGTATGGCAGTAGCTGGTGTAGGGTGTAGGACAAGTGTGTGTATGGCAGTAGCTGGTGTAGGACAAGTGTGTGTATGGCAGTAGCTGGTGTAGGGTGTAGGACAAGTGTGTGTATGGCAGTAGCTGGTGTAGGGTGTAGGACAAGTGTGTGTATGGCAGTAGCTGGTGTAGGACAAGTGTGTGTATGGCAGTAGCTGGTGTAGGGTGTAGGGCAAGTGTGTGTATGGCAGTAGCTGGTGTAGGGTGTAGGACAAGTGTGTGTATGGCAGTAGCTGGTGTAGGGTGTAGGACAAGTGTGTGTATGGCAGTAGCTGGTGTAGGGTGTAGGACAAGTGTGTGTATGGCAGTAGCTGGTGTAGGGTGTAGGACAAGTGTGTGTATGGCAGTAGCTGGTGTAGGGTGTAGGACAAGTGTGTGTATGGCAGTAGCTGGTGTAGGGTGTAGGACAAGTGTGTGTATGGCAGTAGCTGGTGTAGGGTGTAGGACAAGTGTGTGTATGGCAGTAGCTGGTGTAGGGTGTAGGACAAGTGTGTGTATGGCAGTAGCTGGTGTAGGGTGTAGGACAAGTGTGTGTATGGCAGTAGCTGGTGTAGAGTGTAGGACAAGTGTGTGTATGGCAGTAGCTGGTGTAGGGTGTAGGACAAGTGTGTGTATGGCAGTAGCTGGTGTAGGGTGTAGGACAAGTGTGTGTATGGCAGTAGCTGGTGTTGGGTGTAGGACAAGTGTGTGTATGGCAGTAGCTGGTGTAGGGTGTAGGACAAGTGTGTGTATGGCAGTAGCTGGTGTTGGGTGTAGGACAAGTGTGTGTATGACAGTAGCTGGTGTAGGGTGTAGGACAAGTGTGTGTATGGCAGTAGCTGGTGTAGGACAAGTGTGTGTATGGCAGTAGCTGGTGTAGGGTGTAGGACAAGTGTGTGTATGGCAGTAGCTGGTGTAGGGTGTAGGACAAGTGTGTGTATGGCAGTAGCTGGTGTTGGGTGTAGGACAAGTGTGTGTATGGCAGTAGCTGGTGTAGGGTGTAGGACAAGTGTGTGTATGGCAGTAGCTGGTGTAGGGTGTAGGACAAGTGTGTGTATGGCAGTAGCTGGTGTAGGACAAGTGTGTGTATGGCAGTAGCTGGTGTTGGGTGTAGGACAAGTGTGTGTATGGCAGTAGCTGGTGTAGGACAAGTGTGTGTATGGCAGTAGCTGGTGTTGGGTGTAGGACAAGTGTGTGTATGGCAGTAGCTGGTGTTGGGTGTAGGACAAGTGTGTGTATGGCAGTAGCTGGTGTTGGGTGTAGGACAAGTGTGTGTATGGCAGTAGCTGGTGTTGGGTGTAGGACAAGTGTGTGTATGGCAGTAGCTGGTGCAGGGTGTAGGACAAGTGTGTGTATGGCAGTAGCTGGTGTAGGACAAGTGTGTGTATGGCAGTAGCTGGTGTTGTGTGTAGGACAAGTGTGTGTATGGCAGTAGATGGTGTAGGACAAGTGTGTGTATGGCAGTAGCTGGTGTAGGACAAGTGTGTGTATGGCAGTAGCTGGTGTTGGGTGTAGGACAAGTGTGTGTATGGCAGTAGCTGGTGTTGGGTGTAGGACAAGTGTGTGTATGGCAGTAGCTGGTGTAGGACAAGTGTGTGTATGGCAGTAGCTGGTGTTGGGTGTAGGACAAGTGTGTGTATGGCAGTAGCTGGTGTTGGGTGTAGGACAAGTGTGTGTATGGCAGTAGCTGGTGTAGGACAAGTGTGTGTATGGCAGTAGCTGGTGTTGGGTGTAGGACAAGCGTGTGTATGGCAGTAGCTGGTGTAGGACAAGTGTGTGTATGGCAGTAGCTGGTGTTGGGTGTAGGACAAGTGTGCATATGGCAGTAGCTGGTGTAGGGTGTAGGACAAGTGTATGTATGGCAGTAGCTGGTGTTGGGTGTAGGATAAGTGTATGTATGGCAGTAGCTGGTGTAGGGTGTAGGACAAGTGTGTGTATGGCAGTAGCTGGTGTAGTGTGTAGGACAAGTGTGTGTATGGCAGTAGCTGGTGTAGTGTGTAGGACAAGTGTGTGTATGGCAGTAGCTGGTGTAGTGTGTAGGACAAGTGTGTGTATGGCAGTAGCTGGTGTTGGGTGTAGGACAAGTGTGTGTATGGCAGTAGCTGGTGTAGGACAAGTGTGTGTATGGCAGTAGCTGGTGTAGGGTGTAGGACAAGTGTGTGTATGGCAGTAGCTGGTGTTGGGTATAGGACAAGTGTGTGTATGGCAGTAGCTGGTGTTGGACAAGTGTGTGTATGGCAGTAGATGGTGTTGGGTGTAGGACAAGTGTGTGTATGGCAGTAGCTGGTGTTGGACAAGTGTGTGTATGGCAGTAGCTGGTGTTGGGTGTAGGACAAGTGTGTGTATGGCAGTAGCTGGTGTAGGACAAGCGTGTGTATGGCAGTAGCTGGTGTAGGACAAGTGTGTGTATGGCAGTAGCTGGTGTAGGGTGTATGACAAGTGTGTGTATGGCAGTAGCTGGTGTAGGGTGTATGACAAGTGTGTGTATGGCAGTAGCTGGTGTAGTGTGTAGGACAAGTGTGTGTATGGCAGTAGCTGGTGTTGGGTATAGGACAAGTGTGTGTATGGCAGTAGCTGGTGTTGGACAAGTGTGTGTATGGCAGTAGCTGGTGTTGGGTGTAGGACAAGTGTGTGTATGGCAGTAGCTGGTGTTGGGTGTAGGACAAGTGTGTGTATGGCAGTAGCTGGTGTAGGGTGTGTGACAAGTGTGTGTATGGCAGAAGCTGGTGTTGGGTGTAGGACAAGTGTGTGTATGGCAGTAGCTGGTGTTGGGTGTAGGACAAGTGTGTGTATGGCAGTAGCTGGTGTTGGACAAGTGGGTGTATGGCAGAAGCTGGTGTAGGGTGTAGGACAAGTGTGTGTATGGCAGTAGCTGGTGTTGGACAAGTGTGTGTATGGCAGTAGCTGGTGTAGGGTGTAGGACAAGTGTGTGTATGGCAGTAGCTGGTGTAGTGTGTAGGACAAGTGTGTGTATGGCAGTAGCTGGTGTAGTGTGTAGGACAAGTGTGTGTATGGCAGTAGCTGGTGTTGGGTGTAGGACAAGTGTGTGTATGGCAGTAGCTGGTGTTGGGTGTAGGATAAGTGTGTGTATGGCAGTAGCTGGAGTAGGGTGTAGGACAAGTGTGTGTATGGCAGTAGCTGGTGTTGGGTATAGGACAAGTGTGTGTATGGCAGTAGCTGGTGTTGGACAAGTGTGTGTATGGCAGTAGCTGGTGTTGGGTGTAGGACAAGTGTGTGTATGGCAGTAGCTGGTGTAGTGTGTAGGACAAGTGTGTGTATGGCAGTAGCTGGTGTAGGGTGTATGACAAGTGTATGTATGGCAGTAGCTGGTGTTGGGTGTAGGATAAGTGTGTGTATGGCAGTAGCTGGTGTTGGGTGTATGACAAGTGTGTGTATGGCAGAAGCTGGTGTTGGGTGTAGGACAAGTGTGTGTATGGCAGTAGCTGGTGTTGGGTGTAGGACAAGTGTGTGTATGGCAGTAGCTGGTGTAGGGTGTAGGATAAGTGTGTGTATGGCAGTAGCTGGTGTTGGGTATAGGACAAGTGTGTGTATGGCAGTAGCTGGTGTTGGGTGTAGGATAAGTGTGTGTATTGCAGTAGCTGGTGTTGGGTGTAGGATAAGTGTGTGTATGGCAGTAGCTGGTGTATTACAAGTGTGTGTATGGCAGTAGCGGGTGTAGGATAAGTGTGTGTATGGCAGTAGCTGGTGTAGGGTGTAGGATAAGTGTGTGTATGGCAGTAGCTGGTGTTGGGTGTAGGATAAGTGTGTGTATGGCAGTAGCTGGTGTAGGACAAGTGTGTGTATGGCAGTAGCTGGTGTAGGGTGTAGGACAAGTGTGTGTATGGCAGTAGCTGGTGTAGGGTGTAGGACAAGTGTGTTTATGGCAGTAGCTGGTGTAGGACAAGTGTGTGTATGGCAGTAGCTGGTGTAGGGTGTAGGGCAAGTGTGTGTATGGCAGTAGCTGGTGTAGGGTGTAGGACAAGTGTGTGTATGGCAGTAGCTGGTGTAGGGTGTAGGACAAGTGTGTGTATGGCAGTAGCTGGTGTAGGGTGTAGGACAAGTGTGTGTATGGCAGTAGCTGGTGTAGGGTGTAGGACAAGTGTGTGTATGGCAGTAGCTGGTGTAGGGTGTAGGACAAGTGTGTGTATGGCAGTAGCTGGTGTAGGGTGTAGGACAAGTGTGTGTATGGCAGTAGCTGGTGTAGGGTGTAGGACAAGTGTGTGTATGGCAGTAGCTGGTGTAGGGTGTAGGACAAGTGTGTGTATGGCAGTAGCTGGTGTAGGGTGTAGGACAAGTGTGTGTATGGCAGTAGCTGGTGTAGAGTGTAGGACAAGTGTGTGTATGGCAGTAGCTGGTGTAGGGTGTAGGACAAGTGTGTGTATGGCAGTAGCTGGTGTAGGGTGTAGGACAAGTGTGTGTATGGCAGTAGCTGGTGTAGGGTGTAGGACAAGTGTGTGTATGGCAGTAGCTGGTGTAGGGTGTAGGACAAGTGTGTGTATGGCAGTAGCTGGTGTTGGGTGTAGGACAAGTGTGTGTATGACAGTAGCTGGTGTAGGGTGTAGGACAAGTGTGTGTATGGCAGTAGCTGGTGTAGGACAAGTGTGTGTATGGCAGTAGCTGGTGTTGGGTGTAGGACAAGCGTGTGTATGGCAGTAGCTGGTGTAGGACAAGTGTGTGTATGGCAGTAGCTGGTGTTGGGTGTAGGACAAGTGTGCATATGGCAGTAGCTGGTGTAGGGTGTAGGACAAGTGTATGTATGGCAGTAGCTGGTGTTGGGTGTAGGATAAGTGTATGTATGGCAGTAGCTGGTGTAGGGTGTAGGACAAGTGTGTGTATGGCAGTAGCTGGTGTAGTGTGTAGGACAAGTGTGTGTATGGCAGTAGCTGGTGTAGTGTGTAGGACAAGTGTGTGTATGGCAGTAGCTGGTGTAGTGTGTAGGACAAGTGTGTGTATGGCAGTAGCTGGTGTTGGGTGTAGGACAAGTGTGTGTATGGCAGTAGCTGGTGTAGGACAAGTGTGTGTATGGCAGTAGCTGGTGTAGGGTGTAGGACAAGTGTGTGTATGGCAGTAGCTGGTGTTGGGTATAGGACAAGTGTGTGTATGGCAGTAGCTGGTGTTGGACAAGTGTGTGTATGGCAGTAGATGGTGTTGGGTGTAGGACAAGTGTGTGTATGGCAGTAGCTGGTGTTGGACAAGTGTGTGTATGGCAGTAGCTGGTGTTGGGTGTAGGACAAGTGTGTGTATGGCAGTAGCTGGTGTAGGACAAGCGTGTGTATGGCAGTAGCTGGTGTAGGACAAGTGTGTGTATGGCAGTAGCTGGTGTAGGGTGTATGACAAGTGTGTGTATGGCAGTAGCTGGTGTAGGGTGTATGACAAGTGTGTGTATGGCAGTAGCTGGTGTAGTGTGTAGGACAAGTGTGTGTATGGCAGTAGCTGGTGTTGGGTATAGGACAAGTGTGTGTATGGCAGTAGCTGGTGTTGGACAAGTGTGTGTATGGCAGTAGCTGGTGTTGGGTGTAGGACAAGTGTGTGTATGGCAGTAGCTGGTGTTGGGTGTAGGACAAGTGTGTGTATGGCAGTAGCTGGTGTAGGGTGTGTGACAAGTGTGTGTATGGCAGAAGCTGGTGTTGGGTGTAGGACAAGTGTGTGTATGGCAGTAGCTGGTGTTGGGTGTAGGACAAGTGTGTGTATGGCAGTAGCTGGTGTTGGACAAGTGGGTGTATGGCAGAAGCTGGTGTAGGGTGTAGGACAAGTGTGTGTATGGCAGTAGCTGGTGTTGGACAAGTGTGTGTATGGCAGTAGCTGGTGTAGGGTGTAGGACAAGTGTGTGTATGGCAGTAGCTGGTGTAGTGTGTAGGACAAGTGTGTGTATGGCAGTAGCTGGTGTAGTGTGTAGGACAAGTGTGTGTATGGCAGTAGCTGGTGTTGGGTGTAGGACAAGTGTGTGTATGGCAGTAGCTGGTGTTGGGTGTAGGATAAGTGTGTGTATGGCAGTAGCTGGAGTAGGGTGTAGGACAAGTGTGTGTATGGCAGTAGCTGGTGTTGGGTATAGGACAAGTGTGTGTATGGCAGTAGCTGGTGTTGGACAAGTGTGTGTATGGCAGTAGCTGGTGTTGGGTGTAGGACAAGTGTGTGTATGGCAGTAGCTGGTGTAGTGTGTAGGACAAGTGTGTGTATGGCAGTAGCTGGTGTAGGGTGTATGACAAGTGTATGTATGGCAGTAGCTGGTGTTGGGTGTAGGATAAGTGTGTGTATGGCAGTAGCTGGTGTTGGGTGTATGACAAGTGTGTGTATGGCAGAAGCTGGTGTTGGGTGTAGGACAAGTGTGTGTATGGCAGTAGCTGGTGTTGGGTGTAGGACAAGTGTGTGTATGGCAGTAGCTGGTGTAGGGTGTAGGATAAGTGTGTGTATGGCAGTAGCTGGTGTTGGGTATAGGACAAGTGTGTGTATGGCAGTAGCTGGTGTTGGGTGTAGGATAAGTGTGTGTATTGCAGTAGCTGGTGTTGGGTGTAGGATAAGTGTGTGTATGGCAGTAGCTGGTGTATTACAAGTGTGTGTATGGCAGTAGCGGGTGTAGGATAAGTGTGTGTATGGCAGTAGCTGGTGTAGGGTGTAGGATAAGTGTGTGTATGGCAGTAGCTGGTGTTGGGTGTAGGATAAGTGTGTGTATGGCAGTAGCTGGTGTAGGACAAGTGTGTGTATGGCAGTAGCTGGTGTAGGGTGTAGGACAAGTGTGTGTATGGCAGTAGCTGGTGTAGGGTGTAGGACAAGTGTGTTTATGGCAGTAGCTGGTGTAGGACAAGTGTGTGTATGGCAGTAGCTGGTGTAGGGTGTAGGGCAAGTGTGTGTATGGCAGTAGCTGGTGTAGGGTGTAGGACAAGTGTGTGTATGGCAGTAGCTGGTGTAGGGTGTAGGACAAGTGTGTGTATGGCAGTAGCTGGTGTAGGGTGTAGGACAAGTGTGTGTATGGCAGTAGCTGGTGTAGGGTGTAGGACAAGTGTGTGTATGGCAGTAGCTGGTGTAGGGTGTAGGACAAGTGTGTGTATGGCAGTAGCTGGTGTAGGGTGTAGGACAAGTGTGTGTATGGCAGTAGCTGGTGTAGGGTGTAGGACAAGTGTGTGTATGGCAGTAGCTGGTGTAGGGTGTAGGACAAGTGTGTGTATGGCAGTAGCTGGTGTAGGGTGTAGGACAAGTGTGTGTATGGCAGTAGCTGGTGTAGAGTGTAGGACAAGTGTGTGTATGGCAGTAGCTGGTGTAGGGTGTAGGACAAGTGTGTGTATGGCAGTAGCTGGTGTAGGGTGTAGGACAAGTGTGTGTATGGCAGTAGCTGGTGTAGGGTGTAGGACAAGTGTGTGTATGGCAGTAGCTGGTGTAGGGTGTAGGACAAGTGTGTGTATGGCAGTAGCTGGTGTTGGGTGTAGGACAAGTGTGTGTATGACAGTAGCTGGTGTAGGGTGTAGGACAAGTGTGTGTATGGCAGTAGCTGGTGTAGGACAAGTGTGTGTATGGCAGTAGCTGGTGTAGGGTGTAGGACAAGTGTGTGTATGGCAGTAGCTGGTGTAGGGTGTAGGACAAGTGTGTGTATGGCAGTAGCTGGTGTTGGGTGTAGGACAAGTGTGTGTATGGCAGTAGCTGGTGTAGGGTGTAGGACAAGTGTGTGTATGGCAGTAGCTGGTGTAGGGTGTAGGACAAGTGTGTGTATGGCAGTAGCTGGTGTAGGACAAGTGTGTGTATGGCAGTAGCTGGTGTTGGGTGTAGGACAAGTGTGTGTATGGCAGTAGCTGGTGTAGGACAAGTGTGTGTATGGCAGTAGCTGGTGTTGGGTGTAGGACAAGTGTGTGTATGGCAGTAGCTGGTGTTGGGTGTAGGACAAGTGTGTGTATGGCAGTAGCTGGTGTTGGGTGTAGGACAAGTGTGTGTATGGCAGTAGCTGGTGTTGGGTGTAGGACAAGTGTGTGTATGGCAGTAGCTGGTGCAGGGTGTAGGACAAGTGTGTGTATGGCAGTAGCTGGTGTAGGACAAGTGTGTGTATGGCAGTAGCTGGTGTTGTGTGTAGGACAAGTGTGTGTATGGCAGTAGATGGTGTAGGACAAGTGTGTGTATGGCAGTAGCTGGTGTAGGACAAGTGTGTGTATGGCAGTAGCTGGTGTTGGGTGTAGGACAAGTGTGTGTATGGCAGTAGCTGGTGTTGGGTGTAGGACAAGTGTGTGTATGGCAGTAGCTGGTGTAGGACAAGTGTGTGTATGGCAGTAGCTGGTGTTGGGTGTAGGACAAGTGTGTGTATGGCAGTAGCTGGTGTTGGGTGTAGGACAAGTGTGTGTATGGCAGTAGCTGGTGTAGGACAAGTGTGTGTATGGCAGCAGCTGGTGTTGGGTGTAGGACAAGCGTGTGTATGGCAGTAGCTGGTGTAGGACAAGTGTGTGTATGGCAGTAGCTGGTGTTGGGTGTAGGACAAGTGTGCGTATGGCAGTAGCTGGTGTAGGGTGTAGGACAAGTGTATGTATGGCAGTAGCTGGTGTTGGGTGTAGGATAAGTGTATGTATGGCAGTAGCTGGTGTAGGGTGTAGGACAAGTGTGTGTATGGCAGTAGCTGGTGTAGTGTGTAGGACAAGTGTGTGTATGGCAGTAGCTGGTGTAGTGTGTAGGACAAGTGTGTGTATGGCAGTAGCTGGTGTAGTGTGTAGGACAAGTGTGTGTATGGCAGTAGCTGGTGTTGGGTGTAGGACAAGTGTGTGTATGGCAGTAGCTGGTGTAGGACAAGTGTGTGTATGGCAGTAGCTGGTGTAGGGTGTAGGACAAGTGTGTGTATGGCAGTAGCTGGTGTTGGGTATAGGACAAGTGTGTGTATGGCAGTAGCTGGTGTTGGACAAGTGTGTGTATGGCAGTAGATGGTGTTGGGTGTAGGACAAGTGTGTGTATGGCAGTAGCTGGTGTTGGACAAGTGTGTGTATGGCAGTAGCTGGTGTTGGGTGTAGGACAAGTGTGTGTATGGCAGTAGCTGGTGTAGGACAAGCGTGTGTATGGCAGTAGCTGGTGTAGGACAAGTGTGTGTATGGCAGTAGCTGGTGTAGGGTGTATGACAAGTGTGTGTATGGCAGTAGCTGGTGTAGGGTGTATGACAAGTGTGTGTATGGCAGTAGCTGGTGTAGTGTGTAGGACAAGTGTGTGTATGGCAGTAGCTGGTGTTGGGTATAGGACAAGTGTGTGTATGGCAGTAGCTGGTGTTGGAC
This sequence comes from Procambarus clarkii, assembly GCF_040958095.1. NCBI lineage: Eukaryota > Metazoa > Arthropoda > Malacostraca > Decapoda > Cambaridae > Procambarus > Procambarus clarkii. Next base: position 24,748,818 of record NC_091162.1, read on the forward strand.
AAGTGTGTGTATGGCAGTAGCTGGTGTTGGGTGTAGGACAAGTGTGTGTATGGCAGTAGCTGGTGTTGGGTGTAGGACAAGTGTGTGTATGGCAGTAGCTGGTGTAGGGTGTGTGACAAGTGTGTGTATGGCAGAAGCTGGTGTTGGGTGTAGGACAAGTGTGTGTATGGCAGTAGCTGGTGTTGGGTGTAGGACAAGTGTGTGTATGGCAGTAGCTGGTGTTGGACAAGTGGGTGTATGGCAGTAGCTGGTGTTGGACAAGTGGGTGTATGGCAGAAGCTGGTGTAGGGTGTAGGACAAGTGTGTGTATGGCAGTAGCTGGTGTTGGACAAGTGTGTGTATGGCAGTAGCTGGTGTAGGGTGTAGGACAAGTGTGTGTATGGCAGTAGCTGGTGTAGTGTGTAGGACAAGTGTGTGTATGACAGTAGCTGGTGTAGTGTGTAGGACAAGTGTGTGTATGGCAGTAGCTGGTGTTGGGTGTAGGACAAGTGTGTGTATGGCAGTAGCTGGTGTTGGGTGTAGGACAAGTGTGTGTATGGCAGTAGCTGGAGTAGGGTGTAGGACAAGTGTGTGTATGGCAGTAGCTGGTGTTGGGTATAGGACAAGTGTGTGTATGGCAGTAGCTGGTGTTGGACAAGTGTGTGTATGGCAGTAGCTGGTGTTGGGTGTAGGACAAGTGTGTGTATGGCAGTAGCTGGTGTAGTGTGTAGGACAAGTGTATGTATGGCAGTAGCTGGTGTTGGGTGTAGGATAAGTGTGTGTATGGCAGTAGCTGGTGTTGGGTGTATGACAAGTGTGTGTATGGCAGAAGCTGGTGTTGGGTGTAGGACAAGTGTGTGTATGGCAGTAGCTGGTGTTGGGTGTAGGACAAGTGTGTGTATGGCAGTAGCTGGTGTAGGGTGTAGGATAAGTGTGTGTATGGCAGTAGCTGGTGTTGGGTATAGGACAAGTGTGTGTATGGCAGTAGCTGGTGTTGGGTGTAGGATAAGTGTGTGTATTGCAGTAGCTGGTGTTGGGTGTAGGATAAGTGTGTGTATGGCAGTAGCTGGTGTATTACAAGTGTGTGTATGGCAGTAGCGGGTGTAGGATAAGTGTGTGTATGGCAGTAGCTGGTGTAGGGTGTAGGATAAGTGTGTGTATGGCAGTAGCTGGTGTTGGGTGTAGGATAAGTGTGTGTATGGCAGTAGCTGGTGTAGGACAAGTGTGTGTATGGCAGTAGCTGGTGTAGGGTGTAGGACAAGTGTGTGTATGGCAGTAGCTGGTGTAGGGTGTAGGACAAGTGTGTTTATGGCAGTAGCTGGTGTAGGACAAGTGTGTGTATGGCAGTAGCTGGTGTAGGGTGTAGGGCAAGTGTGTGTATGGCAGTAGCTGGTGTAGGGTGTAGGACAAGTGTGTGTATGGCAGTAGCTGGTGTAGGGTGTAGGACAAGTGTGTGTATGGCAGTAGCTGGTGTAGGGTGTAGGACAAGTGTGTGTATGGCAGTAGCTGGTGTAGGGTGTAGGACAAGTGTGTGTATGGCAGTAGCTGGTGTAGGGTGTAGGACAAGTGTGTGTATGGCAGTAGCTGGTGTAGGGTGTAGGACAAGTGTGTGTATGGCAGTAGCTGGTGTAGGGTGTAGGACAAGTGTGTGTATGGCAGTAGCTGGTGTAGGGTGTAGGACAAGTGTGTGTATGGCAGTAGCTGGTGTAGGGTGTAGGACAAGTGTGTGTATGGCAGTAGCTGGTGTAGAGTGTAGGACAAGTGTGTGTATGGCAGTAGCTGGTGTAGGGTGTAGGACAAGTGTGTGTATGGCAGTAGCTGGTGTAGGGTGTAGGACAAGTGTGTGTATGGCAGTAGCTGGTGTAGGGTGTAGGACAAGTGTGTGTATGGGAGTAGCTGGTGTAGGGTGTAGGACAAGTGTGTGTATGGCAGTAGCTGGTGTTGGGTGTAGGACAAGTGTGTGTATGACAGTAGCTGGTGTAGGGTGTAGGACAAGTGTGTGTATGGCAGTAGCTGGTGTAGGACAAGTGTGTGTATGGCAGTAGCTGGTGTAGGGTGTAGGACAAGTGTGTGTATGGCAGTAGCTGGTGTAGGGTGTAGGACAAGTGTGTGTATGGCAGTAGCTGGTGTTGGGTGTAGGACAAGTGTGTGTATGGCAGTAGCTGGTGTAGGGTGTAGGACAAGTGTGTGTATGGCAGTAGCTGGTGTAGGGTGTAGGACAAGTGTGTGTATGGCAGTAGCTGGTGTAGGACAAGTGTGTGTATGGCAGTAGCTGGTGTTGGGTGTAGGACAAGTGTGTGTATGGCAGTAGCTGGTGTAGGACAAGTGTGTGTATGGCAGTAGCTGGTGTTGGGTGTAGGACAAGTGTGTGTATGGCAGTAGCTGGTGTTGGGTGTAGGACAAGTGTGTGTATGGCAGTAGCTGGTGTTGGGTGTAGGACAAGTGTGTGTATGGCAGTAGCTGGTGTTGGGTGTAGGACAAGTGTGTGTATGGCAGTAGCTGGTGCAGGGTGTAGGACAAGTGTGTGTATGGCAGTAGCTGGTGTAGGACAAGTGTGTGTATGGCAGTAGCTGGTGTTGTGTGTAGGACAAGTGTGTGTATGGCAGTAGATGGTGTAGGACAAGTGTGTGTATGGCAGTAGCTGGTGTAGGACAAGTGTGTGTATGGCAGTAGCTGGTGTTGGGTGTAGGACAAGTGTGTGTATGGCAGTAGCTGGTGTTGGGTGTAGGACAAGTGTGTGTATGGCAGTAGCTGGTGTAGGACAAGTGTGTGTATGGCAGTAGCTGGTGTTGGGTGTAGGACAAGTGTGTGTATGGCAGTAGCTGGTGTTGGGTGTAGGACAAGTGTGTGTATGGCAGTAGCTGGTGTAGGACAAGTGTGTGTATGGCAGTAGCTGGTGTTGGGTGTAGGACAAGCGTGTGTATGGCAGTAGCTGGTGTAGGACAAGTGTGTGTATGGCAGTAGCTGGTGTTGGGTGTAGGACAAGTGTGCGTATGGCAGTAGCTGGTGTAGGGTGTAGGACAAGTGTATGTATGGCAGTAGCTGGTGTTGGGTGTAGGATAAGTGTATGTATGGCAGTAGCTGGTGTAGGGTGTAGGACAAGTGTGTGTATGGCAGTAGCTGGTGTAGTGTGTAGGACAAGTGTGTGTATGGCAGTAGCTGGTGTAGTGTGTAGGACAAGTGTGTGTATGGCAGTAGCTGGTGTAGTGTGTAGGACAAGTGTGTGTATGGCAGTAGCTGGTGTTGGGTGTAGGACAAGTGTGTGTATGGCAGTAGCTGGTGTAGGACAAGTGTGTGTATGGCAGTAGCTGGTGTAGGGTGTAGGACAAGTGTGTGTATGGCAGTAGCTGGTGTTGGGTATAGGACAAGTGTGTGTATGGCAGTAGCTGGTGTTGGACAAGTGTGTGTTTGGCAGTAGATGGTGTTGGGTGTAGGACAAGTGTGTGTATGGCAGTAGCTGGTGTTGGACAAGTGTGTGTATGGCAGTAGCTGGTGTTGGGTGTAGGACAAGTGTGTGTATGGCAGTAGCTGGTGTAGGACAAGCGTGTGTATGGCAGTAGCTGGTGTAGGACAAGTGTGTGTATGGCAGTAGCTGGTGTAGGGTGTATGACAAGTGTGTGTATGGCAGTAGCTGGTGTAGGGTGTATGACAAGTGTGTGTATGGCAGTAGCTGGTGTAGTGTGTAGGACAAGTGTGTGTATGGCAGTAGCTGGTGTTGGGTATAGGACAAGTGTGTGTATGGCAGTAGCTGGTGTTGGACAAGTGTGTGTATGGCAGTAGCTGGTGTTGGGTGTAGGACAAGTGTGTGTATGGCAGTAGCTGGTGTTGGGTGTAGGACAAGTGTGTGTATGGCAGTAGCTGGTGTAGGGTGTGTGACAAGTGTGTGTATGGCAGAAGCTGGTGTTGGGTGTAGGACAAGTGTGTGTATGGCAGTAGCTGGTGTTGGGTGTAGGACAAGTGTGTGTATGGCAGTAGCTGGTGTTGGACAAGTGGGTGTATGGCAGTAGCTGGTGTTGGACAAGTGGGTGTATGGCAGAAGCTGGTGTAGGGTGTAGGACAAGTGTGTGTATGGCAGTAGCTGGTGTTGGACAAGTGTGTGTATGGCAGTAGCTGGTGTAGGGTGTAGGACAAGTGTGTGTATGGCAGTAGCTGGTGTAGTGTGTAGGACAAGTGTGTGTATGACAGTAGCTGGTGTAGTGTGTAGGACAAGTGTGTGTATGGCAGTAGCTGGTGTTGGGTGTAGGACAAGTGTGTGTATGGCAGTAGCTGGTGTTGGGTGTAGGACAAGTGTGTGTATGGCAGTAGCTGGAGTAGGGTGTAGGACAAGTGTGTGTATGGCAGTAGCTGGTGTTGGGTATAGGACAAGTGTGTGTATGGCAGTAGCTGGTGTTGGACAAGTGTGTGTATGGCAGTAGCTGGTGTTGGGTGTAGGACAAGTGTGTGTATGGCAGTAGCTGGTGTAGTGTGTAGGACAAGTGTGTGTATGGCAGTAGCTGGTGTAGGGTGTATGACAAGTGTATGTATGGCAGTAGCTGGTGTTGGGTGTAGGATAAGTGTGTGTATGGCAGTAGCTGGTGTTGGGTGTATGACAAGTGTGTGTATGGCAGAAGCTGGTGTTGGGTGTAGGACAAGTGTGTGTATGGCAGTAGCTGGTGTTGGGTGTAGGACAAGTGTGTGTATGGCAGTAGCTGGTGTAGGGTGTAGGATAAGTGTGTGTATGGCAGTAGCTGGTGTTGGGTATAGGACAAGTGTGTGTATGGCAGTAGCTGGTGTTGGGTGTAGGATAAGTGTGTGTATTGCAGTAGCTGGTGTTGGGTGTAGGATAAGTGTGTGTATGGCAGTAGCTGGTGTATTACAAGTGTGTGTATGGCAGTAGCGGGTGTAGGATAAGTGTGTGTATGGCAGTAGCTGGTGTAGGGTGTAGGATAAGTGTGTGTATGGCAGTAGCTGGTGTTGGGTGTAGGATAAGTGTGTGTATGGCAGTAGCTGGTGTAGGACAAGTGTGTGTATGGCAGTAGCTGGTGTAGGGTGTAGGACAAGTGTGTGTATGGCAGTAGCTGGTGTAGGGTGTAGGACAAGTGTGTTTATGGCAGTAGCTGGTGTAGGACAAGTGTGTGTATGGCAGTAGCTGGTGTAGGGTGTAGGGCAAGTGTGTGTATGGCAGTAGCTGGTGTAGGGTGTAGGACAAGTGTGTGTATGGCAGTAGCTGGTGTAGGGTGTAGGACAAGTGTGTGTATGGCAGTAGCTGGTGTAGGGTGTAGGACAAGTGTGTGTATGGCAGTAGCTGGTGTAGGGTGTAGGACAAGTGTGTGTATGGCAGTAGCTGGTGTAGGGTGTAGGACAAGTGTGTGTATGGCAGTAGCTGGTGTAGGGTGTAGGACAAGTGTGTGTATGGCAGTAGCTGGTGTAGGGTGTAGGACAAGTGTGTGTATGGCAGTAGCTGGTGTAGGGTGTAGGACAAGTGTGTGTATGGCAGTAGCTGGTGTAGGGTGTAGGACAAGTGTGTGTATGGCAGTAGCTGGTGTAGAGTGTAGGACAAGTGTGTGTATGGCAGTAGCTGGTGTAGGGTGTAGGACAAGTGTGTGTATGGCAGTAGCTGGTGTAGGGTGTAGGACAAGTGTGTGTATGGCAGTAGCTGGTGTAGGGTGTAGGACAAGTGTGTGTATGGCAGTAGCTGGTGTAGGGTGAAGGACAAGTGTGTGTATGGCAGTAGCTGGTGTTGGGTGTAGGACAAGTGTGTGTATGACAGTAGCTGGTGTAGGGTGTAGGACAAGTGTGTGTATGGCAGTAGCTGGTGTAGGACAAGTGTGTGTATGGCAGTAGCTGGTGTAGGGTGTAGGACAAGTGTGTGTATGGCAGTAGCTGGTGTAGGGTGTAGGACAAGTGTGTGTATGGCAGTAGCTGGTGTTGGGTGTAGGACAAGTGTGTGTATGGCAGTAGCTGGTGTAGGGTGTAGGACAAGTGTGTGTATGGCAGTAGCTGGTGTAGGGTGTAGGACAAGTGTGTGTATGGCAGTAGCTGGTGTAGGACAAGTGTGTGTATGGCAGTAGCTGGTGTTGGGTGTAGGACAAGTGTGTGTATGGCAGTAGCTGGTGTAGGACAAGTGTGTGTATGGCAGTAGCTGGTGTTGGGTGTAGGACAAGTGTGTGTATGGCAGTAGCTGGTGTTGGGTGTAGGACAAGTGTGTGTATGGCAGTAGCTGGTGTTGGGTGTAGGACAAGTGTGTGTATGGCAGTAGCTGGTGTTGGGTGTAGGACAAGTGTGTGTATGGCAGTAGCTGGTGCAGGGTGTAGGACAAGTGTGTGTATGGCAGTAGCTGGTGTAGGACAAGTGTGTGTATGGCAGTAGCTGGTGTTGTGTGTAGGACAAGTGTGTGTATGGCAGTAGATGGTGTAGGACAAGTGTGTGTATGGCAGTAGCTGGTGTAGGACAAGTGTGTGTATGGCAGTAGCTGGTGTTGGGTGTAGGACAAGTGTGTGTATGGCAGTAGCTGGTGTTGGGTGTAGGACAAGTGTGTGTATGGCAGTAGCTGGTGTAGGACAAGTGTGTGTATGGCAGTAGCTGGTGTTGGGTGTAGGACAAGTGTGTGTATGGCAGTAGCTGGTGTTGGGTGTAGGACAAGTGTGTGTATGGCAGTAGCTGGTGTAGGACAAGTGTGTGTATGGCAGTAGCTGGTGTTGGGTGTAGGACAAGCGTGTGTATGGCAGTAGCTGGTGTAGGACAAGTGTGTGTATGGCAGTAGCTGGTGTTGGGTGTAGGACAAGTGTGCGTATGGCAGTAGCTGGTGTAGGGTGTAGGACAAGTGTATGTATGGCAGCAGCTGGTGTTGGGTGTAGGATAAGTGTATGTATGGCAGTAGCTGGTGTAGGTTGTAGGACAAGTGTGTGTATGGCAGTAGCTGGTGTAGTGTGTAGGACAAGTGTGTGTATGGCAGTAGCTGGTGTAGTGTGTAGGACAAGTGTGTGTATGGCAGTAGCTGGTGTAGTGTGTAGGACAAGTGTGTGTATGGCAGTAGCTGGTGTTGGGTGTAGGACAAGTGTGTGTATGGCAGTAGCTGGTGTAGGACAAGTGTGTGTATGGCAGTAGCTGGTGTAGGGTGTAGGACAAGTGTGTGTATGGCAGTAGCTGGTGTTGGGTATAGGACAAGTGTGTGTATGGCAGTAGCTGGTGTTGGACAAGTGTGTGTATGGCAGTAGATGGTGTTGGGTGTAGGACAAGTGTGTGTATGGCAGTAGCTGGTGTTGGACAAGTGTGTGTATGGCAGTAGCTGGTGTTGGGTGTAGGACAAGTGTGTGTATGGCAGTAGCTGGTGTAGGACAAGCGTGTGTATGGCAGTAGCTGGTGTAGGACAAGTGTGTGTATGGCAGTAGCTGGTGTAGGGTGTATGACAAGTGTGTGTATGGCAGTAGCTGGTGTAGGGTGTATGACAAGTGTGTGTATGGCAGTAGCTGGTGTAGTGTGTAGAACAAGTGTGTGTATGGCAGTAGCTGGTGTTGGGTATAGGACAAGTGTGTGTATGGCAGTAGCTGGTGTTGGACAAGTGTGTGTATGGCAGTAGCTGGTGTTGGGTGTAGGACAAGTGTGTGTATGGCAGTAGCTGGTGTTGGGTGTAGGACAAGTGTGTGTATGGCAGTAGCTGGTGTAGGGTGTGTGACAAGTGTGTGTATGGCAGAAGCTGGTGTTGGGTGTAGGACAAGTGTGTGTATGGCAGTAGCTGGTGTTGGGTGTAGGACAAGTGTGTGTATGGCAGTAGCTGGTGTTGGACAAGTGGGTGTATGGCAGTAGCTGGTGTTGGACAAGTGGGTGTATGGCAGAAGCTGGTGTAGGGTGTAGGACAAGTGTGTGTATGGCAGTAGCTGGTGTTGGACAAGTGTGTGTATGGCAGTAGCTGGTGTAGGGTGTAGGACAAGTGTGTGTATGGCAGTAGCTGGTGTAGTGTGTAGGACAAGTGTGTGTATGACAGTAGCTGGTGTAGTGTGTAGGACAAGTGTGTGTATGGCAGTAGCTGGTGTTGGGTGTAGGACAAGTGTGTGTATGGCAGTAGCTGGTGTTGGGTGTAGGACAAGTGTGTGTATGGCAGTAGCTGGAGTAGGGTGTAGGACAAGTGTGTGTATGGCAGTAGCTGGTGTTGGGTATAGGACAAGTGTGTGTATGGCAGTAGCTGGTGTTGGGTGTAGGACAAGTGTGTGTATGGCAGTAGCTGGTGTAGTGTGTAGGACAAGTGTGTGTATGGCAGTAGCTGGTGTAGGGTGTATGACAAGTGTATGTATGGCAGTAGCTGGTGTTGGGTGTAGGATAAGTGTGTGTATGGCAGTAGCTGGTGTTGGGTGTATGACAAGTGTGTGTATGGCAGAAGCTGGTGTTGGGTGTAGGACAAGTGTGTGTATGGCAGTAGCTGGTGTTGGGTGTAGGACAAGTGTGTGTATGGCAGTAGCTGGTGTAGGGTGTAGGATAAGTGTGTGTATGGCAGTAGCTGGTGTTGGGTATAGGACAAGTGTGTGTATGGCAGTAGCTGGTGTTGGGTGTAGGATAAGTGTGTGTATTGCAGTAGCTGGTGTTGGGTGTAGGATAAGTGTGTGTATGGCAGTAGCTGGTGTATTACAAGTGTGTGTATGGCAGTAGCGGGTGTAGGATAAGTGTGTGTATGGCAGTAGCTGGTGTAGGGTGTAGGATAAGTGTGTGTATGGCAGTAGCTGGTGTTGGGTGTAGGATAAGTGTGTGTATGGCAGTAGCTGGTGTAGGACAAGTGTGTGTATGGCAGTAGCTGGTGTAGGACAAGTGTGTGTATGGCAGTAGCTGGTGTAGGACAAGTGTGTGTATGGCAGTAGCTGGTGTAGGACAAGTGTGTGTATGGCAGTAGCTGGTGTAGGACAAGTGTGTGTATGGCAGTAGCTGGTGTAGGGTGTAGGACAAGCGTGTGTATGGCAGTAGCTGGTGTAGTGTGTATGACAAGTGTGTGTATGACAAGTGTGTGTATGGCAGTAGCTGGTGTAGGGTGTAGGACAAGTGTGTGTATGGCAGTAGCTGGTGTAGTGTGTATGACAAGTGTGTGTAAGGCAGTAGCTGGTGTTGGGTGTAGGCCAAGTGTGTGTATGGCACTAGCTGGTGTAGGGTGTAGGACAAGTGTGTGTATGGCAGTAGCTGGTGTAGGACAAGTGAGTGTATGGCAGTAGCTGGTGTTGGGTGTAGGACAAGTGTGTGTATGGCACTAGCTGGTGTAGGGTGTAGGACAAGTGTGTGTATGGCAGTAGCTGGTGTAGGACAAGTGTGTGTATGGCAGTAGCTGGTGTAGTGTGTATGACAAGTGTGTGTATGACAAGTGTGTGTATGGCAGTAGCTGGTGTAGGGTGTATGACAAGTGTGTGTATGGCAGTAGCTGGTGTAGGGTGTAGGACAAGTGTGTGTATGGCAGTAGCTGGTGTAGGACAAGTGTGTGTATGGCAGTAGCGGGTGTTGGGTGTAGGACAAGTGTGTGTATGGCAGTAGCTGGTGTTGGGTGTAGGACGTGTGTATGGCAGTAGCTGGTGTAGGACAAGTGTGTGTATGGCAGTAGCTGGTGTAGGACAAGTGTGTGTATGGCAGTAGCTGGTGTAGGACAAGTGTGTGTATGGCAGTAGCTGGTGTAGGGTGTAGGATAAGCGTGTGTATGGCAGTAGCTGGTGTAGGGTGTATGACAAGTGTGTGTATGGCAGTAGTTGGTGTAGTGTGTATGACAAGTGTGTGTATGGCAGTAGTTGGTGTAGGGTGTATGAAAAGTGTGTGTATGGCAGTAGCTGGTGTAGGGTGTATGACAAGTGTGTGTATGGCAGTAGTTGGTGTAGGACAAGTGTGTGCATGGCAGTAGCTGGTGTAGGGTGTATGACAAGTGTGTGTACGGCAGTAGCTGGTGTATGACAAGTGTGTGCATGGCAGTAGCTGGTGTAGGGTGTATGACAAGTGTGTGTATGGCAGTAGCTGGTGTTGGGTGTAGGACAAGTGTGTGTATGGCAGTAGCTGGTGTTGGGTGTAGGACAAGTGTGTGTATGGCAGTAGCTGGTGTTGGGTGTAGGACAAGTGTGTATATGGCAGTAGCTGGTGTAGGACAAGTGTGTGTATGGCAGTAGCTGGTGTTGGGTGCAGGACAAGTGTGTGTATGGCAGTAGCTGGCGTAGGGTGTAGGACAAGTGTGTGTATGGCAGTAGCTGGTGTAGGGTGTATGACAAGTGTGTGTATGGCAGTAGCTGGTGTTGGGTGTAGGACAAGTGTGTGTATGGCAGTGGCTGGTGTAGGACAAGCGTGTGTATGGCAGTAGCTGGTGTTGGGTGTAGGACAAGTGTGTGTATTGCAGTAGCTGGTGTTGGGTGTAGGACAAGTGTGTATATGGCAGTAGCTGGTGTAGGACAAGTGTGTGTATGGCAGTAGCTGGTGTTGGGTGTAGGACAAGTGTGTGTATGGCAGTAGCTGGTGTTGGGTGTAGGACAAGTGTGTGTATGGCAGTAGCTGGTATAGGGTGTAGGACAAGCGTGTGTATGGCAGTAGCTGGTGTTGGGTGTAGGACAAGTGTGTGTATTGCAGTAGCTGGTGTTGGGTGTAGGACAAGTGTGTATATGGCAGTAGCTGGTGTAGGACAAGTGTGTGTATGGCAGTAGCTGGTGTTGGGTGTAGGACAAGTGTGTGTATGGCAGTAGCTGGTGTTGGGTGTAGGACAAGTGTGTGTATGGCAGTAGCTGGTGTTGGGTGTAGGACAAGCGTGTGTATGGCAGTAGCTGGTGTAGGACAAGCGTGTGTATGGCAGTAGCTGGTGTAGGACAAGCGTGTATATGACTCTCATAACCAAACCAGATATACTAACTAAAACTGCTCATGTATAAAAAACTATGCCTAAACAGTTTAGGCATCCAACATAAACTGATCAACACTGTAACTCGGGGCTTGGTTCTCGAGCGTCTCAAGAAGGTCTGCGACCTGTCCACCACCTCGATAGTCTGGAGTATGGGATGCATAATATATGTACCAAACTAAAGGTAAAGACAAGGGAAGGAGAGGTAGAGGATGGGCGACTGGGGGCGGGTTCGACTCTTCCCGCGCAGGCTACGTCAGGCTGCTACAGGGATTGGGTAGCACTCATAGCGTCCACCGGCCACTAACGACGCCTCTCTACACCACAATGAATCCACCCACGTTACAACTTTGAAAATGGCTATAATATTTTTAATTTTTGTTTTGTGTAAAGAATAAATTCTGTGAGATGTTCTCTCATGTTTGTGTACAGGCATTTGGCAACCTAGTTAAGCGCGCAGACACTTGACGATCAATAAAGCGCAACGTGAAGGGCGTTCTAGCAGACTGTTTAGTTATCTTGCTTTTGTGTAGAACGTTGAGAGAGGACAAGTGTTAGACGGTGCCAAGTGCAAGAGCGGATGCGGACAGTGATAATGATAACAGACCGGGGTAGGATGCGTGATACCAGCCTAGGTAGGATCCAGTGTCGTTCAAAGCTGTCCAGACTGTAGGATCCAGTGCTCCTAGTGTTGCTTATAGTGTGGCCCACCCTAGAGGATCTTGTGGTCGGTGCTAGAGTGGTGGTCGCAGCCCTCACCCCCTACAGACACGCTCCACCTACCACCACCACCACCACCCACAGCCAACACCCACACCAGACCAGCGTCACCTCCCATCAAACAATCAGAACACAGGAATATCAGAGCGAGCGTCAGGACGGTGAAGCCAGGTCAAGCCACCAGCGTCTCCACTTGACAACCATCCTCGGGGCGTGCAGCTCTCCCTGGGCCTCCCCGCTGGAGTAGTGTGAGGCTCCTGCAGGAGCAGCAGCAGCAGCAGCGAAGTAGCCAGCCCCCGCCCACACACACACACCGCCCACCGAGGTAAGACAAGCCGCCCACACCTCCCCAACACAACCTTACACCATAGCAGACCACCAATTTTTCTGGCTGCATATATTACCTTCATATTATGGCAAATATCAGTGATGTTATTGATAATACCGTTGTTACTAGTTGGTATCAACTAGTAATTGTGCCGTTGGTACAAGTGAGACTGCCGCTGAGTACCAGTGTGTCGTTAGTGCTAACGGGAGTGTCGTTGATACTAGTGATAGTGTGGTTGGTATTCGTGTTAGTTGCACTGGTAACAGTGATAGTGGCGTTGGTACTAGTGATAGTGACGTTGGTACTAGTGATAGTGGCGTTGGTACTAGTGATAGTGACGTTGGTACTAGTGATAGTGACGTTGGTACTAGTGATAGTGGCGTTGGTACTAGTGATAGTGGCGTTGGTACTAGTGATAGTGGCGTTGGTACTAGTGATAGTGGCGTTGGTACTAGTGATAGTGACGTTGGTACTAGTGGGAGTGGCGTTGGTACTAGTGGGACACTGGTACCAACGCCACTGGTACACTCTGATGACACTATTATAAATTATTATTAAAATTATTAATGTATTCAATTTAACTATAAAAAAAACTTCAGGAGTGGGCTGATAAATGGCTGCTGAAATTCAATTCAAATAAGTGCAAAGTAGTGAAAATAGGTAAGGGAGATAGGAGACCTGTACTTAACAATATTACAAGAGGGAGAATTACAGGAAAGACAAAGAAGAATACTTAGGAGTATACACAGTCCAGAGCTGACACCAGGAGCTCATATGAAGAGGATAACATCAGCAGCATGTGGGAAGTTACCAAACACAACAACGTCGTTTAAGAATCTGAACAAGGAGGCTTTCACGTCCGAACATACTGCCTATACGAGGGCACTGCTCGAGTGTGCAGCACCAGCATGGAACCCACACCTTTTGAAACATAAACCTGTGAAAGTTCAGAGGTTTGCAACTTGATTAGTACCAGAATTGAGAAGCTTCAGGTATGAGGCCAGGTTGAGAACTCACCGTCACAACCTCAGAGTCTATGCAAGACATGTTATTGTTGTTTAAGATTTAGCTACCGGGAACAGAAAGTTGCAAGCAGCACGGGCTAAGGTGAGCCCGTCGTACACATCTGGCAGAGGTGTTTTTTTTAGTTTAGTCCATTTATTATGAACCCCATACCCATCTTGTGGGCGGTAGTGGAAAGGGTTACAGAGGCACATAATGGGCTCAGGGACTGTGTACCGTTATATATGCACGACACACAATAACAACCAGTGCGGTTCTTGGCGTGAGAAGGCAGGAAGGTGTCGGTCCCTGTACTGGGGTCGGCCAGTGGAATACCACGAAGAGGTTGTTGAAGCCATCTCCATCTTCAAGACAAATATGATGAATGTTAGTGGTGATATAATTAACGCCTCAAGTATGATCTATTAGACTCAAGAGTTAGATGTCATTCCCCCGTTGTCACTGAGAGGTAAGCACTAGTGGTGTTGATAACAGTGGTAATGACGGAGGAACTAGTGAGAGCGGCGGTGCAACTACTGATACTTACATTGGTACTGGACGGTTGGTTCTAGTGAGAGTGGCGTTAGTACCACCACTACTGACAGCTTTGTTACTACTGCGAGTGGCGTTGGTAATATTAATAGCGTTGGTGTGATGGTGCTAGTGCGAGTGGCGCTGGTACTAGTGAGGTTTCCTAGTATCCTTCCAGCATACATAAAAAAAATTTGCCGGAACAAGAATGGAGGTGTTCAAGAAACAAGTCAGGTTCCTACAAGATGTCCGGACCAAGCGGGCTGTAGTGGATGTGCCTGCGGGGCGACCCATGGCCCCGCAGGCATGATAACTTGGTTCTCCCTAACTTGAACCAAGTTATCACAAGACAAGGGTGACCCCCAGGCCGGTCTGGTACAACACAACTCCCACAACTCACTCCAGGTTGTGGGTCCTTCACGGGAACTACAACCACGACAACAACTCTCACACCACAACATCCCAACAACCTGAGGACTACAGTGACGGCCAAACCCACACACAATACAATTATTATTTCAAAATATGCAGCAACAAGTGCTGGGTGCGGGCTGTGGGGGAGCCAGGGAGGGGTGCGGGCTGTGGGGGGGCCAGGGAGGGGTGCGGGCTGTGGGGGAGCCAGGGAGGGGTGCGGGCTGTGGGGGAGCCAGGGAGGGGTGCGGGCTGTGGGGGAGCCAGGGAGGGGTGCGGGCCGTGGGGGAGCCAGGGAGGGGTGCGGGCTGTGGGGGAGCCAGGGAGGGGTGCGGGCCGTGGGGGAGCCAGGGAGGGGTGCGGGCTGTGGGGGAGCCAGGGAGGGGTGCGGGCTGTGGGGGAGCCAGGGAGGGGTGCGGGCTGTGGGGGAGCCAGGGAGGGGTGCGGGCCGTGGGGGAGCCAGGGAGGGGTGCGGGCTGTGGGGGAGCCAGGGAGGGGTGCGGGCCGTGGGGGAGCCAGGGAGGGGTGCGGGCTGTGGGGGAGCCAGGGAGGGGTGCGGGCCGTGGGGGAGCCAGGGAGGGGTGCGGGCTGTGGGGGAGCCAGGGAGGGGTGCGGGCCGTGGGGGAGCCAGGGAGGGGTGCGGGCTGTGGGGGAGCCAGGGAGGGGTGCGGGCCGTGGGGGAGCCAGGGAGGGGTGCGGGCTGTGGGGGAGCCAGGGAGGGGTGCGGGCCGTGGGGGAGCCAGGGAGGGGTGCGGGCCGTGGGGGAGCCAGGGAGGGGTGCGGGCTGTGGGGGAGCCAGGGAGGGGTGCGGGCTGTGGGGGAGCCAGGGAGGGGTGCGGGCTGTGGGGGAGCCAGGGAGGGAGGGTGGAGAGGGAGGGACAGGTGTAGGGGGAGAGAGGGAGGGAAGGTGTAGGGGGAGAGAGGGAGGGAAGGTGTAGGGGGAGAGAGGGAGGGAAGGTGTAGGGGGAGAGAGGGAGGGAAGGTGTAGGGGGAGAGAGGGAGGGAAGGTGTAGGGGGAGAGAGGGAGGGAAGGTGTAGGGGAGAGAGGGAGAGAGATGTAGGGGAGAGAGGGAGGGAAGGTGTAGGGGGAGAGAGGGAGGGAAGGTGTAGGGGAGAGAGGGAGGGAAGGTGTAGGGGAGAGAGGGAGAGAGGTGTAGGGGAGAGAGGGAGGGAAGGTGTAGGGGGAGAGAGGGAGGGAAGGTGTAGGGGAGAGAGGGAGAGAGATGTAGGGGAGAGAGGGAGGGAAGGTGTAGGGGGAGAGAGGGAGGGAAGGTGTAGGGGAGAGAGGGAGGGAAGGTGTAGGGGGAGAGAGGGAGGGAAGGTGTAGGGGAGAGAGGGAGAGAGATGTAGGGGAGAGAGGGAGGGAAGGTGTAGGGGGAGAGAGGGAGGGAAGGTGTAGGGGGAGAGAGGGAGGGAAGGTGTAGGGGAGAGAGGGAGGGAAGGTGTAGGGGAGAGAGGGAGAGAGGTGTAGGGGGAGAGAGGGAGGGAAGGTGTAGGGGGAGAGAGGGAGGGAAGGTGTAGGGGGAGAGAGGGAGGGAAGGTGTAGGGGAGAGAGGGAGGGAAGGTGTAGGGGAGAGAGGGAGGGAAGGTGTAGGGGAGAGAGGGAGAGAGGTGTAGGGGGAGAGAGGGAGGGAAGGTGTAGGGGGAGAGAGGGAGGGAAGGTGTAGGGGAGAGAGGGAGGGAAGGTGTAGGGGGAGAGAGGGAGGGAAGGTGTAGGGGAGAGAGGGAGGGAAGGTGTAGGGGGAGAGAGGGAGGGAAGGTGTAGGGGAGAGAGGGAGGGAAGGTGTAGGGGGAGAGAGGGAGAGAGATGTAGGGGAGAGAGGGAGGGAAGGTGTAGGGGGAGAGAGGGAGGGAAGGTGTAGGGGGAGAGAGGGAGGGAAGGTGTAGGGGAGAGAGGGAGGGAAGGTGTAGGGGAGAGAGGGAGAGAGGTGTAGGGGGAGAGAGGGAGAGAGGTGTAGGGGAGAGAGGGAGGGAAGGTGTAGGGGGAGAGAGGGAGGGAAGGTGTAGGGGGAGAGAGGGAGGGAAGGTGTAGGGGAGAGAGGGAGGGAAGGTGTAGGGGAGAGAGGGAGAGAGGTGTAGGGGGAGAGAGGGAGGGAAGGTGTAGGGGGAGAGAGGGAGGGAAGGTGTAGGGGGAGAGAGGGAGGGAAGGTGTAGGGGAGAGAGGGAGGGAAGGTGTAGGGGAGAGAGGGAGAGAGGTGTAGGGGGAGAGAGGGAGGGAAGGTGTAGGGGGAGAGAGGGAGGGAAGGTGTAGGGGGAGAGAGGGAGGGAAGGTGTAGGGGAGAGAGGGAGGGAAGGTGTAGGGGAGAGAGGGAGAGAGGTGTAGGGGGAGAGAGGGAGGGAAGGTGTAGGGGGAGAGAGGGAGGGAAGGTGTAGGGGGAGAGAGGGAGGGAAGGTGTAGGGGAGAGAGGGAGGGAAGGTGTAGGGGGAGAGAGGGAGGGAAGGTGTAGGGGGAGAGAGGGAGGGAAGGTGTAGGGGGAGAGAGGGAGGGAAGGTGTAGGGGGAGAGAGGGAGGGAAGGTGTAGGGGAGAGAGGGAGGGAAGGTGTAGGGGAGAGAGGGAGAGAGGTGTAGGGGGAGAGAGGGAGGGAAGGTGTAGGGGAGAGAGGGAGGGAAGGTGTAGGGGAGAGAGGGAGGGAAGGTGTAGGGGAGAGAGGGAGAGAGGTGTAGGGGGAGAGAGGGAGGGAAGGTGTAGGGGAGAGAGGGAGGGAAGGTGTAGGGGAAGAGAGGGAGGGAAGGTGTAGGGGAGAGAGGGAGAGAGGTGTAGGGGGAGAGAGGGAGGGAAGGTGTAGGGGAGAGAGGGAGGGAAGGTGTAGGGGAGAGAGGGAGAGAGGTGTAGGGGGAGAGAGGGAGGGAAGGTGTAGGGGAGAGAGGGAGGGAAGGTGTAGGGGAGAGAGGGAGGGAAGGTGTAGGGGAGAGAGGGAGAGAGGTGTAGGG